>NW_020447586.1:1796820-1862674 GCF_003343035.1 Apteryx rowi
GGCGAGGTGGGTGGCGGCCCGCGGCGCCGGGGGCAGCGCGGCAGCGGCGCTCGGCAGGGGTGGGTGGGCCGTGCGGGAGGCCCCGGGCCTCGGCCGGACCCCAGGCCCAGGCCTGCCCTCCTCGCCCAGCGGCCCCTCGCCGGCAGTAGTTTATTCTCCATGAGCTAACATTAAAGTTAGACTGTTCTGAAGGTGTATTTTTTCCAGGTTCAAGTGTTTTTTTGCCATCTGACTGCTGTATGTAGTTGTGTTACAGAAATGAAGGCTTCTCTTGCATAATATCCAGTAGTTATGCCCTCTTTATTCCATTAATGCCTGAGCATTTCCCATTATCTATGTATTCTTGATGCTCAGCGCCTCTGTTCTTGCATGTCTGCTTCCAGGTGGTGACGACGTACTGCCCTGCCAACAATGAGCCCATAGCCAGAGTCCGCCAGGTAAGCCTCTAGCACCAGAGGAAAGTCTCAAAAATGGGGATTTGGAGAATAAAGCCTGACAGCTCAGTGAGAAGGGAGAGTTCTCCAACCCCAGTGCCTAGAATGAAGAAGTTTTGGTTATTCTGGTAGCTGGTCCTTCTCTTGACCAGGTTTGGAAGAGCACAAATCTCCTGAGGTTGGTGGCTCCACGGATCTGGAAGCTGTTGGATCACAATGTAGATCCATCAACCAGAAGACAGTCCGTATATTAGAAATGAGTCTCTGACTTCTCTGAAAAGAAGCAGCAGGCTGTTACCTTTTTTTTATCCATAGTCTCACAGGTGTTGGGAAGAGAGGTCTCTACTATCCATTTTCACTTGTTTCCTGAGGGAGTTGTAGAATTGCTGCTATTCAGTGAAGCTATGTGGACAGGAAGAGGTGTGAGCAGGAGCAATGTGACATTCACATGATAAATTTATGAAAGTTTTTGATATAAGAATAATTAACCTGCTCCTTTCCTAAATAAGGATTCCATTAGCCCTTAGTGTCCTGTGAAGCTGCTGGTCCTCACAAACTTTACTGTTTCTAATAGTAGTGGTATCTGAGATTAAAATATGATATATCAAGTATGATGAATGCCCCCATTATAACTATTTTTTATGGAGCAGCCTTTGTCGTCTGAAGGAAGATTTCTGCTTAATTTTGTTTAGGCAGCAGATATACTTGCCTAGACTTTTTTCTTTGACAGTAACTTACTTCAAGGAACTCTTCTGTTAGCACAGTAGAAATCAGCATACTGGATTAGGATCAAACTGTGAGAGGGTATAACTATAACAGCGTAAAATGGTATTCTGTATTATCCACTGGAACATCTTATGCTTAAGTTGAACTCAGTACCTTTTCTGTTTTGTTTTTTTTCCCCCCTTCACTTTTTTCTTTGACACGCTTATTTGTTTAGGCTAGTTTGGAGGACTATGAAGAAACAGTCAAGAAAGCTAAAGAGGCTTGGAAAGTCTGGGCTGATGTAAGTTAACAGGCTTGACTTATCTTCTAAAATCTCTCTGGCAGGTGAAGGCCATTAAATTGCCCCTTTAGGGGGGCATGTGTTTGTGTTCTGTACATTACCTTAAAGCAAAAATCTGTAATGAGGACCTCGAGAAACAAACCCAGACAACTCACACACGTTACCATTAAGGTACAAAGATGAGGACGTTGAATTGTGGAAGATGTTTGTTTGCAAATTTACCTAGGTCTGTGCCTGTATTCCATTGCTGACAGGTCCGCTGAAGTTCAGAAACCTTGTGGCAAGCAAATTATCCCTCTGGGTGTGTTTAACTTCATGTTGCAGCATGCTGCCTCCTGTAGAACACTGCAGAATACTTGAATATCTAACTTCAGGTGGTAATCTCTTTCTCATGGGGTGAAGGAAGTCTGCTGGTTTTGAGTGTCCCTTTTTGTCCACCAGTTCAGTCCTGATACTTCACAGAACAGCTATGTTATTGCAAAACTTTATTGCTACCTTGCTGTATCAGACAATGGCATGTGATGATATTCTTGCAGCATTTTTACTTGATAAGCTGTACTTACAAGTGTTCCTCTGCAAGCTCTGTCCAGTCAGCTTCCATTCTTTTGCTGGCCATGCAAAGCTTGTCTTTATAGATACCTGTCATCTCTTTAATACAGGCTGAAAACCTGAATTTTGTACGGTATTGGGCACTCTGTATTTACCCAGCAAAGTACTTTCTCTTGCCTGAAGAGAATAAAGTTTAGGACAAACACCAATGCTTCCTCAGCTCTCTCAGAATATGTTAGTACATGCTTTTTGTTAAAATATATGGATATAACGTTAGTGAGTGCATGTAGGCTCATGTGTTTGGAAATAATATGAAAGTACTTTAACAGATAAAAAGAATCAGTATCTAATGCTTTAAAGCCTGGTCTCAAAGCTGTTTGCTTTTAATTTGTGAATTATGTTGTTATTAACGAGCTCATCTGAATGATTTTTTCTGTATATGCTTGCATGGTTTATATATTCCTCACTTCTCTCTTTCCAGCTGCCTGTTCATCACTGGTTTCTAATCCTGTAAAAACTATTGCAGGTGCATGGCTTATTATTGATCCTATTTGTTGATTGTTATCTAACATACTGATATCTCATCAAAAAATCTATTGATATTTGGTATGTGTGTTTAATTTTTCGGTGGCTGGGGCTTTGAGGTAAAAAAACAATGCTGTGTTTCTCAGTCTCTGCTAAAAAAATGTCTGCAGCTATTGTGATAATGAAAAACAGTTTGAAAATGCTGCAGAAGATCAGAAACCAGGAAGTGTGATTTAAAAGGAAAAAAGGAAGACTTATGTTTCTTGAGGCCCCATTGATTGTTTTGGGCATTGTGGGAAGTGTAGCTGAACAGAAGTAGCAGAACTAGTAATCTGAATGTTTCTGGTAGTATTCAATGGAAGTGAGGTTTTGACCAGGCATAAATGTGTGCAGCATTGTCAGTCTTGACGGGGCACGAAACTGTGTTTCTCCAAGCAGTTTACATGATAAAAGTGAGTTAGTAACTGTCTTGGGAAAATAGGGGAAAAAGCACAGCAATCCCTGCAGCTCTCGCTGCAGGTGTAGAAAATTAGCGGTATATATGTAGCAGAAGTCACAGATGTTCAATCTCAAATAGATTTTTCTGTTTTCTTTTATTTTGCCTAGATTCCTGCACCTAAACGTGGAGAAATAGTGCGACAGATTGGTGATGCCCTGAGACAAAAAATCAAAGTTCTAGGAAGTTTGGTAAGTTGTTTTGAGAAGCAGCTTGTCTTTTGGAAAAAATATCAAAACTGTTTTGTTCTGGTTTTAATGTAGCACTCTGCAATACTAATCTTCATAATTATTCAAATGCCCTGTTAGTTCTGTTAGCTTTCCTGAAGAAATTTTAATAAAAAAAAGCAACATGTAAGATTGCTCTTTGTCATCCTACACTAAAAATGTTATTTCATATTTAATATAAGAAAGAGTGATTCATTCTGAGCCTGTACTCTGGCTACGAAGATGGTTAAAACTGTTGCCGTGCTGTTTTCTCACTTCCCTGTTGGACAGGACACTGTCTGATACAAAAAATGTCCTAAAAAAACCCTTCCTCTAATACAGAGCTTTTAACCTTGAGCTCTTTCTGGTGATCTGCAGGATTTTGAGAACTTAGATGTGGAGGTCTAGGACTTCAGAAGGTGTGATGGTCTTAATGAGATCTTCTTGCAGAGCTGTGTAGGATATAAAGGTTGAAGTACTGTTCCTTTAAAACACTTGCTAGTTGCTAGGGGCGTAAAGGAGACAAGTGCAGAACTTGCTGCTTTTCTTTAACAGAGCTTGTCTGTATGTGCTGCTATTCAGAAACAGCTGTTCTTGAATAACTCCCTGGGTAGTCAAGCCCATATTGTTAAGCTACAAAACTTTGTTTTGATATTTCCCTTGAAATTGGATCCTTAGCAGAGTTTTGGGGGTGGACTTAGAGTGCAAAAGTACATTTGTGTTTGAAAACTGTTCAGATTCCCTGATGAGTGTGAACAGACAAGTTTGCTGTATGCTCTTCTGACAAACTGCATTGCATGTTGCCGAAGCACACTTAATAGTTTTCCCAAACAGATAATGAGCCTCTTGCATGGTAGGGGCTGAACTTCTGTGTACTAGGTGTTCAGGTTTTCAGACTAGGTGATTGTAATGGTCTTTCCTGACTGTAGGATGTGAAAATCCCCCTGATGTAAAAGGGAAGGGTCTGGCAACTCACCTTTTCATATGCAGTTGGAAGTTTCCATCTTAGCCTTACAGTGACCTTGTCAATTATCCAGGTGCATTTCTACCAGTCTTACAGATTTGGTGATTTGTTTCTTGGTAAATATGTCCAATGCCCTTCCATTGCTGGTCACAAATTGGGGCTCTTCCTTCTGTCTTAAGATAGCCGGATGTCCTGGAGTCTGAGTCTGGTGCTCAGATTCTCATCTTCTTGTTCCCAAAGAATAATTCTTATTGGAAATCTTGTATTCTATCTGATCCCTTCTCAAATGGCTTCTCATTCTTGAGGAGGAAGCAGAGGTCCGGCATAGAGTTTTCTATGTGAGCTATGTAGCCTAGCAGAGCTTTGGGACTGCAGGCATTATACAAATAACGAGAAATATATTTAGTCACCTTTATTCTAATCTTTGCATAGGGAATAAATTCTTGTGGCAGTCCTTGAGCCTGATTCCTCACTTAACAGCTTTTTCAAAGTACAGCCCTCAACCTTTCTCACTTTTGGGATATCACCTTCAAGTACCAGCTTATTCCCATGGCTAATCAATGTGTCTGCTGTGCACATCTAGTATACTTTAGCAGAAGACTTTAGTTTTAGAACTAACTTCCACTAAAAGCAAACAAAAAATGGTATTAAACAACCTGAGTCACTAAAATACTAAGGATAACTGGTCATTTTCAGCAGTCTCTGAAAATTCGATCTCTCAAACTCACTTTGAGATGTTGTAAAATCTGTAGTTTGTTTATGAAAAATTTAAATGAGCATTTTGTTTTGGTGGAACAGATTAATCTTTCTTCCTCAATTTATTCCACGCTTGATCCAAAATAAATGAAAATGTCCTGAAGGAAATGCAGCGTTGCTTTGATCCGAGCCTGTGAGCCTCATTACTTGTGGATGTAGTTTCAGTAGTTTATTTTTAATTTCCTCTGTTGAGTATCTCCTAATCTATGGGAATGCAACTCTCATCTAATTGTTGTGGTTATTATATTTCTTTCTTTAAGCTGAATAACTCAGGAAGAGATGCATCTCTTCTAACGAACAAAATTGTATTAAATCTTGCTTGGTGTACAGACATACCTGACACTAGTAGGAGACAAAATATATTGGAAATGCATGTGGATTTTGAAAAAGGATACTTACATCTTGCTCTTAATGTTTTCAGGTCTCTTTAGAAATGGGGAAGATTTTTGTTGAGGGTGTTGGGGAAGTGCAGGAGTATGTTGATGTCTGTGACTATGCTGTTGGTTTGTCCCGAATGATCGGTGGACCTATTTTGCCTTCAGAAAGTAAGTATGCATGCTATTTTTTTGCATTAATGAAGAGATGGAGATGAAGTGTGTTAAATATATAGTGATGTACTGCAGAAAAATCTCTGCACTGTGAGTTCTGTAGGAAGCATGTTGTCTAGGAATAGATTTGCTGGTAGGCAGTAGTATCACCTGATGAAGTATCTGTTCTGTGGCATATGTCAAGAGAGGCTATAGATTTGCATGCAGTCTTGCTAGAAGCAAAAACAGGCATATGTCCTCCTGTTACAATGTGTTACTTGTGACATTCTTCTTCCTGGTTCTAGTTTTCTGTAGTAGATGTCTGCATTACTTTTTTTTTTTTCCTAATACTTTCATAAAAACTACTACTAGAAAAATGTATTCTGGATGCAGCAGAACTCAGTCTGGTTTTGTCCATAAAAATGTGCATTGTTTCCATATTTATGAACTCCCAATGGGTTGTTAAGTTCTGACCATAAAAAAAAAAAGTCTACAATGGCCTGTGAAAAGGACAGAAGTTGAGTTCTGTCTGTCTCACTGCAGAGACCCTAAATAAACCACCTCCTCAAGCTAATGCTCTGATGAATGGAGGCCAACAATGAGTGAAGAATGAGTGATGAAGGCCAACAAAGTTGGCTGTGCTTGTAAGGCCTTACGATTTCCTTTTCTTAAAAAAGCATGAGGTGAATGCAAATTGCATTACGTTGTGTCTTTGCCTTCAGGACCTGGCCATGCCCTCATAGAACAATGGAACCCTGTAGGGTTAGTAGGAATCATCACGGCCTTTAATTTCCCTGTAGCTGTTTATGGGTGGAACAGCGCAATTGCAATGATCTGTGGAAATGCTTGCCTCTGGTAAGATACTGCTCTCCAACATGCTAAAAGTATTTTGAAATTACAGAGCTGTTATCTCAGGCATGTAATTATTGTCAAATGTCTGGTGTTTCTGTATATATGATTCCATCTCATACAGGCTTCTTTTCTATCTATTTATTTTTAGGTTCACTTGTAATCAAAAAGCCTCATTTTATTTTGTGTTAACCCCTTTTATGAGGTGTTGAGGTTCAGACCTGTCCAGGACTTAGCTACATGGCCTGTTAGTAAAGAACCCAGGTTGGGGCCTTGGAGCACTGTTAGTAAACAAAGTTAATATTTTAAGAATTGGTACAAATAAAATTAAGAATCTAAATAATTAGTTTTACTTTCTCCTTCTTTTCTGTTTCATCTTCCTGCTTCACTGTGGAAAAAAAAATGCATATTTGAAATATTTTCCATTCTTGGAGAATATTTTCCATTCTTGGAAAATTAAAAGGAACATCATTTCGTTCATATCAATATACATATGTATATTTTTTTCTTTTTAGGAAAGGCGCTCCTACAACTTCTCTCATTAGTGTAGCTGTTACAAAGTGAGTTTTGTTTTCATTTTATTCTGTTTTGCTTTTAAACAAGTTATCTTCCAGGCTTTCTGTTCGAGATAGTGTTTGGTGGTGAGGGAAACCTTTCCCCTTGTTATGTAAACAGGAGCAGTATATATAATGGTTCTTCTTGGGACGAGTGCTATGCCTCTGTTGAAGCAGGGCTCGCTGTGTGGTTTGTCTCCGTGTAGAAGATGAATTGCTCGTGAAATTCAGCTTCTCCCAATGGCACACTTGTGTTTCAGAATCATCCCTTTATTTGGGAGTCTCAGCTCAACATCAGTACCTATTTTTAAGACAAATTTTCCTGGTTGGTTGTGTAGATCTATCTCCTGAGGATGACGCCACACAATCTTTATTATCCAAAAATGGTAACACCACAGCATGTTTTCCCAGGGTTCAAAACTCGTTTCCAATGCGAAGGAGAAGAGCTCTAAAGAATAAATGTCATAGTGATATGTACTGTAGGTTTATTACCACTTTGTGATCTGTAGCATGTGATTATTATAATAAACATTCATATTTAAATGCTAAATATAAATAGGCCCATTTCAAATAACTAATTAGTAAGTATTGTAGCTTTAATATTATTTACTGAGAACATGGCCCAGACCATTCCTGAGTATTTTATATAACTCCATGAAGTTATATGAATGTCTCTTTTTAATGGAAGCTTGTAAAAGACAGTATGGCCCAGGTTTTTATACATTGATCTAATGCTTCTCTGTGACAATTGTGTGGATGCATATGAATATATTTCTGAGTCTTATTTTTGTGTGAGTAGTAGCTGTAACACCAAGATCCTTGAGAGGAGTGTGTGTTTGTATTGTACAAAGTGCATGCGAATTAAAATGAACTGCAAGACTGTTGCTTATTTAATATCTGCAACTTGTTCATGTGCATGCTAACACAGACTTTAAGGGCTTACTCCCTCATATATGCTTCTGAAAGAAATCTCAGAAATGTTTACATCTTTGATTCTAGGATAATTGCCAAAGTCTTAGAGGATAACAAAGTGCCTGGAGCAATCTGTTCTCTGGCTTGTGGTGGAGCAGAAATTGGGTAGGTAACATTCCTTCTTTTTTGTAAAGAAGGACAGAGGAGAAAGAATATTCTTTGAGGATCTTCTGGCTGTAAAATTATTCTAATTTCCAGGAGCTCCCAGTACATGCAAGTACCTGTTGCTGTCATTTTTTTTTATCAGCTACTCTGAAATGCCAGCTCCGCTGCAAACATATAACACATATCTCTATGTGCTGTTGTGAGATCAGCTGCTAACAACTTAACAGAAATTCCAGTTTGGTGAAGAGCTATGACTAAGTTTACATTCTACATCTGTCCCATTCTTTTTGCAACCATGCAGCACATATGCTCAAAACCAAGGAATATAGCTAATACTAAATTCCACTCGTGTACTCTTAAGAGTTTTCACTTTCTAGCCCAGTAGCCTTTCTGAACCACTCCTACATAGGAGATTACATCCCCATTTTCCATGCTCATGTAAGGCAATGCACTCGTGCATAGATGCGCACTCGTGCATAGATGCACACCTGTGCTTGGAAGCTGTACGAATCGAATTGATCTGTTTGATTATTGCAGTGTGGTAATTCCTTGTGCAAGTGTGTGTTCAGATATATCTTTTGAGTATTCAACAGAAGACAAAACAAAATAGATGGTAACCATTGCAAAAAGTCATAGGTATGCTTATTTTCTTAAGGAAGATAACAATCAGGACTGGTCTTACTACTTACTTTGGATTAGATTTCAAAATCGGTACAGGTGATGCTCTGGTGATGATCTGGCATGAAGCAGGAAAGGAAAACAGTCTTGTTCCTCTGCTTTTCTGACTTAAGAGGAAGCTTTACTGACTTCTGTTCAGTCATTGACCTATTGCTTTCAAAAATGTACCTGTGGCTTTAAAAGATCTCACTGATTGCATGTGGTTTATTTGTAAGGAGTGACCAGCTTTTCGCTCTTCTTAAACATGGTGGTATGTCTCGTTGTGCAGGACAGCAATGGCGAGAGACGAGCGAATGGACTTGCTCTCCTTCACTGGCAGCACGAAGGTGGGCAAGCAGGTAGCGCTTATGGTTCAGGAGAGATTTGGTGAGTGGAGGGGGTCCCTTCCTCTTCATTTGTTTCCATGGTTGGGAAAGGTAGGGGATCCCCAGGGGACTTTAAAAGTACAGCTTGTTTAATTTGTCTTGCATTATTTCTTTTAACTCAGTGGAAGTGTGATGATGAAAGTGCTCAGAGGTAGATAATGCATTTTGTAGTTAATTCTATCACAGTTGAGGATTTTTCCTAAGATATCCAGAAATTCATGGGCCAACAGGTAATTTTGTGGGGTTTTCCATGAATGTAATTGTATGGAGATTGTCAAGATGGACAGTCAGGGTCTGTGGTCTTCTGGGAATCTTTCTGTGGAAAAATGTCATCCCTCCCTGTCCCCCCTTTTACTCATGAATACAGGAGAAAAGCTATCATCTTTGAGATGATGTTCTTGTTGCAAATATTTGGAATGTGTAGGCCTGAGTCCGTGCTGCTGGATTCTAACTTGTGCTAGTTTTAAACAGAAAACTTTCTGAACAGATTTTTTGCATTATATACATTTGCAATTCAGAAGAGTGATGCTGAAAATTCAGAACAGATTGCAAAACTTTTGTATATTCAGAAAAAGAGGTTTAATGAAATCTAGCTCTAGTCAGAGATGACCTCACTGAATGAGGTGCAGTGGATATATGTGTGACTGATATAACTGGTGTTTTGTGTGTTTTATCAGGTCGAAGTCTGCTGGAACTGGGAGGAAACAATGCCATTATCGGTAATATGCACTGCAACAATTTAGTCCCATAGGTATTATTTGAAAGTTAGTACTGTCCTTTTTTACACTGTGGATTTAAAAAGTACCTAGTAGGATGTATCTTTTTGTCTGTCTTCAATATTGAGGAGGAGTAGTGTTTTAAGACAAAAATGACAATTTGAATTCTTACAGGTATTCACTGTTGGAAAGAAGGAAATGGGAGAGGCAGTTGACTTTAGTAATGGGATGTGGACAATGCTGCTAATAAATTTTGACTTCAGAATAGGTCTAATCTCTCGATTACTACATTTTTAGCTTTTAGAATATATTTATATGTTGACAGTAAATAGACATCGAAGTACCATGAGTGATAAAATACTGTCTTGAAAGCAGACCATGCAGGTAGTTATTCTAGTAGCATATTTTATAGATTTAAGTAACTTAGGGAGTCATCTAGTTCCCAGATAACACAAATACGGTAAAACTGGACAATATGGCAGAACCCCCCCCCCCACACACACACTAAATACCTAAATTGCTGTTCTGCTGTGTTACAGTTTTCCATTTCATCTTTCTGATACTTCAGAAATTGTTTCCCTTTTCATTTGAAAGTCTTGCTTTTCATGAAATTGGCTTTGAATGGTGGCATAAACATTGCTTGCTTGGACTTCCCAAATTTAATAGTATTTGTGGATACTTACAGAATTTCTGTGGGACTGATTAAGCTGAATGATGTCTTTGGGATTCTTTGAGGTTTATACATACAGCTTCACTTTAACCATCCTGCTGTTTTCTGGCCATGTGAATTTGTTTAGCCGTTTTCATTTGTATTTCACAGTATTGTGTACCTGTGCATTTTAGCTTTTTTTTTTTTTTTTTTTTTAAGATACTATCTGGGTACACTTTACCCTTGATTCTTTATGCTACTAGAATTCTTACCAGTGACAGGAGGACAAGGTGAAGAAACAGCAAGAAATTGCTTGTAGGATCTTGAATTAAAATGAAACTGAGATTCTTTACAAGCTTTGTTGAAAAAGGTCCTTTCCAGCAGGTCAGACAGTCCGGCTGCATTTAGTTTTAATTCCGAGTATAGAAGTAATAAGAATTTTGAGGTATTTTTGTGTATCTTAGTTTAATATGCTAGTGCCACTATTCCTAATGCTTCTTGACCAGCCTATCAGAGTTTATTATGCTCTGTTTAATGTCTGGCGAACTTAGTGGACCTTCAACACATAGACACCAATTTGCATGTTATCTGCTTAATTTAGTGACATACTGATGTTTAACTTTCCTTAAGTGTTTGAAGATGCAGATCTGAACCTAGTCATCCCGTCTGCTCTATTTGCCGCTGTGGGAACAGCGGGTCAGAGGTGCACAACAGCAAGAAGACTGGTGAGTAAATATGTATTGACTGGTTTGGGTAGCTCTGACTTTGAACTTAATTCTAAATTTTAAGCTCAGGAAATGCCTAATAGTTATTAGGTAAATTTACCTAATTTCTAATATACAAAACCACATAATTTTAATATATATAAATAAATAAATATATATATATATATAAATTTAAATACTTACTATTATGGAGAACAACCAATAGTCTTTGAAACACATTTCTACTTTGCCTGAAAACAATCTAATAGGAAAGTAAGATGGTAATTTGTCATGCCACTGTAATTCTAATTCTAAACAGTTTCCATGCATATGTTTCTAAATGCATCTGGTGCTAAAGTCACAAAAATAAAACTCATTGTACTTCTTGTTCTCTCTGTTTTCATTGCCAGAGCTTATTTGCCTGTTTCTTCTACAAATTTTGGTGCAGGGTTTAGATTTCAGCAAAGCAAGGGTGTGTGTTGCTTGTGTTGCTCCCCCCCCCCTTTTTTTTTAAACCAATCATTTTCAACAAATTCAGGTGTGTTATAATGTCATCATATGGCTGTGTAGTCTTTTCAATATTGGCTTGACTGGGTAAATATTCATCAAAAAAAGATTTGATTAAATTTGGGCAGATAGGAAAGGTGGTGATTCCTCAAATTTCAGAAATAAGAATCACATGAGTGCTGAAGCACTGAACTTGACAGTTTACAAAACGTCTTAATATCATTGATCTGAGATAGGGTTAAATTAAAACAGGGGTTTTATTTGTTTGCCTCTCTTAACGTGTTCATGATTTGATTTCATGGTGTTGCTGCTCTTTTGAGGACTTGCTTATGTGTTTATTTCTAACTGTTATTTGCTGAACGTCAGCAACACTACCTCCATGCTCCCTTCTGCCCTCTCCAAAATGCAGTAGTACTTCAGGAGTAGTGATATAGGCTTAGCTGTCTTACAACACTCTTATCCAATTTTATTTAGTTCCTGCATGAAAACATACATGATGAGGTGGTGGCAAAGCTTGCAAAGGCCTATGCCCAGGTCCGCATCGGTGATCCATGGGATTGTAAGTAGCTGTTTTCAACTCATAGCTTTAGGAGAGGTGTTTCTGTTGTACTTTTCTGGTTGAAATTCCAAAGTGATTATAGATAAAAGCTATCTGATTTTACTGGTTGAAGCAATTTACCAGGGCATGAGGGTAGCTAGTTTCATTTAGAATACAAAATGTGAAAGGGAGATGAAGAATCCAGCTAATACTGTTCATCCTGGACAGATTAAATAATGGCTCCCCAAATGTCATGATAAGAATATTTATGGAAATACAGTTTTCCTGAAAGAATGTCTTTGGATCCTTGCTTTTTAGCTGACACTCTCTATGGGCCTCTTCATACCAAAGAAGCAGTGAAGATGTACCTTGATGCAGTAGAACAAGCGAAACAACAAGGTGGCTCTGTGGTCTGCGGTGGGAAGGTGACTTATTTTTATTCTCCCTGCTACAATTAGCCTTCTAGGAAAAAAATGCTGTAACATGGTGGTTTAGGCCAAGATCGTACTGCAGTTTGTCATGTCAGCCATTATAAGATGGTAAGTTAGTCAATCTGAGAATGTCAGAATTGAGGTCCTTTGTTAAAGGTAAGGGTGGCTCTCTACATCGAAGACACCTTCTCCTTCAAGAAATGGTTATCAACTTTCCTCCATTTCTTGAACTATCCCCTAGTCACACAGGATGGTGAAAATAAAAACAGTAATGTAAATGGTGAATATCATGCATGTAACGAAAAATGGCTGTTCTATCCCCAGGCCTTGGGTTCACAATATCAAACTTGAAGAAATCCTGGAGATTCAAAAGAGTCACTTGCACATCTTCGTCATGTGGGATGTTTAATTCTTGTGGACTTACATTGTGGGAACTCTTATCTTTCACTGGCACCTGCTTTACTCCTAATGCCTTTAAATTTCTCTTCCTGTCTTACTAGTCAGCTTGCAGATAGGGGAAGGGAAATGTATTTTTGTCAGCAGGTGGAGTTTGAAATTTGATTGTCTGCCTAGCAGACTAAGTTATGCTTTTGTATTTTAAATATTTCAACAAGAGTAAAATTTAAGATATCTGTCTACTCAGATGGCCTGACCTTCTGTTTCTGATTGCTAGGTACAATTATAGTAATCAGACCGTGAAGGATTCCCTTCCTACACTGATAGCTAAGCAGAATGCTGGTTTGGCTGAACTTACTTGTCTGTTTCTTCTTTTATGTGTTTTGAAGGTTATAAATCGTCCTGGAAACTACGTTGAACCGACCATTGTGACTGGCCTCCCTCATAATGCACCCATTGTGCACACAGAGACATTTGCCCCCATACTTTATGTACTGAAATTTAAGGTAAAATAGCAAGGGGAAATTAGTCTGGTGTCAGGGATTGTGACACAAGAGTCAAGAGAGATTTTAGGTTTGTCATGTTCATGCAATTGTCCTGACTGTTCCAAGAAGCAGTAACTGTTGTTCTGCACTGTGAGATATCCACTGTAATAGCTTAAATTGGTGCGTTGCTACTATACAAATCCTCACTGAAGAGCACTGGAGTTAAAATGGAAGTCTGTACATGAATAGATTTTTGTTGCTCATGTCAGAGAGTGGGTTGTGTCTTTCTGTGCAATGGCAGAGGTATCCTATCCCTGAATTGGTGCATATATATTTGCCAAGTGGCATTCAATATATTGCATTATGGCTGCAGCATATTGAGGGGTTTCCCACAGTGCTTCTTTCCAGCTGCTTGCTTTGAATAGGCATAGTTTAACCACTGACATGTTTCTCCCTAGGTAGAAGAAGAGGTTTTTACCTGGAATAATGAAGTAAAGCAAGGTCTCTCCAGTAGCATCTTCACCAAGGATTTGGGCAGGATTTTCCGCTGGCTTGGGTATAGCTCAGATTATTTTTCTATCTTCCTAAAGCATAGGATCACTGTCTTTCATGTCTCTTGTAAACCTATGCACACTGCTAGCTGAACATTTTATAGCATTCGTTTTGGGGAAGGAGCATCTCTTGATCCTGAGTGATGAATGAGTGTTATCTTCATTTGTAGGCCAAAGGGATCCGACTGTGGCATTGTGAATGTCAACATCCCAACCAGTGGGGCTGAGATTGGAGGTGCTTTTGGTATGTTATTTGAACAGTCTGCTTTTTTTTTTCTTTAAATGATCAAATCCTCTAGTATCAGGTCTAGAGACTTGGTACTATTCCTCAGGTTTCTTTTTTTGACTTTTGACTTTTTTTTTTTTTTTTTAATGACTGTATTAGCTTCTCATGCAAAGAAGAGCTTCTGGTGCAGATGACAATAAAGCATTACCAATGTAAAGCTAGTATAGCTCTTAGATCTCTTTGTGTTAGTTTTTAAGGCTGTTCATGTAAATGACTAAATCTGATGAAATCAGCAGTCTCTAATGCCAATGTGATGAGGCCTTCAGCTTTAGGCAGATGTTTTTTGGATTACAAATGGGGAGAGAGTTGGCTGCATGAGTGGTATATGGTGGTATTCTTGTAATTTATTCTACATTTAGTGCAAGGGAAATGTAACAGGTTTCCAGGGTGTGTGTGGTGGTGTTTTGGGTTTTTTTTTAATAATTGTCTCACCTCCTGGAATTAGTTCAGATTTCTGTGCCAAAAGAGTTTCCAGTTTTCACTTAACCTTTTTGTTTTTTTCTACAGGTGGTGAAAAGCACACTGGTGGGGGAAGAGAATCTGGAAGTGATTCGTGGAAACTTTATATGAGACGGTCAACTTGGTAAGAGACAAACTTTTAATTCCAAATAAATGCAAATTACAGGTAAACTTGCAAAGTCCAAAATATATAAATCCTTGATTACTGGAGGTTATCTTCACTAAATGTGAGATAAGCATGTAACGGAGTAATTGCCTTTTCTTTTGGAAGAATTTGCATTTGTGTTCCTGATGGAAAAATGTCTGAAGGATCTAGTTAAAGTCCTTTACTCACTGTCCTTTGAAAGGAAAAAATCCTTTTCCAGTGCAGGGTGAATCCTAAGAGCTGGAGAAAGAAATTCTTTTTTAAACATAGTTGGTTTGTTTTATTTTGATTTTTGTTTTCTCTCATCTTGCCTGATGTAAACTCACCTAAAAAATTCAGTTAGTGAAACTTGTCAGGAAGTAGGTGAAGTGGGAACCGCCAAGAGCGGACCACTATTGCCAGTGGTGAGTAGGTTAGTTAACTGCTGGATATCTCTCCATAAATCTGCTGACAACTACTCTTTACTGGTCCATCTTTCCCATTCCCTCCTGCCATCCCCAGCCTTTACCTGCACTAACTTGGTTAGCATGCAAAGGCCTACAAATGTGAGAAATCCCACCTTTATTTTCCTAGATGGACATTCTGTTAGTAAGAAATAACACAGAGGATTATATGTTCTCTTTCTTCCATCAAAGAAGAGATAATGGGGAAGGGGCAATGTGGTCTTTCTGTATATAGTTACTATATTGAAAACTGGAGTAAAGTCAGTTCATAACTTTGAACAGGCAAATACATTATAGAAGTCTTTTGTATACATGTGACAGCAATCCAAAGCCTTGTATGTAGGAAATGGACCACATAATCTTGATGATCTTGCCTGCTCTCTAAATACTTGTTTCTCTTCCAGTACAATCAACTACAGCAAGGACTTACCTTTGGCTCAAGGAATCAAATTTCAATAACAGCCGTACATATGGCCTTGCCGTGAACTCTCCTAACATTTCAGAATGATGTTCCTTCTAAGCCTCATGGTGAAGAAAATTATTTGAAGCTCAACTGCAGCAATGATGATAATTCTGTCAGGAAATCAACTACTCTAAAATTGTTTCACTTTCAGTGTATCAAATTACTACTTTAGTCTTCAAATTTAGATTATTTAGTCTTTGGGAAGAAGGGATGGTGACTGAAACTAAACAAACTTGGATTCGGGTGGCCTGAATAATCTTCTCTTGCCTTATCTTTGTGCTTCAGTATCAATACTGTCTGTATCCTGCACCATCTGCTGATATATACAGCTAGTAGGTCCATGCTTCAGACTACATTACTGAGTGTCCTGCAGATACTTGGTGCTACAGGGGGGTCCAGTACAGGACTGTTTTTCAATGCATAAATAAAGCTGTGTTTTGTGAGATTCTTCGGGCTTCTAAGTTTTTTGTACAGTATTTTGGAGCAGATATGTTCAGCTGTTTTCTCATATAGAGCTGCTAGCTGGAAGAAATGTCAATGGCTAAACTGACTGCTTTAGTTTTCCTGCCTCTCCTTCAGAAAGGAGACTTTCACCCCTTGCGTTGGGACATAAGGGACAACATAACAGGCTACTGCAGTCTCTTGGAACTTCCTTTTAGGCCAGAAGGATTCACAGTTGATTCAGGTTGTCGTGGTCCTTGTGACACCCTACCACCAGACCAGCTGAAGAACCAGAGATGTAGCCAGGAGGGGATATTCTGAAGGAAATTTGCTGGGGAAAGGCAAGTTGTTTATGCGCTGTTTCACCTTCAATGGGCTTTTCTGTTGGCTACTGAAGACTACAATCATCAGGAGCTCATTTTAGAGCTTTGCTCAGAATCTAAAAAGAGAAAAGGCGTGATGCTCTAGGCTGAGTGGAGCTTTCTGATAAGTGACTTCAAAGTTTTTTTTAATGCACTGTTGTTGGAGAAGAGTTTCTTTTCATCTCAGTCTTACGTACCAAATTTCCACAGTTGCTGAACCTGGCCAGGCCATTCAGTTTGGGCTCAAGTTCTAGAACTCTCATTTGGCTTTTGATTGATCTTGATGCTAAGATCTTGTAATAACAATGTAGGGAAAATGAACAGTGTGTTAAAGGTCCAAAATACTGCAACACTATGTGACCTTCTTTCTTCATAATATCTGGCTTTAAAATAGGCTATGTATTTGAAATTGCACATCTGTGTTGTAAAAAGTATTTTGGGTGGCACTTTCTAAAGAACAGGTAGTCTAAGCTTTTCCCTACTGAAGTTTATGGGACTCTTACAGTCAGGTCAGCTCTCTGCAGTAATTCTTTGTACTTTGTCATTTTACTAGGAAATAATTTTCTTGAAGGGATGTTGTGCATTTTCACACAAACACAGAAGTGAAGTCACCTGAGTAACAGATAAATCATTAGCAGATCACAGAATCACTGAGGTTGGAAGGGACCTCTGGAGATCATCTAGTCCAACCCCCCTGCTCAAGTAGGGTCACCTAGAGCACATTGCACAGGATTGTGTCCAGGTGTGTTTTGATTATCTCCAGAGAAGGAGACTCCACAACCTGTTCCAGTGCTCTGTCACCCTCACAGTGAAAAAGTATTTCCTCATGTTCAGATGGAACTGTCTGTGTTTCAGTTTGTGCCCATTGCCTCGCGTCCTGTCGCTCGGCACCACTGAAAAGAGTCTGGTCCCATCCTCTCGACACCCTCCCTTAAGATACTTGTATACATTGATAAGATCTCCTCTCAGCCTTCTCTTCTCCAGGCTAAACAGGCCCAGCTCTCTCAGCCTTTCCTCATADGAGAGRTGCTCCAGTCCCCTAATCATCTTTGTGGCCCTTTGCTGGACTTGCTCCAGTAGTGCCACATCCCTCTTGTACTGCGGAGCCCAGAACTGGACGCAGTACTCCAGATGTGGCCTCACCAGGGCTGAGTAGAGGGGCAGGATCACCTCCCTCAACCTTCTGGCAACACTCTTCCTGATGCACCCCAGGATACCATTGGCCTTCTTGGCCACAAGGGCACATTGCTGCCTCATGCTTAACTTGGTGTCCACCAGCACTCCCAGGTCCTTCTCGGCAGAGCCGTTTTCCAGCAGGTCAACCCCCAGCCTGTACTGGTGACTGGGGTTATTCCTCCCCAGGTGCAGGACCCTGCACTTGCCTTTGTTGAACTTCATGAGGTTCCTCTCCACCCACCTCTCCAGCCTGGCCAGGTCCCTCTGAATGGCAGCACAGCCCTCTGGTGTATCRGCCACTCCTCCCAGTTTTGTATCGTCAGCAAACTTGCTGAGGGTGCACTCTGTCCCTTCATCCAGGTCATTGATGAAGAAGTTGAACAAGACTGGACCCAGGACTGACCCCTGGGGGACACCACTAGCTACAGGCCTCCAACTAGACTCTGTGCCGGACAGGCATAGATAGAGGGCAAGATGTCTAATTTCCAAATTTAATTATCCTGAACATAGCACAAATTATAGAGGTTGTATTCATTTACATTGTTCTCTGGCACTGAAAACCACTATGGCACTGTCTTAATGAAAAATAAGTTCAAGAGCTTCTCTTTCCCCTTCTTGCCACTTATTAATAGTTTTTGGATAGCCTCATTCCAAGCAGGTAAACAAGTTCAAAATAAATAGCCCTTCTCTGTTCATGCCACATCCATTTTTCTGTAAAGTAAAGGCCTCTTTTCTCTTTTGGGTAAAATAATTTCACAAGTCCTTTGGTTTAACTTACAATGGAGTTTCTATGCACAGGAATAAAGTTGGCTCTGCCATCTGTCCTTAGATATGTTGTCCAATGTTTCACCAATCTTCAAATCATTACCTGAAAATGAGAATGAATAGGAAAAATGTAAGAGTGCAATTAGGAGGGTGACTGTGCTATATAGCAACATGCTAAACTTCTGGGTTTTTTGAAGGTTAACTTGGAATTTTGGTATGTAACGATCCCTTCTTCAACACAGACTTTTCAGCAGTCTTGCAGAGAACTTTCATCTTCAAGCACCTGTGTAACTATCTCTGTTTATGATGAATAATTTTTATTATATCCACTTTATGTAGGCAAATACATGTCTCCATTAGTAGATTACAATTTCATTTTGACTTTTGCCGAGTGTGTAAAACACTGTTGCAAAGATCATGTTACCTGCATAGTCATAGACTTTTGCTATGGTATTACAGTCCAAACCTGTAGCATACAACTGATTCTTGTAACACTTTATCTGCCTCTGAATTCCTTAGACGATTTTTGCAGTCTTGCTACCCCCTCCCTCCCTTTTATTTATTTAGTTACCTATTGTTAAAGCAGCTTTTCTGAATTGACTAGCTGAATGGCTTTCAGTGAAGCAGGTCGGGGGAGAGCACCATTTAAAGACTGGCTCCCATTGTGGATTGTGATAGTTTTTGGCAGGGATTTAGACAACTATAAACAGTCATGTTTATGATGAAGTAATAAAACTAAAATAGACTTAAAGATACCGTAAACACACTGTTTATCAGTTTCTATTTTAATTAGGAAAGTCCATTCAGCAGACTGTAAACTGCATTAGCTGTCATTGGGTTATCTCACCCAGAGAAAGGCAGTTTGAGTATTCATAAAATATGTCTTGGAGCTACTGGTGTGTGCAACAAAATGGAACTTGCAGTTTTAATACAAATGCTGTTGGCAACTTCCACTGTTGCATAAACTTAATTACCACTGAATGTGTAACACCAGTGAATAACAAGTGGTAAATGACACGTGATCAATAATTCATTTGTTAGTACAGTATCGCTTACTGTGAATGACCTTGATGGGAACAGTCTTGCAAGTAACTTGCTTTTTGCTGTACTCCTTTTAGCCAAAGAAAAATACAAATTTTACAATTGTCATTTTGAGTTTATAAACAAATACAGCAATTGCTTCTATAATGAGTAGTGAAAAATCCGTGTGGAAGGGGACACAAATTGTTAAAACGTGTACATGGGCAAATGACGTAATCACAGAACATTAAATTCCTGAGTAAAAATGATGCATTGGCAAGGACTTTTGCAATGTCTTCTGCTCAGTATTCTGAAATGTGTGGTTTTTGATGTGCAAAACATGCTGTCCTTTGCAACACGCCTAATGTTTGAAAACTAATGGATTGATTTAATTCATTTGTTTGCAAATCTCGGTTGCCACTACACTGCTTTTTGCAGTGCTAGGTGTCTAACCCTGTATTTTGAATGTGGTTGTTTGCAGGTACCAGGTATGAATATACATACTTGTTCATGCTAAATTTATCAATTGTTTTGTTGTTGTTGATACTGGCTTTTTTTTTCTTCCTTTTTTTCTTCCTTTTTTTAAAGACCAATTTCAGAATGACTTTTGTGACAGCTGACTTCCTAGAAGTCATGGTGAACTGAAGGGAAACCCAAGATAGATGAGCTGAGGTGCTGGTGTTGATAAAGCAGTTGTCTTTTTTTTGCATACAACTTCCTGCTTTCCTGCAGGTAACAGGGAAACGCTTCTGTATTTTGGAACAGAGACTTACACAGTAAGGTGTTGCAGAGCCTATTTGCATTGTGTTCCTCTCGGTGTCACTGTTGGTCAGAGTAAAGCTTACTGAAGAGAGGCAGAGTGCATTTGTTCTCCAATTCTCTCTTGCACATGAGGTCACCGCAGAACAGCTTTAGCATTCATTAGGCAGATGTGTAAAACACAAGCCTCTTCTTCTGAATGTCTTTTATATTCCAGCACAGCTGGGAACGTTGCTTCTTAGCTCATAATTAAATCTACTTCACTCTGCTTAAGCCTCAGTTGATTAATGCAGTTCTTATATAAAACATTAACTCCAAAAGCCAAAAAGATAAAAATAATAGTATTTCAGTTCAGTACTCATCTCCAGGGAAGAGCAAACAAATTATTTAATACACACTTCACCTAGTACCTTACTGTTCTCTGGCCTTTTGGCTCTGTTTTCCTGCAGTCCAATTTCTAAGTTGGGCTGAAGGGAACAAGCAGTACAAGTTACTTTTCTGTATCTTAGAGGAAGGCACATTCTTCCACAGTATTAAAGCCTGGAAAGCTGGAAGTTGGTGGTAATTGTGGTTTACTTCCCTACCACTATCCCTACAGGTGTCTCAAGCCTTCTTAATAACAGTAATGAAGTTAGCACTGCTGGTTCACTTATTTGGGCAAGTGTTGCTAGCTCATAGTTTATGTAATGAAATGACAGCAAGGTTAAAAATTAGAGGCAAGAGAAGAACAGGGAGTGAATTCCAGCTTCGTACTTCTAAGGCTTTTGTTTAATCCCCAAACTATTATTGAGCTTTTATGGTCTCTCGCCTTTTGTGGATTTGAAGAGACTACTCGTTGGTCCATGATTTAGACTGGGTGATAATGACATAAACCACTCAGTCCAGTGTGGCTGCTGCAGTTGAGAAGTACCTTAGGATGTGCAGCATGTGCTTTTTCTTTGAGTTATATTTCTTCTAACCTAGTTCAGGAAGCCTAATTACCAATGCGACACTTCAGTTTTCATGAACCTCTGATGAAATACTACAATTTTTACTGCAATTGCTGGTATTTTTATAATTTAACACATTTGTTTAGCACCATAAGTGTGCAGGATACTCATATAGCCCCCAGAGTATAAACCTCTTTCTAGCTCATATGCATATGTATTTGCTTATGATTGTACCACTTCATGATTATGGATTTGTGAAACTGCTTGTTTGTATGAATAAGGGATTCCTGTTCGCCCCATAAGGAGTAGTAGAGACATCCTTCTCTTTTTGACCCAAATGGTCTTGATTTGAGGCAGAACAAATAGCAAAGTAAGGTTATGGTGATGTTTCATGATATAAGACAAGCTGTCACCCTAAGCTTTTTTATGGTATTGAATATTCATAGGTTGAAAAAACAGTGCAAGGATCTCAGCTCAAGGAAAGGTGGGATTAGAGAGTGACAGCAAAAGAGACAGAGAGAAGCACTTTTGGCAAAAAGAAAGAAATTGGAGTGGAGTGCAAGGCAGAAGATCTAAAAGTGGTTGGTAATCATAGATGAACCAAGCATTGCTGTTCCAAGGCAGCTTGAACCAATATTGGCTGCTGTGACCCTGTCTTACCTGCTATCCCAATTTTCTTTCTAAATATTTTGGTTAGTTAGTTTGTTGATTGTTCTTCTGCCAACTTAATGCTGATGTGGTTCGCTGCAGGGTCTGACAAGCAGCAGAGCTAGGCAAGGGAACCTGTAGGAAGACAGCAAGCAGCTGTTGGTGTGACTTGGGCTGCCCTGGAGTTGGCCGCAGGAAAAGGAGGGGGCCTTGAAAGTGAGAATGAGGAACTGGAAGCCGCCAGTGAAGGAGGTGGTGAAGCCAGGGTGAAAGATGCAGGCAGTGTTGCAGAGGACCCCGCACCTTGCTTTTAGATGCTCAATATTACATTGGGAAGGCTGGGGAAGATGAAGTCAGCTTACGACAAATGGGAGATGGCAGAGTGCACCAAGCAGGATAGATGGACAGAGCATGTTTTTTGATATGTTATAAAGGAATAAAAGAATAAGAGGATAACTGGATAAGAACAGGGAAAGTCAGAAGCCATTTACGCTAACACATTAGGCTGCAATTAGGGTAGATAAAGGATAGACACACATATTCACTATGGGACAATATCATCTTAAACCTCCAAATCTGCTAGTATTCATTGATTGGAGCATGGATCTGAAATTAGGGCAGGCCATCAAGCTGTTTGCTATGATAGAAAGCAAACAAAAGGATCTGAGAGCAGAGGAAACATTCTTGTTTTGGTGCTTCTGTTTGTTTTAATGTCCACTGAACAGCTAACCTTACCAGTAGCTTAGCCTATGTTATTCTATGTTGAGTTGTTCCAACAGGAAATGGTAAATACGAAGCATACTTTGCACAACTCTTTTTAAATCAGTTCTTCAAAGGACAAATTTGCTCATTCCTGTAAGTCAGGTGTTAACTTGCCTCTTTGGTGGCTTTTTGAAACTGGGTCAAGAAATTGGCATTTCAGAGTGTACTGGTGTTTTGCAAAGGCTGAGTGATTTGCTTGGCTCATGATGGTCCTCAGATAAGCAAAAAATATATATTTTGACTTATGGGGTTAAACCACTAAGAAAAGAGAGAAAACTAAGTTCTGGCATAGAATTACAAATAATATAACCCAAGTTGGAACACTTCATTTTTCCCTTAAATACCTATAGACGGAAACATATTTTCTTCTCCATGATTTGCATTTGTTTTAATTGTTTACCTGCGTCATCATTTCATAGCTTCTCATTCCTCAACACTGAGGTACGATTAGTCAGCCTTTATTATGGGTTGGTAAATCAATGGAGCAGACCAGAAAATAATTATCCTCTTCTTTTCTCATTATTCTGGCTTAGCATGTTTCACTTCAGTGTGATTACTCCAGAATTGTATTTGCTGGGAGTGGAGAATCTGGAGCTGTATGTGTCTCTGCCAGGTTGTTTAATTAATTAAGACTGGAGGTATTAATCCTTGCTGTCTTCCCACAGCGACTGGATCGGTACAGTGAGCATGGCCAAAGCATGAACTTCTCACATCCTCCTCTCTTTTCTGAACTACCTTTGTTCTGCTTCAGTTTCCTCCAGAGCTCTTCACCAGGAGACATGGTGGTAGAAAGGATAATTTTCTGAAATATGCCACTCTGCTGCTTTAATTTTCTAGGAAATGAGAAAAGCTAACCACCCTTTTTGCCATAGAAAAAGTATCTTATCAAATTAGGCAAAAGACGCAGTCCCTGCTCTTTTATGAGTGCAGAGGCTCACCTAAGTATATAGATGCATCCCTGAACAGTACTCAGGCACCTGCTGCTGTAAGAACAAATATGCAGACACTTGTTTTAGTTTCGTTTTAGAGCTGCTGGATGTACCTTTCCTAGCCAATATACAGCAAGTTTTGGAAGGGCTGGGAACTGGGAGATAGAGGCCATGAGTTTCGGTAAGCTAATTTAAGAGGGGGTGGTGGTGGTGGTGGTAACTTGGTTGTTCTGCCTCCCTTATAGAGCATTCCTGTCTTTCCCTTTGTTCCTTTTCCCTACCCAGCTCTGCTTCTCCCACCGCACTGGCATATCGCCAGCATGTTGAAAGGCAGGTTCGGAGCTGTCGGCTGCCCCGGGTATGAACGCGTGCCCCAACAAGGGTAGTCAGCAGAGCTGGGGAGTAAGCAAGCGAGGATGGCCTTCAGCCATTTCCTCCCAATTTACTGTCAACAGAGCCTGTCGCCAGGCATCAGAGATACCAGCATCCCCTCTGGGGGACACAGGCCTAAATCAAATAAAGACCTCAGGCCAGCAAAGCACAGATGTGACAGCCTGACTGCAGCAGCTCTGAGGAAAACAGTAGTGTGTGCTTGCAGCTGTGCAACAGCCTCATAAACTGAGAGAAGTCTGCTCCGGTCTAGAAAATATCCAGGAAAATGAGTCTTTCTTTACAGTTACCCATCACAGTTTTACACAAGGTAAAAACACAGAGGTTTCAGTAACAAGACAGCTTATTTTACACAGCTCTGGCCAGAGTAAAGCAGGATTTTGGCTAGTGCATTGAATTAGAGTCTGAATAAAGTCTTAATTAAGCTGCTGCCTACCCCTGGTGGTGCCCACATACAGCCTATGCTTCTCTGTCTCTGTGCCCTGCTGAACTGCCTAGCGCTCAGTAAGCTGCGGTCTGGCAGCTTTTGGCTGCCTGATTCAACCTTTTGCAGAGCCAGGCTGGGGGGAATCTCACAAAACCTAGCTATTACTGTTTTCTTTTACAACTTGGCGGTTGCGAGGGGGAGGGATGGTCCCACACAAGCTCTTTCTTGAATATGGTTAAGTGCCACTGAAAGGGAATTAAACATCCAAAGCAGCCTCTTGCAGATTTAGCCCTAGGAGATAAATGTGTTTTTACCATGCATGCACATCACCTCCAGCTTCTCCTTCCTCCGCCAGACTGGTTGCTCAGACGCTCTAATCCAGTTCAGAGGGGCGGCACAAGTGAAGCAATGCACCTTTGTACACTGTTTAAAATGACCCAGTGGATTTTCTTTGAAGCAAATTAGGAATGTGGATGGGAACTGCACCGCAGGCCTACCAGTGAGTATAGGAAGAAGGAGCATGTGAGCAGGAAGAGGGGTAGCAGTAGGAAAGCCTTACTGGCCTTTAACCAAGGCAGCTGCTGGCAGGTTGGACATCTGTCGCAGCCTGCCGTGCTTAAGCGCCTCATGTTACAGGGGATCAGAAATGTGTATGCATATGAAGTGACTCAGGCAACTGTTTGACTAAACCCTTAGCAGTCAAGCAATGCTAATTTCTTTGTGCTCATTTTTAATCTCTTTAGGAAAGACATTAACCACGCACCCTTATGAGCGATGCAGTAACTAATACTAATGTAGCTGGCCACATAGGTCTTGTGAGGGATTGCTCATTGCAAGCATTAGATAAGTGGAGGAAAGGCAAGTAGCATTAGTCATCCAAAAATCCCAGCACTCCTGTGGCCAAGAGCACATGAGGCATATTATTGCCAATAAAATCCTAGGTTAGCAACTTCCTATTTTCATTTGCTAGCCCTAGGAGAGAAATTTGCATCTTGCAGATGATTTAGAGGAACAAGAAGAACCACTGATCCCACAACAGAGGTATCAATGGATATTTTCTCTTGTCTCATTTGCATTTTCTGAGCTGTGCCCTCACGATTTTGAAGACCTACAAGATTTTGGTAAAATTATTGTCCTATTTTTTCCTCAGATAATCTATACTTGAAGTAGCAGCATGGCAGCAACTTGCTCAGTGCAGCTTCTCTCATGTTGTCATTTGCTCTGCTGCCAGACGGCTGTCAGTGCTGTAAACCAGAAGCCACTGTTTGCTCAGACCTCTCAGCCTGTATGCTCCCACCCACTGCAGCAATTCACATTTAAATTGCCTTATCGTATGTGTTACACAATTGCATGTGGTGCAAAGCAATAAGGAATTGCCCTTGGAGTCCAAATAAAGACCATCGCTATATACAGTTTTGTCCTTTGGGCAATTTCTCGATCATAAACTGATTAGAGAATCCAGGCTGCTAGGATTTCTTTCTGCTGTTTTCTAGCTTGTTGTGCATACAAGTTTTCTAGCTTGTTAATAAGGTTGCCAAAATTTGTTCTAGACTGATTAAAGATGTGAGGACAAGTACACTGGAGGAAACAAACATCAAGGCTTTGTTTCAGCTCATAAAAGATCTGCCTTTCATTTCCTCAACTTGCACGTCCTCATTACTCTGTAATGATGCCAAAACTTTTGCAACACTTACTTTACACTTTTAATCCAAGTATGATTGATAAGCATGCTGCAATCTCCCATTATTAGGCTGTGGTTGTTAGCATGTGCAACAAGCTCATTCATTTACGAGATTTTTGTGTCAAGTTCAACCTGGAGAGGAATAGATGGTTCTCTCCTAGGGTATCCACAGTCCCTGAGTCATTGAGAAGAAATACTCATGCCATACAGTGAGGAACGAGGCTGGGTGGTTTGGCCAGAGGCTAAGCCTGCCACTTGCACCCCAGCAAGCTGGGTCCCCAGTGGGACCAGCACAGGACACACACCAGCTGGAAGTGCCTACCTCTCCCAACAGCAGGGACACAGACCTGTAAGCGGTGATACCACAACTAGCAGGTGTGGTGAACTTTAATAGCTGGAGTTTCAAAATTTTTCCAGTCAGGGTACCCTATGGAAAGATGTTGCCTGCAGGGGACGGGCACTGATGTCTTCTATTACTCAGGCCTTTTCCCCTGAGCAGAGCTGGGTATGGAAAGCTTCAAGGCAGGAGGTAAAAATCCCATCTGCTTGGCGGTTTTCAAGTCCACGCTCCAAAGCACCTTTCTTGGACATCCCAGGACGCCATGTAAAAATAATTTAGGGGCTTGAGCAGAGTGACTGTTGCACCCTCACTCATTCATTGAAGTACTCTTGAGTACATTGTAACAAGTTTTTACTGGAAGGTAGTCCAGAGAATTGAAAAAAAACAAACCAAAACAGAGACGTGTTCTTACGGAGAATGACAACACCAGAGGAAGAACTGTCAGAGGAAAAAAATGCACGTTTTGCGAGTTAGACATTAAAATCTCCATTTCCCAATGTGATTTGAATGCCTGTGTTTTTGTAATATATTATCACACACTGTAAAAGAGAAAATATATCTGTTCAGACTGAAATGAATACCCACACTCTGGAAACCAAACTAGCTTGAAGATCTCAATTTGAAAGCTGAAAAAAAGGTGTGTTTCAAAAAGAAAGAAGAAAGGTTCACAAGCTAGACATGGTTACTCTAAGATGCCATGAATATCCATCTTCATTCTTGTTTACATTTTCTCTTGCTGGGGTCTTCTGTGTTCAGGTAAAAGATTAAAAAAGATCTTGTGCCTGAATATCCCATCTGTGATATTTTACAGATATCTGCAAAATTCACATCGAATCTACTTGTCTTTCCTGATTATCACAAAGTATTTTTTCAAACTTCGCTAAAAGTTTTCTAAATACTCAAAGAGGTTATACTTTCACAAAGGGTTCTATTGTGGACAGCAAAATAATGTAATAAAAGAGAGAACAGTTATGTGAAAAACAATTAAGTGATAGGATTTACACTGTTGTAAGAATATAAAAAGAGCCAACGAGCTTACCTTTGCCTTTGGTTATTAGATGAGTCTCTAATACGACATACCATAGGTAAAAATTCCCCAAACGATTAAGCAAATAAATGTATCTATCTGTGATTATCATTTGTATGAGCATTTTGCATTAATTGTATCTAAAGTGATGAAACTGTTAAAATTACAGTGATTATTAAAAATGACATACGATATGGGATGAAGTTGTTACTGTATTACCCTAGCACAATCCCCCCCCCCCATGTTTATCACCAAATGCAGAAACATAAATGGAATTTTTAGTATTAGCTTAAGGAGCTTATTATAAGCATTAAGAGATTCAATAACTCAGGGAAGGATTTGTTCCTTAGAGCAGAGAGTGGAGTGCTTGCTAATTCGAGAAACAGAAGGGAATGGTAAAAGAAAAACGGTAAATAAAGAAAATAAGAGATGAGGGAGATAGTCTGTGTTTGGAGTTAGTGCCTGAGACTAATTTCACTATTCAAAACCAGGAGAAAAAAATCCAATAAAGCATGTCAGTGTGTCAGGAGAAAAATGAATATTGCAGTTAGCTACAGTCCATCTTATCATGAAGCATACTTGCTGTGACAGACATGCTTCCAATTTTGCTATTAGAGGCTGTCACAGCTTTAAAATAAAAGATCTGATTTCAGTATATTGGAACCAGTAGTACCGCTCTCATTGCAATAGGTCACTGTCTGCTTCCTGAGGGAGCACAACCCCCCCAAAAAAATCATAGGACAAATACATTTTTCTTTGGTAATTCTCTATTGTTACATATTAAGAGGAGTTTTTCTCATATTTTTACAGTTGAGGAGAGCAACCAGAGCTGCATGGAAGCCTTAGCTGACGCAGTTGGCCCATCTCGCCCAGAGCTCTGTCTGTGACAGTGGCCAGCAGTGGACCCCCAGGGAAGCATATAGGTACAGGACAAGCACGCAGAGATATTTCCTCAGAGTACTCCAATGCTGTTTCACTTTGTGTGGAATCAAATTACAGAAAACAATAGAGGGGAAAAAGTAATACTAGCAGCAAAGCTCCTAAGTATATTCTTTCAGGCAGTGCTCAAAAAGCAGTTCTTTGATGTGGTGTCTGAACACCTTCTTTTCTTTAGTCCTAACACTAATCCAACCTTCTTGCTTTCATTATTTCAAGTAACTCCCAAACCAATAAATGTTTTAATGGGAGGGTTACTCTMATGGTCAAGGAGTGATTTCAGAACCAGAAATGTGTCAAGGGAAGTGTGAAAGATGTGTTCTCACAATTAAGAAGTTTGAGTCTTTAAAATCAGCAACCATCTTCCATCTAGCAATTACAGTAGATCAGAAAGACATGGTTTAGAAAGGCTGACCAATTCTAGATTGAACTCTATTCAATCTAGATTTTTTTTTTAGTGTGAATTATTAGTTGCATCACTAAGAACTGTTTTAGGGAATGGGTGGGGAGAGAGGAATAGGACATCTCTTGACCCTAGTATTTTAAACCAATTTCACAAAGCATTTATTTTTCAACTAATTCATCCTGAGAGAGAAGGTTCATGATTCATTACATACGTAGTGGAAATAGCTTTTAGTACAAGCTGACTTTCTTCTCACCTTGCTTCTGCTCCAGAATTCAGCCACGTGTGCATATTGGCATGGTAGCAAGCCACAAGTGCTGAAAGGATTCAAAGCTACATTTTGACCTGCATGCCAGGTCCAGCACGTAAGGTTATAATTAAGTTATTAAGTTATTGATTACTTCTTTTCCGTGGAAGGAGCCCTCATCTATCTATCTGTAGATTTTGTGAAGAGCTGGTTTTTAGTTTTGTACTTGACAGTACATTGGAATGATTTCCCTTTAATCTCCTGCTAAGCACTGGTAAAATGCCTGCTCGGTGGAAAATTACCTTATCAATACCATTAAGTAAGAACAGCAGTTGAAGAGGCCTTTATTGTATAGCCCAACCTCCAGGCTACCTGCATTGCCAAAGACTAATAAATCCTTGTTAGGAAGTTTAATATGGAATATTATACTTTCAAAACAGGATGCACTTCCTGCATCATCGTGCATCATAACTTGAGCTTGCTGTTTGTAATATAAAGCCTGGAAAAGGCTGAGGTGATCTTTTCAACGTTCAGAACATAATGAGCTTTTAAGTAGTATCCAAATCAGCTCAGTACAGAAGTTGACAAGGCAAGCAAGTCACATATGCAACAGTATATTGGCACAGGCTCCACACACGATACTGGGGAAAAAGAGCTGTCTAAACTGAATTCACAGAGGCCAGCAACTACCAAGTCTAGTCAGTTGGAAATTTACTCGGAGGACACTAATTTTGAGGATGCTCTTCTCAAGGACCTAATTTCTTTCTAAGTTTTTCAGCACAGATGCCTACTTGGTAAACAGACACCCAGCTCAGGGTGGTTACTCCTTTCCATCAAGGATTACAGTGGTGAAAAGGGTTAGGGAAGTTTTTGGCATAAATCCTGCCCTGTATGGGGAGAGGTGGGGGGAAGTGTTCTATACAAAGCAGCTGTACAGTCAATAGGGGATATCTGGAATATGTTTCTACTCTTTGTAAGTATTATAAGCACAAGCTTAGGAAATGCTTCAATAACATAAAACTACCTTGAATTCCTGCTCAAAGTCTCCTTGCTGCAATGCTGCAGCCTGACCACTTGCATGTAAATTTTAATGGAGATGATGACAGATACACAGAAGATAGTTATAGAAAAGCTTCTGATTATTATACCAATTCTGTTGGGACACTCTGAGAGCACTTACCTCATCAGTTCCCTCTTGGGACCATCTCCTTTGAGGGTCCTACCATGGCAGGTGTAGACAAGGACTCCTAACCATGTTGCCATAAAGTTGGAGGACTAGTTACCCAAATCTTTTGAGATTTAATCCAAACTGAGCAGACACAGTATCACTGACCAATTTTGCTAAATGGAAATTTGAGGGTCAGTAAGAGCCACCAGGAGGAGGAAGCAGAAAGTCTAAAACCCAGCTAATTCTGCCTACATTTTGGATAGGAATAGTTTTAGGCATCACATCATCTTGTGGAAGCTCAGTGAATAAACTCTTACAAGTGCTAGTCCTTTTATATGACCATAAAGTTGATCTTTCTGACTAGTGTACATAGCATATGTTGTTTCTTTATGATTATTTGACTGATTGTTATTTAATATCCAAGAAGGGTATTGATAAACAGGGAGTAACTTAGGAGACAAATGAAATTTACTGCCATATATTTTGTTTAGGCCATTAGCTAAGCAATAGGTTATCATGAAGCTCCACAATTATAAAATCAGACTACATTGATTTTATAACCCAAGACTGCAGAAAACTTTTGTAAAGTCTCATTACATGCAACTACTTTTAGCTAAAAAGTTTCACTGAGTTCAAACAATATACCTAAAAGTGCCAAATGAGATTAGTCCACTTTCCCACTTGAGCAAATTTGCATGTCAAAGACTCAGCTATTCTCACCAAGCAAACTGAAAGCAGGTGCTGGCAAAAATCCTTTCAAATGAGGTTATTGAGGTTATTTTTCTACTGTTTATAAAAGCATACGCTCAGGCACTGAGCACAGAAGAAACTGTGCTCAGTTCTCTGTATAAATAGTCAGCTTTTTCATCATCTTTATTGCACGTCACACCTGCTCTGTAAATGTGAAACCTCCTGTGTTCTCAGGAGTGACACCTTGCTAGCAGCTGTGGTTGAGCTATCCCAGCAGTAGCCATCAAAGGCCAGGCTGGCACCAACCTGRAGCTTTATTTAGTGTTTATCAACTGACTGTTAGCTGGAAGCTTAGAAATGAGAGCACAAAGGAAGCACAGATGTAGCGGGAAGCGACAACTGCATGAGGATTCAGGTGAAAGCAGTGATGGTATTAAAAAAAAAAAAGAAACAAATATACACACCCCTCTGACTTTTCTGCAAATGCTAACAGGATTATTGCAGTTCATGCTCTGCTGAAAGGGGGCTTCTCATCCTCCTATCCTTTCCTTGGAGTACCTGCTGCTGCTTCCTTCTTACCAGCAGTAGCACAAACCTGAATCCCTAGACACTCCACTTGTTGGATATTCTCAGCATGCACTGTGGAAAAGTCAGCTCTTATCTACAACACCCGCTCACACAACCGGAGTGTCTTGGCAGTTGCTTCAAAAATCATTTTCTTATGAGAGGGAGAATATCAAGCAGCTGTTTTATTTTCTTAGAACAGGAACTCATGTTAACTGAAGACACTGGACTAAGCCTGTTGAGAAGAAAAACTGAGGTCAGCAACTGCACAGAGGAAAAAAAAAGCATTAGTGGTGTGCCCCTGTTGCCTTCCATAAACCTGCAGTTTCAAAGTGCCTTACCAGAACCTGGCAGTACTGGATGCCTCACAGCTGATGGAGCCCAGTCCTTGTCTTTTCCAGCCTATAAACTGTTAGGGACAACAGGCAGATACAATTAAAAAGACTTTCTGGTCAGCTTTCAAGACAGTCTGTACAGCAAATCATTAGTTATTAACATTGTGTGTGCTAATCATTTGGTGTAGGTTGACTTCCCCAAAGTTGCACATCTTTCCTCCTATTGCAGTGCAATTAGTACTTCATCCTTGCAGACCAGCAAGACTTCACCTGTGGCCTGTTTCATTGTATCAGCTCAAATGCAGGGAGGGAAGAAGCCCCCAACTCCTTGCCTCTCTCCCCCACTCAGAGGGAGCAGCTTTTCCTTGCTCATCATTGCTGTTGTTACTTCCCTCCCTCCAAACAGGACTAGGGCAAACCACTCTTGGGCTCAAACCACACTTCTAAACTTTATCCCCACAAGGTCTTGTGTGGGCTTTACTCCCAGTTTGGGAGAGGCATCATATATTGCCTGCCAATTTTCTGAATAGTATTAAGTCCTTGAGGCCATCCTCATTCTTCTTCTAGGAAAATGAGGAAGGTGTGAACCAAGGCTGAGAAAATGGGGCCACATGAAATGAGCTCTGAGGTAAACACACAGCCACAAGCTCCAACAGCCACACAGCAATGATCTGTAATTGTGGGCAATTTGCTTCTCCTCCTTTTGAAAATACTGTTTCACCTTTGTCCAGACTCAGGGCTTCCCGGCACACTGCCATGCAGGCTAAAGGCCACTCATCCACCTTGGATTACTCAGTCACTCCTGCTATTATTCTGTTCACTAATGGCTAATGATAGGGGTTCAGCCTTTACTTCCTAAAGCACCTGCCAAATATTCTCTCTCCACCTGTTTTCTTATAGCAAAGCACCATCCTCACTGATGTAGTGGAGTAACAGGCCAATTCAGTTCAGCTTGTGGATATAATCAAGATTCCTTGAAGTTCCCTTGACAGAGAGGATATGTGTCTTCAGTTTTTAAAGTACCATTGAAAAAGCCTACATATTTCTGTTATTAAAAGAAACACCAAAAGGAGGGAAGTGGAGAAGGAGAAAGAGGTAAGAGTCCAGAAAGTTGTATAAGCTATGAAACTAATAGAAGACAATGAGGGCGAAGTAAGGAATAAAAGAAGAAACCCCTTTTTTCAACTGTTTTCTTGGAAAAACTTGATTATTCTAGTAATCCCAAACTGGCTGAGGAAGGAAGGACAGAAGCTGTACAGGGAGAACAGTCAAGTCTGCCTGAGTTTGTAGGAAGTGTGAATAACTGGGGGCCAAACTTGTTCTTACTGTTCTGTCTCCTCAGTCTGGGAAGGTCTAGAGTATAGCTGGGTAAAAGGAAGCATTAGCAGAAAGTTGTTCCTGCCCGCTGAGCGGTCAAGCTCTGGACTGTGAGGTATGAGCCTACTCAGATCATGAATATCAGATTTCACTAAAACAGGTGGATGGAATTGGGTTGACCCAAATTATAGTACTTCCAAGTCATTTGTTTTACAAAAAACCAGTTTATTTAAACAAAGTAAGATACATTTCACAGAAATGGTTATAAAATGCATAGCATATATAAACAGTACTGTTACCTTACAGATACTAATTGATATAATCCTAAATATTGCTTTTTAAAAACTAAATAGTCTGCTTGGTGAATCAGAAAGCTAAAAACCAGTTATCCCATCTCAGGCACTGTGAAAACAATAGTTTAAATATAACAAAGCAGGCATCCAATTTCTTTCATTCACTCTACTAAAACTGTTTCTGTTGCTACATCACTAATTCGCCAGTTCCTATTATGTGGAAAAATCCAGTGTCTGGAGTCACAAAGGCTAGACGTCCATTAACTGGAACATGAATTGCACTTGCTCAGCCAACCAAGACTCCATGCAACTCTGGGAAATGCTGACTGCGGCTCTTAGCACTGAGTAACTTAATGGACAGAGACTGTATGAGCAGTTGGGAAAACTATAGCAGCTTTTCTAAGCTGTGCAGACATGTCACACCCATACTGCTAACTACAAGCAGTTTGATTGTTAAGTCGGTGAGTCTGTATATATTTGAAGCTTGACTTCAATGGAAATTGAATGCCCAGTAGCAACAGATCACACCTTCAGCAGTGATGCAGTGCCACAGACAGTGAAATTGAGCCTATTTACAGCACCTGAGACCTGAGCACATATTGAACACTCAGCGCTCCGCAGAATCAAATCCAGAGTTGTCTGTTCTCTGATCTTTGGGATGCTAGGTCTGAAAGGAGTAAAAAACAAGAGCACGGCATTGATTCAGAGCCACAGTTGTGAGATACCCAGCTCATTCACGCAACACACTTCTGCATGTGATGGGTCATGACTGAAGTTCTTCCCATTTACACTTGTATGACAATGGACAGGGAAAAAAAAAAAAGATGCTGAGGTAAATGCAGTCACACCAGGTTTACACTGGTGTAAGCAAGTCTAGAATTAAACAAGCTATAAAATCTATTATTTCACACATCAATAGAGAAGGAAAAAACTTATTTTCAAAATATATACATATATGTAATTGCTCAAGAATTGACTGACTTTCTACATTGTGACATGAGATATACAGTAGTTTAAACTTGGCTTGGATCAAAAATAAGAAGCTTGAACTCTGGCCAGCAGAGCTCTTTTGGAACTGTTTGTCAGGAGCAGAAGATTGAGGTCTGAAGCAGTCCAAGAACATCAACATTTCATTCACCATCTTCAAGTAGTCTTTGCAAGTTGTTTTGTATCTTAGAAAAAGAGACAAAAAACAGTTAGGAGGCAGGGAATGTCATACTGCATTAAAAAAAAAAAGAAAAAGACATACTCTCTTCAGTACTCTGTATGCATTCTGCCACAGCTATTTATACCGATGGTATGCGCATTAAATGCTTTTTGCACTAGGCTCAAAGAAAACATCTAGGTACAATGAAACAGCAGCATGCCTAGCTGAGCAACAGAAATCAAGGTGATGTAGCTTAAGATCTCCTGCAGTTTCCTCTAATAGATCCTCCTCTTCCTTAGGCATAAGGTAGTAGTAGAAGAAAAAAAAAACAAACTCTAGAGCTAGAAAGAAACAAAAATGGATTAAAAAACCCCCAGTATTTTAAACCTGATGAAAACTCAGTGAAAGCCTCAGACTTCAAAAAACCACAACTTTTAGGTTTATATGGGCAATTCAAGTAGTTTTACAACAGCTTCAACTACATAGGCTATGACCTCTGCGCAGCAACATAGGGTCTTCCAGCCATGAGCAGACATGTTGTATGGGCCAGATTTAGTGCACCGATTGACAATTACTTGCTTTCTCTCAGTTCTGCTGAAGGCAATGCCAGGCAGTCACATCCTCAGGATAATTTGCACAGATCTGATTTACACAGCCTGTTTCTCCCCCTCCATCCTCCTGTCCCTAAAAGCAGGGTGAAAGGGATACAGCAGGCCACATCCCATAGCACATGTATTCCCTGCGTCTCAGTTAACTAGAAATCACTGCCTACAGAAGGTTTAGTTGCAGCTACTTTCAGACTTTAAAGTTATTTGAGGAGCTATTGTACTTTCTGTTCAAGGATGCCATTCCTTAATTCTGTGTCATGACTTCTAACCCATATGCACACCCTTTTCCAAAAAAAGCATTTGGGAGAAATGAGAACAGTAAGAAGCAGCTAATTTTATAAGATTCAATTAACTCTTACACATACATTTCTCATTAACAAGCTACATCAGGATAAGGGAAGAAGTTACATTAGGCCACATTCTCTCTTCCCCAGTTTAACCCTTTAGCCTGATATGGTACATTTTAACAACCTAAAACTATGATGCCTGTCAAAAACAAACGCTCAAATGCCAAAGCATTGTCCTGCTAAGCTATGGAAATGTGTTGGTTCTGAGTATGGAGTACAGCTGGTAAAAATCACAAGGTCACACCAAAAGTCACTGCAATATAATCTTGTACTGAACATTTGTTAATTGGAGAGTAATTCGTAGTTTTTAACTCAGATCATTACAGTGCTCTAGTCTTCAGTGCTGCAGTGGCACAGGAGGGGAGGGGGAGAGATGACAACTTACACTAAAACTTTTATGTTAGCTTTACTGCCAAAGCCAGCTGCAGTCAGTTACTAACACTTTTCATTAAGACATAGGGCACAGGTACAGTGATTGCAGTAACTTTGCTCAGAGAACATAAGGCTGTTAGATTTCTACCAGTTTTGCAGTACGAGGGTAGGGTCAGGCATACTGTTTAACCACTGCTGATCCAGATTAGAGATGACCAGGATGTGGTAATAAGCAACTACAGGTGATACCCATTTAGCTTAGATCACCAGCAGTTGATAGTGACTGGAGTATTTTGCAAAGACAAGCTAAGACTTATTTAAGGGTTCAATTCTTCAGACACTAACTGAGCAAAGCACATGGCTTAAGTCCCTCTAATTCAGGACAGAGGACCACTTCTCTGGGAAGCACTGAATGTTACTACCATCCAACTGCCTTTTACTGTATCTCCCAGCAGAGACTATTTAAGGGACTGTGAAAGGGCTTAGCCCTGCTGCAAAGAGCTGGCTGGCTTCCCACTGAAATGAAGCAAGGTCTCCCATGAACCATCCTGCCAGCTGAGGGTCTGACCCAGGCAGCCGGAAGGCAGTAATCCCTTAAATGGCATATTTGACTAAAGATAGTATCTGGCAATGATCTGGTGAGCATTTTTTCCTCATATTCATATTGTTATTATCCAGAGCATAGAGAGGAGTTATGTTGGTGTTAATCCAGATTTCCATAGACAAGGGGTTGGTGGTGAAGGGAAGATTCCCATTTGTTTTTTGGCAGAGTCATAAAACCTCTGCACCACAGTTAACAGTGATATTATATAATCTTAGCTTCATGCAGTTTGAGAAACTTGCTTTGGGAGAAATCAGTATTGAAAGACCTTGGCACTCAGTTTTAGAAACAGAGGCAAAAATATCCCATGTGATTTAAGTACATAGGAATTCAAATAACTTCTATTTTTACTCCACTCATTCTTTTTTCACGCTTGGCCAGTGGCACCCTCTCCTCCCCAAACTTTTGTGCATGTTTGATACACCTAAAGTGGAAAAAAGGCTTCCCACCCATTCTTGTTTCGAGTAGGTATCCAGCTCAAATCAGCAAGCACATTTAATTTTGCAATTAGAGAATGACAGAGTAAAGGTCAGCTATAGGGAATCACACAGTTGGCACTGCAGCATTTGTGTTACTGAAGAGAAATGGGCAGATTCCAGCAGCTTTGTACAGAGAGGCTGGCTACATATGAAAGCCCCATCCTCCATTTCCCCCCCCCCCCCAAAACCCACACCCACCCACCATCAACCAAAGCCACACACAGGAAATGTCATCAAATAATAATAAAAAAGGCTAAGTTCAGAATCCTTAGCCTTGGTGGACCAGAATCAAGATCATGACATGCAGTAATCACCCCTGAAGTGTCCTGTTAACTAGTACTCCTGGTCTTAAGCCTCAGCCTATCATAAAGCAAAACTTTCACAGGTATCAATGCTTGTACTTGGGCTAACTTGCAGTCCAATAATGGTATTTCCACTAGGAAAACATGCTGCTCTTGGTATCAGATCTGGAAGTAATTCAGCACTTTTCAGCACAACAAACTGTAGAAATTCTGCAAGAACCAGATTAGTGTTTCAGCATTTGCCTCATATCATAAAATTACCTTTTCCAATTTTATAAGATTAGCAGTTAACTCATCACAGAGGGCATCAGCATTAATTTGCAGATGAGATCCCAAACCTTGGCGTACTGGTTGTCTGTCAAGCAAAAGAAGGAAGTAAGTATGAGGGAAATGAAAAGAGGAAAACACACAGAACAGAGATATATGTAGATGGAAATACTTTGAATGGTAACATTTTGAACTGTACTTGTTTACAGAAACACACGCCTAAGTCACTCTTGACTACATTCTTTGTGAGGTCTCATTCTCCAGAAGTTTGGATGGAAAACTTTACAGCTGTTTCCACTAGTAGTAAGTTGAAAAGTTGCATAAGTTCCCTGTGTCTTGTGACTTAGAGGAAACCAAAAAGCCCAACCCCTTGACACTGTAAAAGTGCGTGTTAGGTCATTCTCTATCTTGTACTGTTTGGGATCAGCACAATAGAAAATAGGAGATTCCCATTAGTAAAAGAGTGCTTCAGAAGAGGGCCACAGTATCCTGTTAATCAAAACATGCCAAAAGTGGGAGAATAGCTTTTAACATTGCCTACTATTAGGCAGGTTTACCTCTCTCCCTGCACAGTAAGTAAAATATAAATGCAAGCCTGTTTCAGATGAAGAACCACTTCCTTCCTATTCCTTTAAATTTGTTATCAAGAGCTCTGACACATACATGCAAGTGCTGCTGCTGTCCACAGAACATAGCTGAGAGCAACTGGATCCTAAGCAGCACAGCAGTTGTTTCATATGACCGAGAGCGCGTTGTCAGAGTGACCTATTTGTCACACTGATGGATTGTCAAAGAAAGTTGAACTAACAAGCAAATTCACTCAAGAACTTGCACCAAGTCTGAAACTCCTAGTGGGCAACTGCATCTAGCCTGGGTGCAGCTGTAGCTTGAATTTTATTTTCCTCCTTGTTTTTCAAGTGGTGCTTTTCCAGCTGGCAGGCTGTGTCAACATTCCCACTCACACTACATGTGGCTGCAGGTTTTGCAATGAGATTTACAAAAGGCTTTAAGCTGTGTTTTTCAGAGCAGCTCAGAAAATTTCAGTTACAAGAAGCAGAAGAGTCAACTCAAAATGTAATGCTAAAGAAACTGGTTAGTTTTCTCAGCAGTGTCCACCTGAACTATATTCTGTCCTGGGAAAAGGGTAGGAAGCTAGTACAACTTACAGTGGCATATTTTTGTATGCCTCTGCACTACCTGTTTGCATATTTCCTGTCCATATAACATGGAGGAAAAGAAGAAAAAAATAAAAGGGGGGAGGGTAGATTCACATCTGTGACTTGGGCTCTGCCCACAGCTACATAATGGAACCAAAGTGCTGGGAGATATCTAAGAAAACATCAGCAGTCCTACGTTGCTCCCTCCCCAAACTTTCTGGGCACTAAGAGGATCTTGGCTGTTCTCACACAACTTGTGTATTTCTTATGTGCTGTGAGTCAACATGAGGTAATGACACACTGTTATTCTAATTTATATTCAGAGCAGTCCTTACCTCCTTTTCCTATTTGTTATCTTTCTGCCATTTCTCTTCAAATATGCAAAGATTTTTTTTTTTTTTTTTAAGTGAGACAGGACATCAATTTCTAATGTGAATGTAGGTAGCCCAGAGATTTAGAAAACATTATAAAAGCAAGGCAGATGAATTAGCCTGAAGCTAATCAAGTGACATTAAGACTGAAGACAGAAGTTACATTTTTTACCCCCCAAAGAATCATTGCTCTAGAAAGGACCTCATTTCAGTAGTTAACTCCGTGAAGTTACAGCTACTTGAAATATGCCGAAGGCAGTCATATACCACAACACATCACACTTGTACTAAAAGCCTCAAACAGAAAGCTATTAGATGTGGCTAGTACAGATATAAGAACTACAGGGTACTGAAGTATCACAAGGGTTTCTGAAGAACATAGATGAGCATGACAGATACTGGAAAAAGTTCTTTAAAAATAATTTCACAGAGTGTATTCTTACTCCTTAACATGCGACTCAAAGGATGTCATGGAAATAAGACGTTCCTCTAGGACATTGATTTTATATCTCATGTAGAAGGTAGAAAATATTAATACACAGACACTGTAAGAGAGAAAAAATAAGGTATGTCAGCTGAGTTTGTAGGGACATGGAAGCTTAACATGTACCCGACAAATGCAACAGTAAAACCCATTTAATTTGTTATTTGTACATGTATTGTAAAGGTGTCATTCTTAAAAACACCTCAGGAATACAGTTCAGTGGCACTCAAGCAGCTCTGAAAGTCTCAGCTGTGTAGTACTGCTTTGTTAAGTGCCACTTAGAATGAACTTGCAAGTAGTTAAACTCTGACATTCCCCCAACCAAAATTCCCTTTGCTTCTACAAGTAAAAGACCTGTTAAGCCTACCCTGACATTTCTACTTCTGAAAAGTATGAAGGCCACAATCCCCCCTCAATCTCCTCTTTTTCAAGTGAAGCTTAGATGATATTAATCTATGTAAACCTAAGAAAATCCTAATATTTTGACAATCTTGGTATTAATTGTTCACTTACAGAACTGCATAAAATATAAGTATTTGGTTCAGAGAGAAAAGCTTCTGGGACTTCACTTTGTGGAAGAACCTGAAGGCTTCAGAATGACCTGCTAGGAGAAGAACAAAGTGTCATTTTAATCAAAGCAGACCAAGGCAGACAAATGGTGTTTGCAAGCATGCAACAAAGTATATAAACAGAGAGAAAGATCTTCCACAGCTAATGTGAATTGACAACTATGTGGACTTATCTAACCCCAGCTGAAGATCTTCCCTTGATTCCTTACCATTTCGAGGAGTGTTCCTGGCTTTTCCTTCAGGTACACGTTTACTGTGTACATCTGAACAAACAGACTTTGCCTCAGTCTTGGAAACTTTCAAGTGGGTCTGTGTCTCAATAACATGATAATCTGTCAAAAGCAACAGTTTTAATAAAGCTGAAATATGAATTCAAAGGAAACTATCAGTAACTTAAGTTAATCAAGGAGTGGGGGAACAGGAGGATTTTAAGAGAAGCATTTCTGGATGCAGAACAGAAAGCAGTAGATGGTTTAGTGGTCTTAAGATTTCTGAAGAGTTTGCATAGTAGTTCCACACAATTGCAAAATAGAAAGGCAAAATAGAAAGAGGGACCTGGATTTGAAGAGGATAATGTACAGTGCATTTACATTTCCAGGTTCTTTGAAAGATGGCAACCCATGCAAACTTTGCAGGTTATCACTGAATTTGCCAGTGAGAAGACTGTAAACAGAAACAAAAGTAATCTCTCAAGAGGACTGAATACACTGCAGTGATGATTCCAAATGACTTTAATGACATCAAATGGAAATATTGGATTATTACTTTAAAAAGAAAATTATAGTTCCAGTTCCTGACATTTTTTATGCAAAAGACATCTGAGCAAGATGGGACAGAAAAATCCAGTCACATTCAGTTTGGTTTACTTGTTTTGCCTTGCATATCCAGGAGTGTTCTAATAATGAAAAAGAAACAGAATTACAAGTGACAGGTTTCCCCCGCCTCATTTCTATTCTTAGGGAGATTATTTTTAGCTGGATTTTTTTTTTGTGTGTGTGGAAAGGAAAACAGAAAGGTCTGAAGTAGTTATTAGCCTTAAGGAAGCAAGATAGCAAGTTAGATAGTTATTCAGAAGTGTTCATTTAGCAAGTAATGTCAATGCAATTTAGTTGTTGCTTTGCAAGCACCAACAATTAAAATATATATAGACCCAGTAAATACCAACAACAAATGAAAGCAAATAACCCCAAACCACAGAGCTAAACAAAAGACACAGGAAAAAGAAGAGTTAAGTAAGAACTAGCCCAACTAAAAACTGCTATTTAAGAAAGAGAGGATTGATAATATTTCATTTAAAAGTGATGGCTACAGACAAGTTTCTAATTATACAAGTTCTTTATAGTCAAGATAGAACCTGGAGTAATAATAGAACACCAACATGTTAATACATATGAACATATTAAATGGAATACCACCCTAGGATCTTGCTGCTAATGGCATTCAGTATGTGCCATATACAACAAGTTCTGCCATATTTTTGAACTCTCATATGTAGTGTTTTTCTGTGTAACACGATGGCAGGTTGTGTGAAGAATTTGAGGTATATAAAATTACAAACAGTAATGTTAAAAACATCAATTTGGACAGTATCTTCAAATGTCTTAATGACTGTAAAGAATAAAGCAAAACAAAAAACCCCAACCATATCAAAGATAATTTTTCCTGATGATCAAAACCCACCTCTGTACATAAAGTTGTTTAAATGGATCAGAAGTTACACTGTGACTTGAACTACTTTTTAATAGTTTCTTTTGTCTTTAAAGGAGGAACATCTCTTACATTACATCTCTGCTGGCATAACTGATAGGGTAAAATCCTTGGGATGGTGGGGAGCAGACAGCATGAATAAGCAACTGGAGGCAGTGGTGCCATGAACCAGATCTGCTGCTGACAGAATCATTACTTAACTCTAGATTAAGACAACAGGTGTATAGTGATGGAAACCCAGCTATTGTGGCTCCAAGGAAGACCTTAAAATTGTTCTCCAGGACTGTGGTGAACAGAGATGCACCTCCACATCAGAAGGGGATTACAGAAGCAAAATTGAGCCGTGCCATTCCCGTTCTCTTGGGTCCAATGACCACTCTCACCTTGGAAGTGTTCCAGCTCTGGGGTTTGGGAGCCTGTACTGCTGGACTCCTCCATCTCTTGTCTCCGCTGCTGCACTATACCATCCAGATCAGAATAATCTTCATTGAAATCCTGATAGGGAAAGAGTCACAAGAAAGATCAGCCCTGACCTAAATCTAAACAGCCTGATTTTCTTTGACTTCCCTTGAGAAACTGAACCAATGATTAGAGATTTAAAACTGGCTGGCCATGAACAAGCTCCAATATCAAGATGCTGAGATCAAGTTAGCACAATAAGCACTTTATGATCACCAGAATTCAAGCTTAAGTCTCATCCCTTGCCTTAGTTTAGGTGAAAAGCTTAGGTACACCGGCAAGAGAAAAACTGTCAAGTTAGATGCTAGTCATCGTGTGGCTAAACATCTCTTTCAGTTGGCTGAACTGGATTGTAGAAGGACTGCAGCTAGAAACACTTCAAAAACCATGTTGGATTGCCATCCACGGCAGGGGAAGCAACAACCATAAGTTAGTACAAAGCACCATGAAACCTGACTGCTAGAAACAGCATATGTGCGCACACATACTGCATCTGATCAGATCAAAGTACATCTATGCTAATCACTTCCACCGCTTCCTGAGGTTGAAAAGCTCATGGAAGTTTTAGAAACAAGAAGGGCATGATTTGCTTCAGTTTAGGACATTATAAACAGGACTTACAATGAATGGTGGTGCAACAAGAGAACAAACACCCAAGTCATTTACCAGGGGCAGAGTTGTAGGACGATCAGCCCTGAAACTATTTTCAGCAGAAGAGGGATTGGGACTGTTGCCGACACTCATATCCTGGAAACAAAAACAACAACAAAAAAACAGTTTTAACAATGAACACAGTTAGAAATGGCCTAACCTTTAAAAGCAGAACTGTAGTATGAACATAATAAACCTATATATCATCTTCACTTCCATTAGTACTCACCTCAAGATGTCTACAGATAGATTTTAATAGCTTGTAGGTGGTATCTCTGGAGAGCAAGGAGACAAACATGTACTGAAAAACAAAAGTTCCAAAACTGTTAGAGAAAAGGCACACAGTAAAAACTTCCTTTTATCTAAATAAAAATGGTACGTGGCTTTGCTGATCAAGCAACTATTTTCAAGGACTTTTGTACAGCAGAGAAAAACATCATTTCCTCTAAGCCTACAAGCAGAGGTTAATCACAGGGAGCATAAAAAAGGCATATCAGAATTTACGTGTCCTGCTGTAATACCTAGAGTATAACCTAGTGCAATTTTTTTTTTTTTTTTAAGACTTTGTGCACTATGTTTTCCCTATCCCTTTCAAAACACAGCTCACTGTACATCCTCTCCCTGTTTGTGCAATGAAAGTAGCCTGGTTCTAAAGCTGCCCTTAGGATGATCAGGTTTTCTACTGATTGATGCAATTACTCCTGAGAATCGCTGTGAGCCACTGCATTTTGTTGCATCTATGGCAGTACTGAGACCCAAGTAAAATCAAGCATATGGTCAGAGCTGCCAGTTGGGCAGGTAACCCTCTCTGCACTTGCTTTCTGGACCAGCTGCTTCAGTTCCCTCAGTGCCACCAGTCAGCAGTCTTGGAGAACAGGGAATGATGGATTATAGAGAACAGGTGGTGTCCAGAGATTCCTTTCTTATTTTCTCAGCAAGTTCTACATAGCTCTGTTTACTGTACGTCTAAAGAAAAAAAGACAGGGAGTTAGGGGAAGGAAAAAAAAAAGTCATTGCCTGTCAGAAGAGAGGGAGCAGACTAAGCCCAAATTACCTCCAAAAAATCCTCCAGGGTTCTCAATCTAAATAGGCATGTGTGGCCAATCCTCTACTTGGATAAATTGGCACCTGGAACCTTTAAGAAACCCTCATGACAACTGCAAATAAGTAGGGGAAAGAGGACAAAAAAGGGAAAAGAAAGCAGGCAAGGTACGATAGCTTTACCCCCTTCCAGTACTCACTTTATCTGTAACTGTTGCTATGATCAGAGCATTTGGCACAAGGAGGGCAGTTTTAGTTTTCTTTAGTAGTGTCACTGAGAGCACAGGTATACTAATCTGAAACAAGACCATCATATTGTTAGAGTCCCAATACAAGCATATGAGTCCGAATGCTCTTTCGCAAGGAGCCCAGCCTACCAACTGTGATGAGTCAGACTTTCAACACTCTTCCTTTAAAGACTTCTCTCCTATGGCCTTCCCCTGTTCTTAACTTTCCATATGGAGCAGGTATGGTTTCAGACTAATACCATTTCTTAACTGTTTTTACTTCCATTTTTATCAGCTACCAATTCAAGATTTTTTTTGGGGGGGGGGGTGCTTCCTCTTTTTGATCCCTTTGCTCTTACAAGACTACCGGCTAAGTTCATTGTGCACCTGCAGAACAAACCAGGCTTAAAGCTAGGTTTCCTCTAGGTTTGTTTAGGAACAAAATGTTTCAGAACATATCAGACAGGTGATGCTTGTTGAACAATGAACATGCAACTCTTGCTCTTCTTCACCACTTTCAGAGCCCTTAGTTGCAGCATGCAGCTGAGTAAACAGCTTGTCCTTTGGTATGTCAAAAGATCCAATACCCACACACACTGACTTATTTAAACTGATCCCTGTGTGTCATCCAGCCTTTCTACATTTGCACTGAAAAGTACTCAGCAATCTTCCTTCCTGCTTTTTGTTTACATTCAACCCCATTAGTGGGAAAAAATTACCTGTTAAGTTTCAGAGTATTTCAATTCAGATATTCTGTATGGGTGCTTCTTGTAAACCCTACATTACAAACGACTGAATTGCTGCTTTGACTTTCAATGAAAAAGCCCAGAGCTGACTGGTTAGGCAAACACAGCAATCCAGGATACTTATGGATGGGCTGTAGCTCCTGTTAGAATTCCCTCAACATACACCACCACAACAACCTGAGAAATTTGGAAGCAAGATAGAAGTGCCTGAAGATTTATCAATAGGTGATCATAGCACTGAATGGAAAAAAAACCCCACAGGTCAGTGCAGAAGGAGAATTAAAATACTCTTGGAGCAGTTTTGTAAAACTTTGTTAACTTTTGTTCAGGAGAATAAGTACAAAGTAACATCAAGTCATGAAATTATCTCATGTTGTTTCAGCTAACAAAAAACCACTTTTCTGTACGTTATTCTGGCTGTAAGATTGTCAGCCACTATTTAAGCATGGCAAGCCAAACCTCTGCTTGTCATCTACAGGCTAGAAACTTGGTATTTAGTTTTGTTAAAGAGGGGTGCTAGCACAAAACAAAATAAAAGCAAACCCCCAAAACACAAAGCTTACAAATTCTTAGACCCAGGCCTTCAAAATTATAAGTCTGACCACCACCACTCTACTGATTTATTTTAATATGTGAACTCTATTTGTTCTGCTTAAGAGGCCAAGTCTTCTGAAAATGGGTCATTAAACAGGTTGTCTGCTATACTTTTTCTTCTTGGACTGGATATTGTCTTGTTTCACAAAGTTTTGCAACACTTGTTTTTTTTATAACAACTTTTTTGGCAGGTGAGGAGGAAAGGGGGCAGCTATGAAATGTTTTTGACAGGAAAAACACAGAACCATCATGAGTCAGAATAGAATTGGCTTCACTTCTTTTGAAGAGATTTTTCAGCAAAAATCATAAATGATAATTATAATAAAAAAATACAACTTAGAAGTTGTCTAACTGGCTCAGTTCACCTCAAAGAACTTTAAATTGGAGATGTTAATGGCATTCTGCTGCATGCTATTTTGATGGATAACATTACCGTAATCAAGACAAAAGAGTGCTTAAGTGGGATTAAGTAATTGCTTACTGCACTCTTACCCCAGCACTAGATTGAAATGGGGAAATCACTGCAAAGTATTTTATTTCTCTGTAGTAAAAATTCTTCTGGGAAATATAGTTTACTTGTAACCAACACAGAGAGAAACTAAAACGCATAAGATGATATTTAGCTCCAGGAAAAGGATTGCAGGCCAATATAGAACTAACTGGAGAGACAGTGCAGTCTTTCAAAGCTTATTCAGTCCTGCAGCAGAAATCTTTTATTTTCAAACAAGCAGGATTTTTGCACTGTAGACTAACAGCTATTGACTTGCATGGCTGTTTCACCTCCCCCTTCCCCCCCAAGCTTTTGATAACAAAAAAACCTTTAGATAGAAGAATTCACAATGAAAGATTTATTGGAATGTGTAATCCTGCTCCTTCTCACAACAGAACAGTTTTATGACCAAGTTCAGAGGGTTTTACAAGTTCCAAGCAATAGAGCTTGTGTGTCATGGCAACTTTATCAATACACCTTACTGCTAAGAAGGTTCTTCCTCCTGTCAAGCTTGATTTCCTCTTCCCCCCATTATATTATTCTTCATTATATCCCTGATTCTCCAATGTTTTGTTGAAGCTCTGTTGATGACATTTCTAAAAATATTTGTGCCTGCTCTGTGTGGCTGAACCAAGCTTTAGAGTGAGATGCAGGGGGAAGTAAATGACCAAGTTTACTCCTTAAATGATCTTAATTTTTTTTTTCCAATGTCTTTGTAAAAATAGGGATCCAGAGTTGAACACAGATGGAATACCACTATGGCCATATTTAGAAATACTAAACCTACCCTGCTCGGTCCTCTAATACCTTTACTCTTGTGCATCATATACATACATAAATATGCATATATCCACAGAACTGGAACTCTGTTGATATTCTATAAAAAACACTTTATATGATTATCTTTCTACATCTTCTTTTTCCAGGTCTTTCTATTCTACTTGATAGAGTTTCATTAGACTTTATTTGTATGTGTGTAGCTTGATTAGAATTTTAGAAAGCTGCACCTCAGTTTGGAGTACACCCATCCACATTTAGTTGTGCTGAACAGGAGATTATTTAGACAATAACTTCATCTATTTTAATGAAACTACTTGCCAAGATAGCTGCTATGAGTTAGAAGTGACAGTATCTGACCCCTTCTTAATTTTGGTTTCCTTATTTGTGCCATATGGTTTCCACCGACATACATGCTGTCTGCATCAATGCACTACTTATGACTAGTGGCATCCATTAACTGGCAACCAACAATAACTCAGTTTCTTGAGCCAGGCAGTAATACACAATAAGCCATAAGGTCACTATGAACAACGTGTCAGCAATCATTCTTTAAATTTGAACCTATTTAACCTTCTTAAAAGTCCTTTCGAAAATAGGTGGTGCACCATCAAAATAGTTCACAGCAGAGAAAAGGGATACTGTTTCCTTAATTAAAGCACAGTACAGTTCAGCACCCTATTCCTTAAGCAGGGGTCTAGATCTAAACCGCAACTTTGTTCAAGGAAGTACTTGAGAAAGAAAAGAAAGAAATCCTTGCAGTAATCAAGTTTTGTTTCCTAATGAAAGCTAAAAGATAGATCAGAGTTTATGTAAACAAAGAAAAACACCCCAAACCTCCAAAACAACAAGAAGAGAACACTAACTGTTGGACAGGATTTCTTTTTATCTGTATGCATAGCATTCACCTGAGGGGGGCCAAGCCTTAGGTGGGTCACTTATAGTAAAAAGCTTCTAGCTTGAAAGTTTCAATAGCTGCAGCTATCTGCACCAAGAAAGAGTATACAATGATCTGGTAAGTTACCATCTTTCCAACCATTCAGGTCCCATTTCTGCTCTTCACATTAGGTTCAGAAGTAAATGCCTAGCAGACTGTTTTTTTTTCCCCTCTCTGTTCATGCAGAACAGGAGAAGCAGCCAGAGGAATCCCCCATAGCCACTCAACTCTGAAAACAGATTTAGTTTTTCCATCTGCAATTGTTCTGTTCAACATATTTGATTCTTCCCTTCCATCCAGCTCCCCAACTACAGTCATCTTGACCTTGTTTTTCAGCCTTGCCTCCTCCTTCTCTTTTCCAAACTTTTTCTAAGAGAGTTTTTTTGTACAGTTTTTGCTATGTTGGCTTGGCAATGCCCTCACTGCTGCATGTCAGATCCTTTCCTTCCATCTCTTTTTCCACACAGGAAGTCCCTTAGGAGATGGAATGGGTCTTTAATAATAGTAGTGCTCCAGCTTTAATGTAACTTCTTGGCATTGCTGCATGACAATTACTGTGTTCAGTAATAGCCAGTGAGAAATATTAGCAGTATTCTAGCCTTGCACAATAACATGAATTTTTGGTGATGACCACAGTCCAGGGGAATAGCATTACTGTTCTGTACATAAGAAGATTTTTACTAACCTTAGTATCTTTACCAAAAACCTTGGAATGGAAGCAAATCCAGTTTTCAGAAAGGAATAACTTTCCTTGGTACAGAATTTCTTTCTGCAGAGCACAGGTAAAACCTAAAACACATAGACATTCTATAATCTCTAAGGTAATCACAAGCCAAGATAACTTTTTTTTTTAAAAACTTTTTTTTATTTTAAAGCCATAGCCTATTTAGGTTTATATCTTTTGATAAACACTGTCAAACTTTTCTATTAGTAAAACTTACTATTTCAAAGAGCTAAGAAAGTTTCACAAGTCTAAGTTCGTATTCAAAACATCCGCAGTCTAAAACTGAAATGTGTAACATACAACTGGCTCCCAGAAGCCAAGAAACTTTTCTGAGAGTATGATCTAGTTTCCTATAAACCTTTTGACTAGGTGTGAGGTAACTGTATTATGTAAATGTAAAGAGCTTCATGAAATAGGAGGTTTAGCTCAAAACTTTTAGCTCTAGAACTATAGTGTTTGTCCAGATCAGATGACCAATGGAGGTAGAAGCACATGTAAAATAATACTCTTTACTTTGCAGCCACAGAGTACACCGTTTATCTCATTCATAAACTGCTTTACTTGTATTCCTTCTTTCAGGAAGGATTTGTTGTACATACCTATGTAGCTGTCGTTTGTTACAGCTATCACAGGGAACAAATGAATCTTTAGACATTGTAAATACTTCTCCTACCGGTGCTTTTAAATTTTAAAGCATCAGCAATAACAACAAAAAAAAACACCTAGGCACTTGACCAGTTCTGTTATAATTAAGTAATAACTTTGGGTACCAGCAAAGGGTTGTACGAGATTACTGTTTAGAAGTGCAAAGCAGACAACAATTCCCAAAGATGCCCAACACCTGAAGATTTAAGAAATCAAAATTCTGTAAGATTACAACAGAAACACCCAGTGCATGCAGAGGAAAGCCTTGCAGCTCCAGGCAGCTGCAGTTTTTAGAATTCAGGTAGTGCCTCTTGAATGTTACCGGTATCTTTCTTCCAGAGTCAGCAATGACAAGGGGATTAATACTTACTTTGTTTCAGTGGCTCATCAGTGGGAACCTCCATAAACAGCTTATGAAAGTGTGCATTTGCCTTCAGCTAAAAAACAAAAAGGCCCACACCCAAAGACAAATGCCTTATTAGATATTTTAAAAGTCAAGTGACCATTCCATTTCCTCTCCTCCCAATACCTTCTCATTTTGCCAAAATTACCATAAATCTCCATTTTTGCCACGTGTCTATTGAGTCCTTACCCTGCTCTACCCAGACTCTAGCACACAGATGAAGAACGGAACCTATGTCCTTAAGCTACATTGAACTATACTTTTGCTAAACGAGGGGGATCCCACAGTAGTTATGCATTTACTAAGTATGTATAAACAAGTATATCCTCTGCACTACCTGATTTGAGACGCGTTTTTTCCTCTCAATCTTGGAGTCGCTCTTGATGTCCATTGTCATGGGTGGACTATCTGCACTGCTCTTTGTCCTGGGGAGGGGGGGGAAAAAGTAAGCATCCACATTATATGCTTGGCCTCATTTCATTAGTCTTGGTATCAACAGGACATGCATTTCTGTGAAGCATATGAATTCTTCAGTAACTCTTATCTGATTCATCAAGGATTACACAAGCACTCAAGAGGAATACATCTCAATGGTAAACCACACCAGCCCTCACAGAAGGTCTTTTTGTATTTTAAAAGGAATATTCTAAATTACTAGTTGGAAGGGGAGAGGAATCAAGTTGAAGACATTTCTGCAGTGTGATGAATTATGACAGATCTTAGCTTCAAGTTCCTTTTTTTTGGTTTTTGGAGAACACATGAAATACTGTTTCTTTAATAGCACAGTAATGAAAGTAAGATAAAAGTAGTACAGAGTGCAAGGTGATGCACTCAAAACTATGAACTTCTACAAAATGGGAACTCATTTGAAAAGTGCAATGCAGAAGAGACATAGGTGCACAAGTCAGATGACTGCTATGAACTGGTAATTGTAATGAAATCATTAAGATAACCAGCAATTCTGGGGGCAAAGTTCCCAATACACAAAAGGGAATTATGAGTGCCAGTTGTATAAGAAGTTGCATCTGTACAGCTTCGGCCATTCATACTGGGCAGAGGGAGGGAGGGAGGGAGGGGGAAAACAAACAAACAAACAGCCACAAAAACTCTAAAGTAGAACAAGTACAGAGAAAATCTCCGAGAATGGCTGGGAAAATTAGTTTTGTTTGTTTTCATACAGGAGAAATTCACAACATGGCTTGTTTAGCATAACAAAAATAGAGGTGGGATAACACTGCCTCAGAAGTCAGGTGGAAAAGATTATCCTTGAGAGCTTACATTTATAACACAGACAAAAGGGCATCAACAGGCTACTAAAATAAGTTAGCTCTTTTTCAGAGGCTTTCAGATACAGACTGGGAAAGAGCAGAAGGAAGAATACAACACAGGCCTCACTGAATGACCTGAAGAACATGTGCTGCGAAGTGCTAAGGTAGGATGGAGAGAGAAAGGTGCTACAAAAGCCTTAGTTTCCATCACTGCACCTTATCCCCCATGGTACATCTTCCTTAACTTTCTAAACTTGAGGTGGTCAGGGTTTCCAATCAAAACTGTAAGAGGGGAAAAGGAGAGCCCAAGTGCTGTAGAGGTGAGCTAAATTTAGGAAAGAGACCACACAGCAGGACTGATTTAGACGGCAGGGACACTAGCTTCATTTCTCTGGTGGTCCCTCATAGAAGAGACCTCTAGCATACATGTGTATGTGTGCCCCTATGTAAAGTTTAGGTCAAACTTAAGTTATAGACAGCCTTACCAAAAAAAAAAAAAAAAAGCTATGTCAACTCCTCTCCAGCAGGGTCAATTAATTGCATGAGAAAGATGAGACTGGAAGGAGGGTTTACTAAAAAAGTAGTTGCATACTTCTTCAAAGGGTATTTCAGGAAGTTAAGTAATGTTTCATAAGTATCTGCCTTGTGACTGAAACCAAAATAGCAGGTTGACTACTGACTTTTACTTTGTCAACTGAGCAGCCAATGAGAAAGGTATGCAAGTTTTGCATCCAAGTTCTTGAAGCAGAATTTTAATACTATTCCAGTTTGTTTTGGAAGAGTTTCAAGTGCACTCCAGTTCTCCAACATGGGAGGAATGACCATTTTTGCAGAGAGATTACAATCATCTGATGCAATATACAGTGCAAAGAGGCATCACTGCCTCAGTTAAAGAATCCAGAATTAAGATTCATGTCTTTACTGTGCACAATCACTAATCCAGGGAAACAGTGCTCCAGAAACAGCCCAGGAGTCAAACTGCAGCTCAGTTTGACTGCTTCCCAGGCTTTAATGCTGCAAAAAGGAAGTAACCAGCAATGACACTGACCAGTGCAACATATGTTTCCCTAGTACAGGGGAGCAAAGCCCACCCGAAAGTCCAGATTCTCGTTATTCTGACTGCTTGTGGTGGATGATACAGCAGCCCCTGGAAGGGGGCCCTGATCCCTGTTGTTTGCACATCTGCACAACTCCATTTGGGCTAGCGACACACAGCTATTAACACAACCGGGATGATGATGGCTGATACAACTTGCTTCTCAAATTTTTGAATGGGCTGTAACCATTTTGATCATCTGACTACCAGAAAGCTAACATTACCTAGCAACACCAACTTTTTTCCGGTCATCAGAATACTCCACTTCACTGGTAGGGGTCTGCAGCAATATAGTCGGTGATTTTCCTGTCTTTCTTTTTTCATCTGATCCATTTTCTCCATCTGAACTGCAGAAGGAAAAATAAAATAGATAGCAATGTCAAAAGCTACTGGAATGTGTTGACAACATAGCACATATTAATGAGCAAAATTATGACATTCTGTTAACACCAACACCCTGAAAAGTTTGCATCCACTGACTTGACAGTATTACACATCTGAGCAGCCACTCAGATAAGCTCCTGTACTGAAATTCTAGCAATGAAGAGATTAAAAACTGAAATACTGCCACAAATATTCCAACACTCTTAACATTTGTAGCTTTAACTTCTGTTCCAAAAGGAATGAGTTTTTCCTAAATGAGACTGTGTTCCTGATGACTAAGGGAAATTAATTTGATTGGCAGATGGAAGAAAAACATCCTGCGTTACAGCACCTAGTACTTAACTAAATATTTGTGGCTGTGTGTTACAAGGGGAATCCGGGGAAAGTTCTCCAAGCAGAATCTTCTTATTCTGAATCAGTGGGTCCTATTTTGCCCTTTGGTTACATACATCTACCGTGAGAGCCCAGCTGTACAATTTTCACAATGAAGGGTCCTCTCAAAGTAACAGAGGTACTGGGTTGAGTTTACAAAAATGGCATTGCCACCACAGTGAATTGCCCCTTCACAGCATGTGCCCCTGTCTTAGAAACACATGCTAATGAACTAGAGTCTAAGGGCTAAGAGATGTGCCAGAGTTTTTTCCTGGCTTCCCTTTTCATCAATTTCTAATGCAATATTATGTCAGAAAATTTAAGGGGGGAAAAAAGCTGTCATTAAAAACAGGGTTTCAAGAATAGCAGTGCTTTAAATAAAGCATGATACAGACACACACCCCTTCCTTTGGGAGACTAAAGCCTTAGAAAGATTATAGGAAGCTTGCTGGCATCAAAGAAAGCCAAACTATGTTGTCAGGTAACTTAATGCCTGGCCCAGATGACCCCCATCTACAAAAGCTTTCATTATAATGTTTTATATTATATATATACACAATATATATACATTGCAGTTTTACAGCAACAACACAGCCACTGCCATCACGTAAAAGCGTCATGACAATTAAAAGTTTATTTTCATACTAGGACAGAAATTTTGTTGACAGAGGTTTCCAGACTGATTTAATCTCCATTTTCTTTTAGGAAGGGCATAAAAAAAAAAGACGAAGCATAACCAAAGCAATCTGCAAATCAGATCAGAAGATACATCCCAGCACACATTTGTGGAGGCCTGATGAGAACTGTCATCTCCTACCTGGCAGCTAAACCAGAGTTTACGTCACAGAACACAAGCCATGGAGTTTTGCCTTACTGACGCTTGGATTTTTTCCTCTAAAGGTTGTATGTTTACCTAGAGCAGCCATTCCCCATCTAACACTGTCCCACCCCCTTAACACTCCCACCACAGAGGCACCAAATCGACACTTTGGGCATACATGAAAGGGTTATAGCACCAATAAGGTAATGTGGAAAAAAAGCAATTGTTTCCCTATTGCTTCACTCTTGGATCTGTCCTGCCTGACCACAAGGCAACAGCTTTTATTTTTGGCCAACATAAACTAGAATTAAGTGAGCAATTCAAGAGATCTTAAGTGGAACACAACCTTCCACCTGGAAAATCCAGATGAACCTGAACAGCTTTACCTGGTTTGAAATTTTAAGTGGAGAGAACTGCCCATCCAGGGTGGTTCTCGCAGGCATATGGCAAGTGCTGCGAAGCTCTTAGCCGCACACAGTCTGACTGTCTGTTTGCTTCCCGTTCCTAAATTCTCAGGCTTCAAGGGAGGCCGGGAATACCAGGTGTGAGTGGGATGAGGAACAGGGCGAGGCACATGTGTCAGGTTCCTGCATGTCTGTGTTTTGGAAGAGCGGTGCAGCACAGAAACTCCCAGGTGAACGAGGCCGTGTATGCAGCACTACCTTGCAACTGTAGCTGCTGGGGCCTGGAGCCTGGCCAGCGCTCTTCCTCGCTGCCTTGGGCTCTCCTGACACTGCGATGCTGCTGCCAGGCCACAGCAGCTTGCGTCAACCCCACACCTCTGCACTGGAGCTTTAGTTTGAGTTTGCATGAAGTTCCTGCACTCATCAGGTTAGATGCACCTCAGGAATATTTGGTAGGCCTTAAATGCAATAAACCTCCACAGGTTCAACATCTGTTAATCATGTTTCCTACTGGTTTGCCTTGAATTGTGAACCTGGCTCAGGAGCAGGCTCGCTAACCACAACAGTACAAGTGGCTCTACACAGACAGCAGAAAGGTGACTTGCATTTTTAAGTTCCCACGACTACAGAGGCAAACAGAAACACTTGCAGGGACCAGAGGCATGAGAAAGTGGAGCTTTCAGAACCACATGGAACTTTACTGGGATCCAGCGGTTTAAGAATAGCCATAAAAGTCTGTGTATGATACAGTCTTCAGCTTCTGCTTAGAACTGCCAGCTGGATGTTTTGTTACTCCCGAGTGCTTTATTACTTACCACTCATACTTCCTTCCCCTGTCCCCTCCCCCCCCCCCCAGATTATTCCCTTATTTTGCAGTTAAACTCATGAGACTGTTCTATACTGTTTGCTGGTGAGTTCCTCACCTTCTCTATCAGCCATCACTATGCCCAAATCTCTCTCTTAACTCATTCCCTCTAGCTGCTTTCAGATGCCAGAGCACTATGGGACTAAAGCAAGGCTCTCAGCACGTTAGTCCTGCTGCCAGTGGTGGGTGAAGAGCAGAGCTATCGCAAGCCACCATGGTCACCTCCCCAGGATCCTCTGTGGCAGCCGAAGCTTCCCTTCATATGGAGAGTGCACCCAGACACATCTGAAGGGCGAGGAGACAAACACATGCTACTGGCACTGCCAACCAGGTATGTCCCTACCAGCCAATATGGGCTTGTGACGTCTATCCTTCACCTGTCTATACCCACCTCCCATATGCCCACCACCTCACATAAAAACAAACACATAAAGATTTGTCCTTATGCTTCTAATAATTATAGCTTCACATAGCAGCTGAGTCCCTAGCAGCTATCTTTAAACTAGCAGAAGAATCTTATTTTAGCTGACCTTTTGGAGCAGCACTGATCACAGATATAACCTAAAAACAGCACAATTATCTTTCATCAAGTCTCTAGCAAATTAAAGCACTCCTTACATTTTCATGTGCATCAGGCTGCGTGAACCAACACGAACACTTCTCGGGCACATATAAGAGATAAAGACCTACAAAACTGTAGAATGGTTACTGTCTAATCCCCCATCACCACGCACACCTTTTTACAGARCCTCCTCAGATCTGTCACAAGGAATACCAAGGAGACCAAGTAGCTTGGGCAACAGGTCTAAAACGGTCAAAAGTCACAAAAAGCTGCATCAACCAGTCCCCCAGCCAACAGATTGCACATCGGCTACATAGGAGGAAAAAGGCACCTTGGCTCACCAGAGATGTCAGTAATGACTTTGGTTGTTTCCAAAACCCCAGGCACACCAATATTTTCCTAAGGTTTAATAGGAATCAGTACTGCTGCAACATTCACTCTGAGGATGGGCCATACATATGAGATAGTCATAGGTACCTTAGAAGCCCTGTTACCCAGTTTAATCTCTTTTATACAGAAAGAGATTAGTTTTGCAACAGCAGTTAGAAACAGCTGTGTAGAGGGAGCGAAATGAAGGGGGCTATCCAGGCAGCATTCAGGAGACATACTGGCAGAATGCTTCAAGCAGAAATGGCTGTAGGTGGGTAAAAGGAGACGTGCTTGAAAGGATAACAGCCTGCTAAGCCTGTGGCAGGCTAGAGAGCTGTTCCTCAGCACAGGCTTGCCTTGCCTTATCTTTCCCTAAAGAAGCAGTCTGAAACAGCTATCCCAGCCTTCATTTTGCTATGTTAAACACATACTGCAGTCTTAGTCCTCTTCCAGGAGGTACATGCCCTCATTCTACTAACCCTCTTTCTACCCCACTCCAGTTTGAATGAACCTTTCTTGGACACATGTAATCAGAATTGTGCTTTTTCCAACAAGTTTGTATTCATTACCTAATCCAGTTGCATTACTTCATCCTGTACCTTTCCCACCCCAGGCAGACTTCTCCTGCTGTCCTTTTTGTAGCAAATTAGAATGGTGTCTGTACTGGATAAGCTAACAACAATGCTGAAATCAAGTGTTCAGATGTCCAAGATGTTCCTACAAAGTCTCATCGCTCAGAGGGCAAGATGCCCAGACCAGCCATACTCCAGTGTTGTGGTGCAAGGCACTGTTTATCTGAGAAAATATATCTCCTATATTTCTGCCTGTTTCTCTATGTTTTAATCTACTTCTAAGACCAAGTACCATTTTTACTGTGCAACTGGAAGGCCGAACGCTGATAGTCATTGAGACTCCAATATTACCAAGATAGGCAGAAAATGAACTATAAGGTAAACATCACAAACAAAAAAGAACTGCGTAACAGCTGCTATAATAGGCATTACAGACAGCCATAATCTACCCCTGCAGAATACATTTGGTATTTCTATAATGTAATATGCTCAGTACATTGGTTGTTTTTCAGCTGTAAGTACAGACTAAATGAAACAGTTGACTGGAAGTATGGCATTTCCTTTTGAAGTATTTTGTACTAGAGACACAGAGTCTGCAGGTGTGTTTGTTCCCAAGATGAAGGGGAGCAGCAAAGCATTACTGAGGGAGCAGAGGTGTAAAGCTCTGCATGAGGGAAAGGGTCAGTTCATTAGGATGAACAGGAATGAACCAGAGTTAACTACAAAATGTCAGAAAGTAGCCTAGATAAGTTGTTCTTGGAAGAGGCTAACTCTTCTCATGAGAAAGCAGTCAAACACAGCCTAATGGAGGTAAAATTATACAGTGACATGTTAATTAAATATCATATGCATGTGGATGGGCACACATGCATATACGCTGCATGTTACTCTATGCATTTCTATGATGAAACAGGTCTGTGGGCACAGGTGGAATTAAGATAGCAGCTGGCTTTGGAAGAGAACTCTGCCTAACTGTTAAAGTGCTGTGCTTATTGTGGATCTTACTTTATGGATCAGAGACAGTAGTTAATTTCAGAAATATTTACTGTGTTCTATTTCACAGCTATCTCTAGGAAACACTTACATGTGAGTAGTTTCAGATGTCTGTGTTTTTATATCTGTATTAAAAGGATGAATGCAATTTTTGAGTTAATATCAAACAAACCCTCCAATATTGTTAAAGTAGCAGCTTTTTTATTTTTTTTTTAAAGTTCAGTAAACATTTCACATAATAACCAGGTCAAGTTTCACACCACCTTACCACTTAGACATGAGCAAGATCACTGTGACACTGCAGACGTCATTAGCAAGTATGTAAATTCTCTGTTCTAAATACCATCTATTATTAACTGCCTGTATTCCCTGTCTAATCAAAACCAGACTGCTATCAAGTTCCATAGAAAAAAAAAAAAGCAGAAGAATTCCCTGTGCTCTGAAATATGAGACTCTATAACAAGATATTTTATTAACATTAGAACAAGAACATCAGCCATTTAGCTCTCTTGTCTTTTCAAGAGTTTCCATTCCAGACATCCACTTCAAAGAGCTAAAGCCCTTTAATATATATCTTTTCACCCAACCCCACAAGATTCCTGTGATGCGGTTTCCATGGGAGTCTCAGCAGGACGTTCAACAGTTGTTTAGAAAAACAAAGGCATGGCTGAATCCAGCACAGTACACTACACAGATCTACTTGATAGACACACTTCTGAAAGCATTTGAAGCAAAAGATCTTAGGGGAAGACACTCCTTCATATTTGCTTTGGACTGGAGTGCATGCTCTTTTCATTCTCCAGCTGGCTGGAAGCCCTCAGGTGGAAAGACTGCTCTATTCACTGGCTCGAGCCTGACTTGTTCTCTAAACTAGAGAGAGAAGAGACATGATCACAGTGCTTACTGAAGAGAAAATGGCAACCTTACATTAGGCCACATTTGTATCTTTAACTTTCAGAGAGGACAGGAAAAGGAGAAAAGAAAGAAGAATTCATGATCCACGATTTCTTCCGGGTGCAGAATAGAGGGCAAAAGCACCTAAATCTCAGGACTACCAATTGTTCATACCAAATTAAAGAAAGAAAAAAAAAAAAACCCACTGCAACCATATACAACCCATGTGCTCTGGATGGCTTCACAGGGATCTAACCCTTTACGGAAGTTAGGGCTGCTATGTAACTCAGCCAGAAACAACACAAATCTCTCTCAGGAGCAACACAAGCATCTTTACAAGTGAGGCCTGATCACCACAGCATAAGCAAGTAGGTTTGGCCTCACAGTCTGAAGCTGCATCTGTTCTTTGAGGGAACAACTGCACAGCAACATGCCTTCACATGATGTTAGGCTTAGCTGCCAAGAGGGAGAAATGCAGACACCAGCAATTATATTAACTACTGCTATAAGAATGAAGAACAGTAAGAGATTGGGAACAATCCTCCCAACACATTTACTCCTTCCTCCACTATTTAAGAAAAATAAATTTATAAACTGAGGCTGCTAGGAATTACTTGATCAGAAGCTTCTCCTTTCATGGCACTTTTAGAAATAATGACTCAACATGCTGCATACAAAGTATTTTAATCGATGTATAGTGGAAAAAAATCTTTTTGGTTCTTCAGTCAGGATATTCACAAAGAGAAGAAAAGATTGTGGTTTGATCATGTAGCAGCTTCTTTGACAACTGATATCAACAGTAGATTACCCACAGTCACCAACCAGATTTCTGTACTTAAAAAAGGCAACTTGCTGCTCCCGCACTGCCCAAGCCCCAGGGCTATTTGGGCAAAACAAATTTCAAGTAGATATTTCAAGGGATGTCTGACTACAACTTTTTTTGCAGGTTCCCCAGCTAGAATAGTGCACAACAAGGTCTAACACACAACACAGAGATGAAAACATATTAGCTGTGTCCATCTACCCAGTTTCACCCCACCTTCCATCAAGGATGGAAAATGATCAATGTGAAGTAACTATTGGAGGCTCCCTGCTCACCAAGGGTCTGGCAATGCTGAATTTCCTATAGGTATCTTTATAACCTACCCTTTTTCCCATATCCATGTCTATGCTTTCATGGAAATGATCAGAGCAACCTAGATAATCTAATACAAAAGATATTATTTCATAGTAGGAAATCCTAGCCTCCAACAATGGTTCTAAGCAGCATTAGCCATAACCGCTCCTTTGACTGGGACATTGCCTATAAAGAAGCATTTTTCTTCTACAGTCCCAAAAACAGATATTCTTACTAAAATCAGACGTGATGCATGGTGGTCAGATCTCTACTAGTGTCACTTTGCCTATTTTCTGCATCACAGAGCACAAGTCCGAATGCTCTGCAAGGTTTCTTCTCCAGTATGAAGACTTCCACCGCCCACATGCTGTCTTCCACAGCAACACCCACTCCCTTCTATGCTGGCAATAACAAAGTTGCATGTTATAAATGGGCAAGAATGAGTATATATACTATTTTGCTACGCAATGGCCTTTTGTACAGTGATGTTCCTTCTGTCCCAGAACAAGGCCAGACAAACCTAAATAGCTCTTCTAGAACAGATGCTAACTACAAAATTACCATCAAGATGCCTTAGCTTAGTTGGTCTATCTTTCACAAATAGCCTAAACTAGAAGGGAAGGAAAAAAAACCCCAAAAAACAAAAAAACAAACCAAAACAACAACAGTAAGAAGAAAAGGCTGTATTAGGAAAGCTAGTAAGAGTGAGGGAAGCAGAAGGTAGCCAACAGATGGACTGACTGGGCATACAGCATTAAAGGCTTCCAAAGCCACCCTCCAAAGGGAGTTGAAACTGTACTTTAAGGATGAGACAGTATGTCAGACTCAACACAGCTCAGTTTCTCAGAAAAGGAAAAAAAAGACTGTATCATTTTACCAAGGTAGCTAACTGTAGTACTTTGTCTGCCACTATTGCACACCACTCCCAAACTTTGCATTTCTTCTAGTGCAACATTCCCAGAGGGCTAAACCACTGCTGAAGTGCCTACCAGAACGGATCTTTGTAAAAGGCATACTTCAGCATGGGAGATTTTCTTGGGGATCTTGGGAACTATAGCCTCATAGTAAAGTAACCAGAAGGGTTCTTCCTTCTATCCACAGAGGACRAAAGCTTCAGTCTGCCTCTATATCCCTTATCCTGCTGAGGTTCTCTGCTGCCTGACTACCTGTAACACACTTCCACATTATTTTCTACCACTCTTTCTGGAAGCATATTAACCTTCCTCACTTTAGTAGCATATTTTTCAAGGGTGGAGGTGGAAGCCAGTCAGTGCCAGGTAAAGTTTTTGTTAAAGGAAGTGAATAGTTTAAATAAAGCACTAAAGCTCAGTTACCAGGGGATTAGAAAAGGCAACTGCATTCTTCTTGTACATACACTACAGGCCCTGGCTCCCCCTTTTACTTAGGTGTCTCATCTCTCAGCACTTAACTCCATCACTGTAACAATCATCCCAGTATGAAAGAGCACAGTAAACCGTTTTACAGGCTCTATACAGTGGGCTGTCTGGGAGCAGTTGCCCATGTCCTCCTGGTATCTCCCCCAACCTTTCCATTTTCTGAAAGAAAGAACAGACATTTTAAATTTTTGTTTAAGTCTCTCTGCAAGAAAACACTAAGAATCTCTCTGTCATTTTGGATAGCTCAGAGAGCTTCTAGATGAGGAAGTTTATTCCCAAGGAAGAGAGGAGAACCACAGACAGCTTGTCTTGCCATCTACCTATTATCTTCAGAGAAAGAATTTGCTGTGGGATGATAATATTTGAGAAGACCTCTGGTAAACAGCTGGATCCAGACTGCTACCCAGAGATTCTGATTTAAGTAAGTACCAAAAAAAACCCAAACCATCTTTAAAGATTGCTAGACCAAATACATCTCTGGCATAACACTAACACCAGCCTAAATGGGTTAACCGGTTCTGCGTGTTCTAGCTGAAGGGCCTGACATCTCCTATGGTCACAAAGGAAATATAGGCTAGAAAAAACTGTGTTGGATACAGTGGACACGATACTACCACTAGTTTAATGACTTTGGAAGTTTGCTTCTTTTTTCCTAGTCTGGCTGAGGTCAAATGTGTAGAGCCTTTCCGATTAATCAGAGCAATATATATGGACTTTGTAGCAGCTGCTTGCAGAGCATTAAGATCTCAAGTCCCAGCCATGGTATCACTAGATAAGCACACAACTCTTCTAACCACAACTTCAAATTTATGGAGATAGTAGGAACAAGAAAATACACTATGTTTGTGCATCACCTGTCAAATATCACCAATGAATCTCACTGCCCAAAGCTTACCTGTAAAGAATATTATGTTGCCAACAAGCACTCTTCATAGACTATCTCCGCAACTAAGTAGTAAAGCAACACATTTGAAATATTTCAGGTTGGCCAGTGGTTAGCCAGGTTCAGGTTAGCCTCTGTACCTCTGCACAGAGGCACTGTGGTACTAAGAAAAGGCCTGTTCAGACTCATGAGACATGCATTTACATATTAAAACACTATATTAAAGCACAGCTATATTAAAACTATGTTAAAACACTATATTGAAGAGCCTGCTTTTGTAACTTAAGCACGTATATGCAGTGAGCAAAGTAAAAATAATAGGAATCAAAAAAACCCAGGAGCAATTAAAGACCATCATCATGAACAAATGGAGGTCATCCAGGCTGGAAACCTCTTTTCTGTCACATCTCAAGTTTAAGTGTTTCACTTTGTAATCCTAACCTTATTTTCAGGTCGTGCATTATACCTATCACTATAAAATCAGGGAAGAACTAAAAGGGAAAATTAAAAAAAAAAAAAAAGACACCAAGTGTGTAAAAATCCTCATCTAGCAAAAGTACAAAACATGTATAATGTAGGCATACACCTACACCTTCTCTCCCCCTGCCTCCCCCTCAAGAAAAACAGCAGAAGTTTGGCTGTGGGAAAGGAGTTAACCTGGGTCAGTGCAGAATTACAGGCAGCTGCCTGTATTATCAGTTGTACAGCAACTCTGAATCAGTTATAATTAGCCTCCACTTACCTTTCTGCATTTTGCATTCGTCTGAAGTAACATAGTTTAGAGCAAAAGTTAGTGAGCTGTGATCATGCAAAGGTGAACCAGTCATCTTTAACCTCATAACTGTTTATCAAGTGACAAGTTAACACCAGCTGTTGCAGCATTACACATATCAGACAAACGCAACCCATAAAAATTGCATTCTCTATTCCCAGGAGAGTTATCATTTGCATGTAAGCATTTTCTAGTGCTTTCAGAAGCACATTTTTCTCAGTATGTAAGTTTTGCTCCCAAAATAAATTAAAAAAAGAAAACCTTTTATAGCTTTAAATCCCAGTCTCATGATTTCTTCAAGTTATACTCAGTAACTGGATATTACCTTATGCTGTAAGAGGACAAAGTATCCCTTAATGTTAGCAACATCTTACCAGTGAGCTTTTTAACAAATCACATGGCATACTGTAACTGAGTACCTTGCCTAAATACAGACAGATCTAATGGTTTTAGGCCCAGGAAGTCATCTCATGTCATGCAAAAAAAACCCAGAACAAATGTCAGCCTCCCCCGCTGGTGCTCATCAGGTTGCTGGGGAATTTGCACACAGGCAGGAATGGTAAATGACAGTATTCAGCACAAGTCATGTTGCATGGCAGACAAGGTATGAATGAACATATAAAAAAATTCATTACCTGATTATTACCTGAGAAATAGTTTCACCCAGGAAACAATTTTTTTCACAAAGCACCATTGAAAGATGGACTCTATGGCAGTATATATGGAAGCTAAAAAAGGCCAACCCTGAGATAAACATCCTGAGAAGGAGGCCCACTTCCATGATTTAATTTGTTACAGAACATACTAATTTTTTTTCTTTCCAACCAGCAGACTGTGTTCACTGGAGTTAAAAGGAGAATATATACAGCAGAGTGATCCCTATTAGTGGAATTCAGGATAGGGTATAAATAGTAGTGTATGCTGCAGATTGAATTGTTCTATACATCTTTTAATCTGTGGAAGCCAGAAAATGCCCTACTGACTTCAGCAGAACCAAGCGTGTGTGAGACGAGTCTGACACTGTATAAGAACTGCTTGTTATTAGATTTCTGCCATTTCTCCTTAACATGATGCATTCTGTTTTCAATAATTCAACATCTGTTCCACCAGCAGTTCTTGCAGTAGGGCTGGCAGTTTCTGAGACAGGTTCAGGACCATCAAAAACGTACCAAAGAACGACATCTCCCTTTTGCATCAGAATAATACGCATCTTTTAAATACAATGCAACAGTTAACTCCTTTTTGGTCCCAGGCCACATTAGGACACAGTGGTCAGGGTATTCCACTTGGACAGCATTCTAGGGACTTTTTTGATTCTCTTGGGAGAAACATTCAATTGAATGACAAATTTTTGGCGCATCACTATTTTGGGTGTGCATTGTAACTGCACATCTTCCAGTCAATGTTATTGCTAAGGTTGTACAACTCACAAAACTGTACTGCAAGCTTTGCAAAGAAGATATTATTGTTAGACATACCAGAGAAGCCCATTCTTTAATCAATATGAACACATTTAACTGTTTATGTATAAATTTCTGGGATCCCTGACAAATAATCTTCTTCTCTTATAAACTCCTCTAATCTAACCCCCACATAGAAAAACTTTCTAAAACTTAAATCCTTCAGAAGTGCTTATCCCCCATGGGGGCCTTTGTGGTAGCAGAAGCATACAGAGCTATAAAGTCCATCTCTAAAGTGAGCATACAATTAAGCATGCCTGAATTTCAAGAAGTATAGATAACTATACACACATAAAAGTATCCCCTGGGCACTGGAAAGCGTTGCAAGATTCCAAGAGCCTCTACAACTCTGCCAGCATTTCTTTCAAGTAGAGGTCAGCATGAGCTCTTCTGGTTGTTCGTTGTTTCTTCACAATACACAAAGGGGAAAAAAGAAAACAAACCCACAAAACCCTACTCATTTATGAACTAAAAACAATCAAAAAACTCCCCAAACCCCAAGTCTAACTTGCTAGTTCAGTTCCAACTCTGAACCAAAACCAAGATTCTGTCATTGTTCTTCATCTGAACCACCGCCCTGTATTTTCACTTTTGTCAAGCCAAAGTTACTCAACTTGAGGCTAACTCACAATCAAATGAGCACAACGCTTTTTCAGAAGGATCCACTTGTCACTTAAAATGGAATTTGACAAGCAAATTCCAGCTTTTTTTTTTCTCCTATCTAGCAAACACTTAAAACAATTTTCTAATTTAAGACAAAGCATTTCAACATCCTCCCCTAGCCTAATGTTTTTATGCTCTAGCTGCACAGGCTGGCATTGCTGCACACTCTGCAGCCCATGGCATAAAAGCTTGCCTAGCTCCCCCCAGCACAATACCTATGTTCTATTGGAAGGGCAAAAAATGATGGCTGAAGAGGAGAGTCATAGTGATGAAACTTCCTCCACTTATCAGAATGGTCAGGAATGACCTGACTTTCGCAACTACACTAAATTCAACACCGAAAGACTTTGATGCTTGGGGATGAAACAGAGGTTCAGTTAGTTTGGGCATGTACGTTATCTCTGACATTAGGCTTCTGATACGCTGTCTTGGACTCAGGACTCTTGGCCAGCCCCATTCTCAAGAGCAGATCTCACATAACTGAAGAACTTCATTAGATTCATTGGCATAATTGCGTGGAACATCAGGACCCAAGGCTTGAAGTCAGAAGGCTCTAGGGAAGCTCGGGGAAGTATTGCTTCATTTGTAATCTGAAGTCACTGATGGCTGGCCTGTGTGATCACACTTAGAAGAAACTCTGATTCCCAGTGCTGTCCAACAAGCAAGTTATTTCTGGCAACAGATTTCACTGCTGTACATACTTTGGAAATACACCTGCTTGGAGACCAGGGATACAACAGCTGGAAAAACAGACCAACTCAGATTCCCCTTCTAGCTGGTTGCTGGTAACTTGCTTCCCTTTCTCCTGAAGGTTGCTCCGTAAAATTAAATATTTGTGAAGAAAAACATATTTGGGAAGGAGAATCATTCCAAACCAGGAGAAAGTCACAGCTTTTTCTCCTTTGAGGAGACACAGTCAGAAAACTGTAAGCTCCAGATTTTTCAGTTTCTCCCTCCCAGATGTTCACCATCTCACACAGCATCCTTGGGACTGCCAACTCCCCGGTGAAGCGGCAGCCCGCAAGGGAACCAGGCAGCTGTTGAGCTCTGGCAGGACGTTCAGGTGCTCGTTACTACCCCCGCGTCCGAGCACCTGAGCAACGGCAGATCCGTGCCCCCGGGAGCCACGGCGACACCAGGGCAGGAGGGGCGCGGCGAGAGCCCCGCACGCAGCCCCGCGGCCCAGCGCGAGGGGAGCCCTCCCCCGGCCCCGCGCTCGCGGCAGGCAGCTCGAGCCGCAGCAGCAGCAGCAGCGGCGGCAAAACTCAGGGCCCGTTTGCGCAGAGTTTGTAAACTTCCCCCGGAGCCTGCGGTCTCGCGCGCCGAGGAGCAGCACGGGGAGCAAGGCCCGGGCCGCCCGCTTTGCGGCGGCGAAGCGCGCCAAGACTTGAGTGCAACTTCTGGCGGTCGCGCGCCGCGGGGGGGCAGGGGGGCACGGCGCCTGCCTCCGACCCGGAGCCGCGAGGCCGCCCGGCTCCCCGGCAACCCCC
>NW_020447586.1:1862978-1890861 GCF_003343035.1 Apteryx rowi
CGCGGGGAGGCGGCAGCCAGCGCCGCCAGCCGGGGTGAGGAGCGCCCGGCCGGGGCGGCCGCGCTCCCCGCCGGGGCCGATCCGTTTCACGGCGTGAATTATTCAGGCGGGACGCTGCCTCACACAAAAGGCTCCTTAATGTTTCATAGGAGGTGGCGGGGAGGCGGGAGGCGGTCTCACAAGGAACCCGCCGGGAGCGAGGGGTGTTGGGCACCAGCCACCACCGCGAGAACAGCAGCCTGCAGCTGTACGACCCCAGGTTTAACCGTGCACACAGTCGTCCCCCTACCTATGCCGAGGGGGCTAGCTGTATTAGCACGACCTGTGTGGCAAGCAGCCGGTGTTTCCACCCGTGGCTGCCTCAGGTGATTTCCTTTCTCTGCCACCCCCAGGCCGGTCCGGCAGCCCCGGGAGGGCACCTCACATCGGGCAGAGAAACCAGAACAAGCGTCAGCCTCCCCCCACCGGCGCTCATCGGGTTCCTGGGGAGTCTGCACGCAGCAGGAACGGTAAATGATGGCCTTCGGCACAAGTCACGACGAATGAACATATAAAAAAAATTGTTACTTGATTAATACCTGAGAAGTAGTTTCGCCTGRGAAACGCTTTTTTTTCCCCCCRCAAAGCACCATTGAAAGATGGACTCTATGGCAGTGTAGATGAAAGCTTAAAAAAGGCTAACCCTGAGGTAAACCTCTAAGGCCAACTTAAAAAAGGCCAACCCTGAGATAAACGTCTCTCAAAGGAGGCCTATTTCCATTTAATTTGTTACAGAACATACTAAAGTTTTCTCTCCAGCCAGCAAACTGTGTTCACTAGAGTTAAAAGGAGGATACATACAGCAGAGTGATCCCTGTTAGTGGGATTCAGGGTAGTATATAAATACTAGTGTATGCTACAGATTTAGAGATGTATAAAACAGATCTAGAAGTATTATGACAATTCACCAACTGCTTGATACTTTTACAGTATTTTGAAAGAGTGAGAGAATTAAGTAGTGAGTATTACAGCTGTGTATTCAGGAAGTCATCAAAAAGGAAGGAGTTAGTTGTTAAAAGACTGAGGACTGCCATAACTGGTTAGGCACACAGACCCTGCAGGAAGTGTGAGATTGCTTTATGCTCTTAGCTAGATCACGTGGATTTTATTAGTTCCAGTCCAAGAAAGTTTAAAAACTATGTGTCAGTCTGGGTAGGAAAAAAGGAATGTAAAATAGCTGTATTTCTGGGAGAAACCATTAACTAAAGCTTACATATTATTTAATGTGAAAAACAAAGCACACATAGAAAATAAGTGAAACTTAGCTTATAAGAAAAATTGTTCAGACCTGATAAGACCTGCACACTTATATGTGAAGCTTTACTGAGCAGTGCCTGAACTTCTGGCTTACSACAAAGCCTCTTCCACCCCCCAGCTGTTTGGTTGCATCCTATTCATCCAAGAGGTAACAGAGTGGGCCCCATTTCAGCTGTGTGGGCTAGCCACACAGCTGGAGCTAAAAGGAGCCAGGGGAGGCAGGATTGTATTCTCATGCCCCTTAGCAGCCCTTTCCTGGGAGTCAGCAGCCCTTGTGCAGCTGCAGGTCCCCTGGGAGTTATTCTCATGAGCTGTGTGCACTACCAAGTCATGCACTAGAGTGTCTGGAATCAGTAGGGAAAGTGACTGCCTACTGGGAGAGAAACATTCATCGCATTTTTGAGGCTTTTCAGTGCTGGAATGCACTAGAAATATGTCAGAGGGTTCATCTGGTATTTCACTCCTGATTTTAGAGGCTGAAGGCAGACTTCTAGGTTCATCTAGTCTTGTGTGGCCCTATCCACTTTGGTAGAATAATGCTGATTTACAGCAGGTGAGAATCTGACTTTTAGATATTTGACCAAATAAAATCAGCTGCCTTTGCTTTGCAGCCTCTGGGAGATTTAGCTACAGGAGATAGATACTACTACTGCTTGTTTTTCTCACCCCTCTGCTGGAGGTTTCAGCCTCTGTCAGTGGTGGAAGAACTGAGAATGCAGCTCCTTGTCCCCTGGATTTCACTGTCTTATTCTAGGGTCAGCTGGCTCCATTGTTTAATGATGCCATCATATAAGCTATTGTTTCTCAAGGTATGCAAAGCTCTCTGTGCTCAGTTGTCCAGGTATTCACTATGGAAGAAACTTGCATTCAAATAAATTCATGCCTGCAGCCTAGACACTAAAAATGAATCCTTAATAAGATACTTTCTTCCATATCATGCTATCTTAACCCTTGTCAGAGACATGTTTCTGGTAGATTTTCAATACATGCTTCTTTAGTATTCTTCTGTATTTTGTTATGCTCTTTTAATGGCAACGGAGGTAATAAGCAATGCCTCTAGCTTGCGGTGTTCTGAGGGTTTAAAAAAGAAAATCTGTGACCAAGCGTTGTCAAACTGTTTTTGGTGCAGCAACTCCAGAGCAAGATGAGATACTCCACAGTGAGAAAAAATTTTGAATGCCAGGATTCTCCTTAATATGTAGGGGAGAGTGCCTTATATTAAACTATTAAATATGCAGCTGCTAGTGTGGGTGAAATATATTCTAAAACCTTATGCTTTTATTTTGATATACCATGGCAAATCTTATGTAAGCAAAAAAGCACAAAGGAGCTTTTACTATACAGTTATAATTGCTCATGTATAATAGATACAGTAAAGCAAGTATGTGAAGACCAAGCTGTCACCAACAGAGACCCATTGTGTGAAAATCTGCACTGTAGTTTGTCTGTTAGTAATTGGTGATATCCAGACTGGGGAAGGAAATAGAAATTAGTGTATTATGAAATTACTGTTTACTAGTTATTGTTTAATACCTGCAGTTCTGGTGATGCCATATAGGCAAAAATCAACATGATCCTCCTCCAAAAAGGCTACATTAAAAGGACTTAAGTCTGAAAGAGGGTTCAGTACACCATTTTCGATGATCAGGACTTTAGACATTACATATAGCATAGCAAAGGATGGAAAAACTAGAGATGAAAGAATAGGAAAAGCTTTCATTGTTTAAAAAAAAAAAAAAAGATACAGATGAATTCATAGAAAAGCAGGGTTGGGAGGGACTCACTACAATGTCAAGTTCATTCCCTATCCCAAAGTAATGCCTCCTATTTGAATGTCATTCCTGACAAGATGCTTGTCTAAACTGTTCTTAAAAATCAGCAATGGATCCAGACAATCAGTTCCAGTGTTTGCTATCATCATTCAGAGGAAGTCTTCCTTAATCTCTAACTTGATCCTGAGTCCTTCTTGCTGAAAGTGAAACCCATTACTTCTTATTTTATTCATCACGAAGAAAAGAGAAAAACTGTCTCCCCCAATGCCCCCTTTGTCGTCTTCTCCTTAGCCTAAGACAAAAGGTATAAATTACTTTTATTTATTTTTTTTTTAACTCTACTGTGAGCTCTCTCTAGTGGGTCCAGATCTTTCTTGGAGTGCAGTGCCCAGACTGGACATCCATCAAGAGCTTTACAAAGATTGAGCAGAGGCAAGATTAAAAGATTACTTTATCTATCCTATACACACTACCATTGTTTATATATCCAATATGGTGTTAATGTGCTTCACAGCAGCATGGCGTTGGCTCATGTTTAATTGTTGAACCACCCCACCCTCGTGTACCTTTTTATAAAGGGACAACTCAGAGGCTGTTCTCTTCCGGTACTTAATTATCTGATTGTTAGGTATGACTAAATATATGACCTTCTGCTTGTCCTTGTTGAATTTCATCCTCTTTTTTTTTTAAGATCTTTTCTTCAATTGATCAAAATAATTTGAATCCTGTCTTGAATGAGATGAAGAAAGGAAGAGTAAAGGGGTTCAATGAGACACACTGGAAAGGTCAGTATAAAACAACAGTCTACCCTACCTAGAGATTTTTGGATAGGATATTGTCAGTGAATGATGAAAAAGACAGTCTAGCCATAAATAAACCAGTCAGAGATCATCTTAATCAACAATATCTATGTATCTTGTGTTTTTGTTTCAGTACAGTCATCAAAACTGTTCATTAAGTATTTCTCAGTTTGTGTGGTATCAGCGTGCATGAATGGGAGGGAACATCCTTGGGAAGGAACAAAGCAGAAATCACTACAGTGATTTCTGGCATTCTGTCTACTTTGAAAACATCTCTCCTCAGTAGAGAACTCTTGTGTACTTTTTTGCCCTGTTTCACCTCCTATATCCAGGAGGTGCTCCTACTCTGAAAGATGAAAGTCAGAAGTACCATTCTATCTGCTCCTTCCAATGTTGCAGATAATTTCCATTTTAACAGAACTTTGAGTTTAAAACTGCATCAGACAGCTCCCTAGGATATGGATGCCACTATATTAAATACAAATTCAAGTACCTAAAATGTGTCCTTGTTTCTTCTGCATACTTAATGAAGTAGGCTTGGTCTCTGAAAGACTGTATTTTAATTTTTCATCTGCAATACAAATTGCAGAGCAAAAGTTTTCCTTTTTAAGCTGAAAACAAATCTGATCTACAAGAGAAGTTCTTGCTGCAATAAGCTGTGATGAAAACCAAGCTGGTGAATATTATCTCACAGGATATATCTTTCTCTAATATCCTTTGTCTGTTCCAGTCATTAATACAAAGTCTAGCTATAGAGAACTTGTAGGTGAGGCTGGCAATTAGTTTCAGTACAATGAATTTCCAAATTGTAGGTGTTACAGTCTAAATGCTTTCCATCAATGAAGTGATTTTTGTCAAAATCATTAATGGGAAAAATTGTTCAAAATTCTCAAAATCAGATGTTAAGAGGTGCAAAGAGATAGAGCCTTAACAGGACCTGAATGCAGGCACTTTTGGGTTACAGGCCATATCCCCGGTCACATCTTGTCTTCAGTTTTCTGTACCATGTCCTGTATCTGGTAGAATTCTGTGAAAGATACTTGAATGTCTTGGAAGCAGTTAAGTGATAAAAGACCTGTTAAATAACTCCTTACATTTCTCTGTACAAATACGATAGGAAAGCAGACTTATGTTAAATACCATAGATACAGAAGCTGTGATAGCATGAGACAYATGCTAGAGACATTTGGAAAGATGTTGAAACACTGAAAGATTTTCATTTCTGTAACATATGCGAGTCAGCCACAAGTGGCAAGACAGGGGGAAATGTGTTGCAGCTTGGGAGGTGCAGACTTGAAATGAGAGAAAACTTCCTCACCAGAACAGTGGTGCAGCATTGGACATGGTTGCCCAGAGAAGTTGTAGGCTCTCAGTCTTCGGAGTTTTTAAAGACCCAGCTGGACAATGTGACACCTGACCTGATCTAGTCTTGCTAATAGTCCTGCCTCAAGCAGGAGTGTTCAGAAACATTTGCAAATCACTCAGCATATTTGAAGTATGCTCAAAAGAGATGGAATAAATCATGGTCCTAAATAGATCTTGGAAGATAACCAGGGGCCAGAAGAGTGACTTGTTCATAGCAAGCAATTATGACCAGCTATACCCAGTTCCTTGCCTGGATTAAGATTTTAGTAATTTATTTGTTTTTAAAAATGTGAGATTGCTTTATATCACCTCTATCAGGTGGTAGGTTTCTTGTGAACAATTTGCCAGAAGTATTATCTGCTTATTCATTCCTGTTTTTTATTTAAAGGAACCTAGACTACTGCATTGGTTGAACTCCACTTTGGACAGGAAAGTGCCTAGGGCATGTGAGGTAAGCTAGACTGGATGCTAGTTAGCACATTGCTCACCATAAATGGTGGGGCCTGCAGAGGCTGTTCATTGTGGCTCAGTATGGAAGCAACTGGATGCAATATACTATACTACAATTCTGTACTGTGGCACTCAGCAGGAAAAAGCAGATAAATCATCATATAAATCAGTTGAGCTTTCTGGGAATAAAACACACCCAGCTTCTGGGGTGTTAGTAATATGGTGTCAGCTCCCCTCACAGTGAACATGTAACATGTTGTAAGTGTACTTTATCAGCACATTTACTGCTGTTTTGATACTAGTGACCTTCATACAGTTTTCTGTGTGGAGTCAAAGAAGACACTGTGCACTCATGAGCGAAACAACAATGTGGAAAGGAGGATTAATAGCAGTATGCAACCTCAGCAAAACACAATGGAATTGGTGAAGTAAAGGAACATTCATCTCCCTCCAAACTGTTCATGTAAACATGTGACATGTAATAATTCAGTTCTGCTGCCTATGAGATGGCACTCAGGCAACTGGCACTTACCAGAAAAATGCAGGTCACTGTCTCCTCTTACTTTATGAGACAAAAGCAGTCAGGGCTTATTTCCTAAGCCATATGTTGCCCTGCATGCTTCATGGATAGCATTGTTAAAATGATACAATGCCTAGATCTTGTCATTGATAGCAGAAGTACCAAATCCCATGGTAGTAAAATCCAATTTGTGCAGTTATAATCACCATTTAATACATTGGCCAACTAAGCAGGAAGAGCTAAACACAAGTATTGCTTGTTCTATCCTTGTGGATCAGCTTAGCTTGATCCGTCATGCTCTGTTTATGTATTCCCTAAAGGAAATCCCCGGTGACATATAAATGTAGCATCTCTGTGTGTAGATGAAAGGGAAAACATTTTCAAGCCAGGTGCACCAATATGTTTAAGACATCAAACAGATGTATGTCTAATGAATAAGGTGTGTGTGTATGTAATTGCTGAAACTGTATATAGTAAAGGAATATGTATGGATACCTTCTTGAACCAAATATGCATGCATGCACATATTCATGGTATATGTAAATCTGGTGATCATTTAGTCAAGAGAAACCTTGATCATCTGGCAGTCTCTGAAGAGCAGCATTATCATATGTAAGTATGTAAAGAAATGAAAGTAAAGCTTCTTTGAGTGATAGATTGAATGTTCCACTAGAAAAGAACTTTTCAAAGAACTTAGGAAGGGATGGCTCCTGCCCTGAGGAGAGCAAGATTTAAGTGAAGGACACAAGAAACCAAGATGACATAAAAGAATGAATGATGCTATCAGTTTTCTTATAGTCTTTACATCAGAGGGATTATGAATAATGAGCTGTCCTACTGAGCTGTATAGACTTACTGTTTTGTCTCAGGCAGAACTAGGAGCTGTATTATTTTCAGAGAAAATTCTACCTCGAAATCTCTTGGGCATAAAGGCTGCACAGGGTAAATGCCAAATCCCAGATGCATGCCATTGAACAGTAAAGTGGTTGGCAGTGTTTCAAGTGCTCATAATTGAGCTGTGAAGAAAATACATCTTTCAGAAGATGGTATATTTGCTTCTCTCTTTAACATTGCTTCTTGAACTTGTCTGAACTAAGCCTCAGCATTACAGCAGTGCATTGGATATGTTCCTGAGAGATATGATTCTAACACTAAAGTCCATTTGCTGAAAAAAAGTTCACATTCCCTTTTAAAATAAAATCTTCAGAGAAGAAAACTGAATGTATGGATCCTTTTCTTCTGTCCAAGCAAAAACCCAACTGCAACAGAACAGTCTTTATCCTTTATGTTACAATTTCAAGTAGTTATACAGTTTTTTCCTAAATAATGCTTTCCAAACCCCAATAYGCAAAACATAGCTTAATATTAAAGCCAAATCATAGAGGGAAAATGTAAGTATAGTATTTYATTGATTTACACATGACCACACACCAACTGAGCTGCCAAGCCAGGATTAGAGTCAAGTACCTTTTTGACTGCCATTTCCATGACTGTGCATTTAGAAAACTACTTTCCACACCGGAAAACTTTTGATGTTTTTATGTCAGCTAATTTTAATGTTACTGGCCAATGCTGAATCTTTATTTTAGTTTACAAGCATTTTATATGCTTAGATCTTTTATACCTTTGCTATTTGATTACTGCTAAGGTTGATGTTAACATACTTAGCAATACATCATTCACAGAACTTGTGGTTAGTAGTCCTGACCCAAATTGCTTAAAAATCATATTCCCCTGTGTTCAATATATTTGTTTCAAGATAATTTTGAAGACTGGTCAAAACCACAAATCTTGAGATTTTTCTAAATTGTAGGAAATCTGGATGCTGAGTTTTGACTCATGTCCATTATAGGAATAGATTCAAACATGGAGGTTGAGATCTTCTTGGTTTTTGCCAATATTTTGGTCTGGACTACTGGAAAATGTTTTGTTCTAGTGTCAGGACAGCTCTATAAATTCATACTGATAAAATGCTGCATACACATGTGGCCAATGCTCTTATCAATACAAATCTGTGATGTGTGTGCATGCCTGACACTTCAGCTATAGCTCCAGAGCCTTAATCTGCTTCTGAAATCAGTTCTGTGTCAGGAGTAACATGCTGCCATGGTGATAAACTGTGAGCTCCCCTGTCTGAAATGTTAATCACCCCCTGGTTTCTGGCAAATTTATGCTCATCTGCAGAGTGCCAATTACAGTGAGGTAGAAGCAGAGGTATATAAAAGCTTAGGTATATAGTCAGTCTTTGGCCTCAGGCGTGAATAATTAGGATGAACAATAGCAATCATTAATATAGTAAATTGTCTCTGTGTGTGCATCTTCATATACAGGAAATATTCCTTAAGTCAATAGGATCGTCCTGAAAATAGTACCTAAAAATGCAAAGCCTGCATTTCCGTTTCCCAGAAGTGATGTCCCTGATTTTCCATGTGCCTTGTTTTGGATAAGCATATCATAACTGTGACAAACACATGAAAAGCAAGTTCAGTGAGAGCTCAGTCCAGGCACAGTGTGCAAACGTGCACTCTTCTTACTAGGTTGTCTAGTTTTTGCAGCCTGTTATTCCATTGTTTACTGTTGATACAGGTATAGTTTCACTGCAGGGCTTTATGATCACATTATCCTTCTTACTGAAATAGCAACTGAGTAAACTGGATTTCCAGAGGGCCTGCCCCTGCAGCTTGCTATTTGGCAGGCTGGTTGATTATTGGGAAATATGAGGCAAAGGACTCTCTTCATAAGGGCTGATCACATTGCTTTCAGAGCACGTATGGTAGCTCTTTGTGTACCAGTTATCTAGTGGTAAACAAAAAAGTGGGTAAATCTGTCTGCTTGATTTTCTAGGCGGGGCAGCAAAAAGAGGGTAAAGTTTATACTGCCCAAATTAGAAGCTGTTAAACATCACCTACTTGTGTTGAACCCTCCCTACCCCACTGTATGTACTCATCTCCCATGCCTAGCTGAAAAATGAGATCAAGAGAGATATACAAATATGCATGTGGATGTTATTTTAAAAATCAGGCTCTAACTGCTTGGATCTAGGTAAGAGCCTCTGAGAGTTCTAATTAAAATTTGTAATTTCTGATTCCTCATTCTGTGTTCAACTGGTGGACTCTCTGACATTTGAGTTGTTATAAAAGACTTTATGCAGATATAATAACAAAAAGCCTTAATAACATTTCACAAGAGGAGAAAATGAGGCCGGCAAACTTATTTATACTTGTGACCTAATTAGTGATGTGAGCTGTCACCCCATATAAAGAATTTGTACACTGCTATGAAGAAAAATAATTCAGTCACACAGAGAATGTGTAGGGGTGCTCTCTGCAAGCCACTCTTCAAGGTGGCCTGGGCAATGGGCAGATATCAAGGACAGGTTTTGGTAGAGAATTCTCAAGCTGATTAAGAAACAGTAAATCACAGAATCACAGAATGGTTGAGGTTGGAAGGGACCTCTGGAGATCGTCTAGTCCAACCCCCCTGCTCAAGCAGGGTCACCTAGAGCACTTTGCACAGGATTGCATCCAGGCGCGTTTTGAATATCTCCAGAGAGGGAGACTCCACAACCTCTCTGGGCAACCTGTGCCAAGTGCTCTGTCACCCTCACAGTGAAGAAGTTTTTCCTCATGTTCAGATGGAACTGTCTGTGTTTCAGTTTGTATTTAAAGCTATTTGATTCATAAAGGGCTGAAGTAGATACCACAGGAATTTACCTGTCTTTCAACTACAGTAGATGTATAAGTGCTAAGTGCCAGTAACCCTCTGACACYGCTTTCCCTCTTTTATCTATGGCATCTAAAACGTGCGCTCTCTAGCCAGAACTCTTCCTGACAATGAATCAACCTTGGTGTGAGTCCACAATTCAACAATGAATCCACACTTCCAAAGTAGGAAGATAGATTTGCCCTTAAAAAGTGTTTGTTCTATTAGAAAACCCTTCAGAAGTCTTGACTCACATGAATACTTCTTGTTTTTATGATAACATTTCTCTTGAGAGATAATGGAATGAGCATTGAATAAATTTCCTATAGGCCAATATTTTGTCAAATTATCTGTTGTAACATAGTTTACATTTGTTTTGTACACAGATCCACTCATGTATCACAGATAGTACTCGATAAGCTGGCAGAGATATTTTAAGATTTTAGTTTATTAGTGAACAGCGCTATATATATTCCAAGTCCTACTTTATTGTAATGGATACATGGACACAGAGAACAACAATCTCCTGTCCTTCCTTACACTTTCCTGCTTTACGCTAGCTCTCCCATTCCCAGCACAATCAGTAATGCAAGTGAAATTATCATCTCTGCACGCATTGCCTTCACAAATTAAGCTTCCTCATAGGGTATTTTCATCCCCATATGTGTCCTAGTGCTCTCCTGTGTTGCTGCCCTCACCCTCCAGGCATCAAGCACACACAGAATGATCAAACACAGATCTGAATTTACCTTAAAAATACTGATCCAAAACTCTCTGTAGGGCTGACTGAAGGGTCTTTACTTGACTTTCGGAAGCTTTTCTGACTTTCAAAATGAAAAACAGAGTCCTCCAAGGAATTCCTTTTTCTCATCGTTTTAATGGAGTTAACTGCAGAGTTAAATAAGTTCAGCTCTAAAGTTATCTTTCAAAAGCACAACCTCTCACAGCTGTAGGAAGTGCATTCGTGGTGTGACTCCAGCTCAGGCTGCTTATTTAAATCAGTTAATAAGTAACATGGACATGACATCATAAAGTGGTTTTCCTTTTATCCACAGTGCCTCATAGGCTTATTTTGAAACAGATCTCATCAATTCTAGGTGCAGTATGTCTTTGGAATATTATTAGTAGTAACAATAAGTTGTTCTGATGAATAAAGAAGAAGAAGGGATGTAAAACAAGAACACTAATGCAACCAATGTTTCATTGGCAGGTTAGCTCCAGAAACGGTAACATTCCCTGTCATAAATTCTACTTTGTGAATTACCTACCCGTCTCTAATTATTCAGGTTTGAAAAACATAATTGCGTATCTTTTAGAAGTGACTATATCAAGTCCTTTTGACATGTTGAAATTACTATATTGCACTTCCACAATAACAAATTCATGCACATGTGTGCACGTAGCTACTTTAAAAGAAAGTCATTGCAGTTCAGCTTAAATACAGATAATCATTAAATTCTCGAATTATCACAAAACATCTGAACAAAACCGGTTTGCCTAATCATTTTTTTTCTCATAGGAAATGGCAAACATTAACTGCAAACTTGTACAGTTTTCTGTTTGTTGAAGATGACTATAAAGATTAGGTTAGTCAAGAAAATGGTATGCAATGTTTCTTTAAATTTTAAGTCCTTCTGTAATGCTGAATTAACAGCCCAAGCCCTCCAKAAATTCTCTTAAACTTTAGTTAGGGTCTGCATGGTAGTAAGGGTTTGTCTATGAGACTCAACAAACATGTGGAATGTAGCTCTCTCTTTCTGTTCTCAGCATCTATAATAGATTATGAAACAACACAAATGCGTTGGACTGTTCTCATGTTTTACTGGTCAGCTCACAGAAATCTAGTCTTTCTGCCCAATTTGTTCTCTGATTTCTTTGCATGACTAAAAAACCTGGTCTTTCCTTTTTTAAATAGAGAATTTATTTTGTGGTCAGTATTAAGCAAACTATAATGAAATCTATAAATGACAGAACTAACAGAGGAAAAATAGTAACTATTAAAATACAGGATTAGCATCAATGGCAAGAAGCAAAGGTCAGAGAATACAGCACATTTCCTTGGAAGTGGAAATTCCAAATAAATATGAGAAGTCTTGGAAGAAGGAAGGCAAAAAAGGAATGAAATACACACCCGTGATCCTCTTAGATACTCGCTGTGAAATGGGACACATTAAACCAGCTGTGTTTAGTGGCATTATTTAAACATATTGAAAATTGTATTGGACTTCTTGCTTTCTCTGAGCTAAATTTGCTCAGTTAGTGCCTCTTTCCAGAACTATGTACAACTTTAATTTCCAGCCATCTAGGCCTTTTAGTTACTCAGATTCTGCTTGATCGTAGAATAAAAACACAAGGCTGGCTGGCCTTGCAGTATCTCTGTACTTTAGTCCTCCTCTTAGAAAGCAAATAAACAGAAATATAACCTTCAACAAATACAGCAGAGTAAAGCTATTCTCCTCCTCTAGTCACAAGGAGAATTGGCCTTGGCTCTGTTGTTTTATTCACATCTACTCACTTTTGATAGGGAAGTCTTTATTCTTTTTAAAGAAACAAACATCCTTAAAACTGATTAGAAAGCTTCTGTGACGTTCTAAACTCAAAAGCCATTAATATTAACCTTTATCTTTGAAAACAATTTGATTGTATAGTAAAATGTAAGGAAAACCTTTTATGAAAAGTCTGAATGGCAACTGTGTTTCACCTGAACGTTAAAGAGCAAGTACAGAGAGAGGGCAATTGACTTTTTTCCCTGAAAGGGTAATTGCAGGAACATTTTCACAGAGTAGCAACCGTGACTTGATTTCCTTCTTTCAAGTTTATACGTTCTTTTTGTTGTCCACCAAAGAGTTAGTTTCTCTTATAGAGCACCATGGCCCTCCTAAAACTGCCGCTTTCTGCCGTATACTAACATAGGGTAAGCATATGCTTTCCAACCTGTAATAAAAAGGCCTCTCGATTCACCCAAGCTATGCTAACCACATCAGGTGCTTAGCTGATGAGCTAAATGCTGTTGTGGCCACACAGTGGGTATTACTGAGTAAGCTAGGTTGGAACTAGCTCGGGCAGGGCTACACTGACTTTGTGGCAGGGACACTGGAGTTATGTGGCCAAGCAAAATAGTCTCATAGGATGGTGGCTTGAGAGTCTTACTGCCGCTGCTTACTAAGAGTGCTCACATTTGTTGAATGTTGCAGTGGCAACTGCTTGGATTGGTGGAAAGAAGGAAAGCAGGCCGACAAAATGCAGCTCTCATGGCAGCTTAAGTGATGATAGTGATGCTGTTATAGGTCCCAGAAATGGAGCTTTCCTCTCCTTATCAGACTCAGACAAACTGATACTGGTTTCTAGTGGCTCTGTACAGCTGTGGTCAGGAGATGTTTTGGAGATTGTTCACAAGCTGGAAAAGGAGATGGTAATTTGCAATTAGCCCATGTGGGCTCATCTGATGTTGCCTATACAGGGGATATGACTTGAACTCATGCCATATTTATTGGAAGGGGATCTCTGCTGTCTGATGGACCCAGGGATTGCCCTTTTTTGGTGCAAGTATTTGCAAACCTTGTAGTTTGTAAGCACTGTGCAAATTCTTATGACAGTCACTCTCTGTCTTTTTGATTCCTGGTATCCATAAAATTTTCCAGTGGAGGTTTAGATCCCTATAGAAATACCACATCTACAGACTTGTGATAGATGCAGTACTTATTTTTTCTTGGTGGCTTGTTTCAGATCTCTTAGCATTAGTTAACGGACACCAATTTTGTCAGTGTATCTTTTCAGTCTGATGCGGTGGATCAGGTGTGGGGAGAAGTTGATACTCCTGACGGTGTAGCTATCTGCTGTACGCTGACTGCTCCCCAGAGAGTTGTTCATCATGTTCCGAAGAAGTTGGTAACGTGACATCAGGGGCGCAGCTCTGTGACTTGTGGGCTTGAACACATTCTCCAACTCTGTCTCTTGCTGCCCCATGTCATGAAAACAGCCTCTTCCCCTTTACTTTTTGTTTCTCTTCCTCTGTTCATTTTTCTTCAACTCCATATGCCTACTTGGCCATGTATATCCTTGTTTTTCTCAATTATCAAACTATGCCCTTTAATTCTGACCTTTGTCACTGACACTCAGTTATCGCTTACCTGCTAGGCTGTATCTTGTTGAGTCTAGCACTGTTGCAATTGTTTCTGATAGGCAGACGGGAAAAAAGTAGCTGGTGTCCTTGAACCTCACACAATTTTATTCTCAGTCTGCACAGCCACCACTGGAAGGTAACAATTTTGTCCTAAACAAGTTATAATTCTCTTTTCTTTCCTTATTCTCGTGTCTGTAGTGAATTTTTTCAAAGCGAGTTATTCCAGAAAAAGAAATGGTGGTTTATTTTTACTTTTTCAATGCCCAAAGTATTTCTTCCGGGGAAAGAGATACAGGGAAATATGTTAGCAATGGCAATTGCATTGCACCTATTGTAAGTTTTTGTGTCTTATTAAATGATCTCATGTACCAGATAGGAAGAAAAAGTGATGAATTCTAGGTATTCAGAATGGGGGCTTTCATTTATGCTAAGGAAGCCTTTGTGCCTTGTGATGTGTAACTGATAAGAAACTGGATAAAGACTATAACTGACAGTGATGGTAAAGGGAGTCTTTATAATATATATATTCATATGTATAAAAAATAAAAGAAAAGGTACAGAGACAGCTGGGAGTATTTTCTGAGCAAAACATTCAATTTTATTACCATCCAAGAATGAATCAAAATTAAATCAACAATAAACCAGCTGTTGTATTCAGGGCAGAATGTCTTACCAGTGATTTGGGATGGTAGTGAATGCTTTTATGTACAATCTTGTAACAGTTTACATCTTGGCTGAAGTGCAGCCACAAATCCTTATAGATTTTATAATAAAGAGCAGGAGAAGTGGGTGTTTCATCAGTTCATACTGCATCTCAGGATTTACAGGGCTATAAGATTATGGAATAAGAGTCTGCATAATTAGTCTGTAATGATCCCTAGAGTAGTGGGGAAAAAGCCTACATCTATCTAATGGCCTGAGGCACTGAAGCCTTGCTTCATTGGTTTGAATCCCATCATTTTTGTTTTTTGTGGTATATAAAAAAGCAGCTGCTCCGATTCAGAGATGATGTTGTCCTTCGCGGTTAGGATTGCCTCCAGTTCTTGTTTTATTTTCTTTTTGCTGCCTGGACCAAGCCTGTGCAGGAAATAGTCAGTTTGCTCTGGTATGCACATTCCAAAAGTGCACCTTTCTTGTTTCCACAGATAAAATCCAACAAAACATGAGTCAGATCTACTTCATTGTTAAATTGATTGAGACATTCCTAGATAACTATTTCACATCTCTTCAATTCCTGCTTCTAATTTTAAGTTTCTTGTTTTTGCTGTTGAGCTAGTGTTTGATCTCTTCAGCCATATGCTCAGTACACAACAGTGAAATGTAATGAGTCTGTATACAGTGAGTTGTACCTATTTCTGCATAAACTTACACCAATACTTTGGTGAGCGTGTAGGAAGCTACAAGCAGATATTTGGGATTGCTGTGGCTCTTTCTGTGCTGCTGTAAATGCTGGACGAGAGCAAAACTGGAAGAATCACAAGCAAAGGAGAAACTCATTTACTGATCAAGGAGACAGAAAACTCCAYGTACCAGCCAGGTGCCCCGATAGAAGTGGGTTAAAAGGTAGCATACAAGAATGATACCTAGAGGTGTATAGGAAGGGACTGAATGACTGTGGTATTATGACTTTCGTGGAAATCTGTGACTATTTTTCACTTCATTAATCTTGTTATGGTAGCGTGCACTTAAAGCTACCTCCTTTCTGCTCTCTAGTATGGCAGCGACCTCAGTAGATGCTGTTGGCTGTTGTGCTCACTCTAGCCTGTGAATGCTGACCTGGCCCTGAGAGCTTCCTGAGGCTCTCTCAGCCTCTGGAGCTGTATAGAGCTGACATACCCACTTGGAGTACTCAGGTGGAGCTGTGCTAGGGAGCCTCTACTTCTGGGCAGGAAAGAGTATTTTTTTTAAAGAAAAACACACAATGAACTTGAAAGAAAGCCACCTGGGTGGAGAAGACAGTTTGATGAGATGCAGTTACACAAGGCAACACTAAATTGAGAAAGAACTAGGGAAGAGGAGGTTTTGTAAAGTTTTCTTGTACAGTTAGGAGCTATCAAAGTCTGTGGAAAATTTCATGTACCACTTTAGTGCCTGAGCACTGGGGACTGATAAAGAAATACAAGACAAAGAGTGCAAGACTTGGTTGCCCCATGAGGGGCTTTGTTAATAATAACAAAAAATACACCTTCCCTTTGACTGAAGGGCTCTTGCTAATCACAAGGAGAAAATGCCTGACCTGAGCAGCTTAGGTGAGAACAAGAGTATAGATTCTGCTTTTGTGGTAGTAAACAAGAGAATATTGGCATGTGGTGCAAAAGGAGTGATGCACTTCACTCATAAGAGGGAAACAGCATTACATTTATTGCAGTAAGATAGCAACTTAACAAAGTTCAATCATGAATAAGAACAATTTAACAAGGTTTGATTGGCAAGGTTCACTCAGTTATTTACTGTATGGGGGACAGGGTCAGATGCATGCACAGAGACCTTCCCATTGAGTCACAAGGTTCAGACTGGACCCCCTTGCTTTCTAAACTCCTTCAGAGAAGAACCTAGGTATAGCTGGATCCAGTCCTAGTCTCAGACTTGGTCAACAGGTTGTATCTAAGGGATTATGTGCACAATTAATCAGAGATATAACTCAGCAAAGTTTCACAAAGTTCCCAGAAGTTCAGCATGCTATTAATCACTTACCAAGGATCTGTTACAGGTAAGGAATCTCTCAAGCTCAAGGAGTAACCTTGAGCAGCATCCCTGTCCAAGAGGAGGTTCTGCAGTGCAACCTACTGCCATTCAAGAGAGCTCTATGGGCTCTGGGCTGCCCCCTACTTATGGGAGGGAGATGATTGACTCATAGTCATATTTACATACTAGACAGGCCTTAGTTGGCACATGCTCAATTAGCCCCTACATACGTGCTGTTTACAGGGAGGTCAGGTTGAGGGGGAGAGAGCACACCRTCACAGCATGTGAAGAAAATAGGCTACTAGTACCTGATTTTTTGCAGCGTGCTGTCTATGTGGGTGAATGGCTTATGGTCTGCTTCACTGATGTGTGGAGGATGTGCTTTGAAAAAAAATAAAGTAGTTCTGTAAATAGTTGCATGTTTCACTCTTCAAGTGATGTGTAGAGGTTGCATTATTATCAGTCCAAGCATTAAGAAAATATGAATTGTTTTTTCTTTCCTCTGAGTAGTGTAAGAAGATGACTTAAAAAAAATAATCAGGATCTGTGATGAGTTTGCCAAGGTCATGTTTTCAAACTTTCTGCTCTAACTTTGAGGACTACAGCTAGGGCCTGGAATAAACTCTTGCTGGAAATGAGAAGTGGTAATATTTTACCAACCTGGTGGTTGCTGACATGCAAGGCAGCAGTAAGTTCAATAAGCAGTATCTCAAAATGTTTAAGATTTCTGCTTAACCATAGTACTGTGATCTTCTCTGAGGTGAACTCATGCTAGCTGTCTTTTATCTAGACCCCTGCTTTATCAAATGCTTTAGTTGGTAAATAAGGTGTTGATTTGCACAGTGTATAATACCACTGTCGACTGTGTGCAGTGACACCCCCTCTCGAGGGCTGCCTAGACAGGCACGACCCCAGGCTTGACTGCCCGAGATGTGAAATTCCAGAGATGCTCATCTAGTGCAGCAGCACCAGGGAGATGCATGAGCCAGTAATAACGTGTGGGACGTGCAGTGGGATGATGACTGGTAATATAGTTGTCAGTGAAACAGCAACAAGCTGATAATAGGAATAAAACTCCAGCAAGGCTAGCTGCGATATGGTAGTACAGCAAATTGTTAGAATGGGATGGGCATTCGACACTATACAAAACCACTGAAGTGAACAAAAGCTTCACTATCAGGCTCATAATGAGAGCTCTGTCAGACAACCACGTGCTGCAACAGTGAACTTAATTTGTAGATAGGAAGCGTGGAAAAAACTTAATTAATAGAAAAACTTCCTTGCCTGCCCTAATCAATAAACACAGTCTGAACAAATCATGGATTTGATTGCCTTGGTTCTCACAGCAAGTGGTTAGAGTAGCACATGAGGAAGGTAAATTGGTCCAGGAACTTCAAGCACTTCAAACATGTTTTTCTGCTCTTTAAAAGAAATGTAGCAACTTATTGCTCTCATGCCTAGTGGCTCTGATAAGAATACAGGCCTGATTATTACATCTCCTTCCTATCTCTTACCATATATTTTTATTGTGTTTAACACAAACAATAGGAGGAAGAATCCGGGAGACAGATTTAATCTTACGTGATTATACAGTAGAGTGCTTCCTGAGAAGTGAAATAAAAATATGTGTTTTTTTTAACTTGATTAATTTTGTTTTCCTTTGGAATGTCATTTCAGTGATAAATTTTAGTTGCTACATATGTGAAGATCTATTTTAATCTGCTGTCTTTCTCTATGCAACTGTGTTAAAAGCAAATTTTTTTGCCAAAGTATCACAATTAGAAGGACATCAGAGCAAAAGGGGAGCTAAGTTTTAGGTGTGGCTCTTTTTCCTTAAAGATTATATTAAATTTAGCTATATACAAAATTTAAATTACATAAGCCTGGGGTCCTTCTTTCTTGAAGGCAAAAGAAGAATATAGAAATCATATTATTTGGAGGTGCAGACTATTACAGTGGCAAACTTCATGTTTGTTTGCAAATAGGATTCTTTTTGTTTGGTTTTGCTTTTGTTTTTCCCCTCCATTTGGTGACCACCCTTCTTTCCCAAGCACTCGCAGGTGTCCTGCATAAGTAGCTGTAGATACATTTCCTGTCTGCAGCATTAGTTGCTGCATCTGCTGAGTGGCCTGACTCCAACTCTCTCTCCTGTCACCGCTTCTTGCTTTTAAGTACAGTCCCAACAATGAAGGTTAGCTCTTTTGGTGGTGCATTTGTGAGAGGGAGTGTGCACATGCATGCCTCTGGGGTTGCCTCGCTCCCAGGTGAGAGCGGGTGGCGAGACACCTGATGAGGAACACAGGTGGGATGAGTTGGCCTCTATAATCTCAGCTGTGGTCAGTGAGCCTATTTGCTGCTGGGTGACACTGTGCCTGTGTAYGGAGAGGGAAAGAGGCTGCAGTGCTCTTCATAAAATGGGTGAGATGCTGGTCTAGTTGCAGAGGAGGGTAAAATAGAAACTAGTTATGTGTTGTCTCAGTGTTTGATGAGTTTGGGTAGCCTTGCTGGGTGTACTTGCCTAGGGTGACTTGAGAATGGTGTGTTTAATTTATAGCCTGGTAACAAATCTTGATGGATAAAAGTTAAACATGGTGATAGCTGTTTTTTAGCAGGCTGACTGTGGGAGTGGAATCCGAAACCCTCAGTGCAGAGATATAGGTTCCTTGCATCATGCTTGCGTAGTTAGGTACCTCAAGATGAATTGCTAGTGCAATGATGAGAGAGGTGTCTAAAATGCTATACTGTGTGACTGCTTCTACCTAAAGACAAGTCATAAGTCCTGTTCCTCAAAATCAACTGTACTGTTTTCCTTCTGTGAGAGTGGAATCTCAAATGCAAAATGTTAACGCTGAGATTTTGATATTGGCACCCAGAGTACTGGTGAGCCGTTGGTTTGCAATAAGACGACTGAAGCGTGTATTTAGTTGTTACTTTATTTATYTATTTTTCTTTCTGCTCATCCTCTCTCTTTGCAAGTTCTCATTTGTTTGTACTGCAGTAGTCAATCCAGGCCAGGGCCTTGTTCTGCTAGAGTTTAATATAATCATCAGATTAAAAAACAAACAAGCATAAAAACCCACCTCTTTGGGAGCAGATGCTATATTCTGGACAAGATGCAGCAGACAAATGAGCAAGCAGATAAGGGGAAAGATCTCGCATGGTGGAATAGCAGATGTGTGTGGTGTGGGTGGGTTTTTTTTGTTTTTAATCTTTTTGTTTGGAGCTAGTAGGCATATTTTTTTTGGCCTAATGAGAAGGATTTATAAAATACATTTCAATGAAAACTGCATATTGTACCAGTATTTACCCTTTAAGAGAATTTGCACCACTTCAGCTATTTAAAGCAATCAGAATTATGCAGTGTTAGGTTATAACAATACAGCCTCATTAGCCTAAAATACCGGGGGGGGAGGGGTGTGCGCGTGCGCGCCTGTGTTTTAATGAGGAACTTAAATGTTGTACAAACAGCAACTAATGAAGTTAATGCCACCCTTTCGAGAGTTGAATAGTGCTAGACACTTTTACAATTAGGCTAAGTGAAACTTGAAGACTTGAGGGTTTTTGGGGAAGGTTAAAGGAACTCGGTTGACTTTGATCTAGTCTCTGTTACGAATTATTGCTGAGTGTTTGAATATGCTGTTCAAGCTGCCCACATCACTCAAATAAGTGAGGTGGGGAGGATGGCTTTCAAAACTTCTGCTGCTCAGCTTGAGCTGAGGGGGTCCCTGCTGCTTCACATGAATTGCATACGCTCCCTTTTGACTCAGTTTGCAGTAGATGTCATTGCCAAGAGGAGCTGRACCATGGTAATTTTGATCTGTTCACTTCTGCACAGATTCCTGAGGGGATGGTGACTAGGATGGATTCTTAACAACCTGCTTTACACAAGTCTATTTTAATCTCTTCCTGACAATTTTTCCTAATCCCTTGCAAAGAGATTGCACTAAGATATAAAATAGATAAATTTAATGCAATGGCATTGGCAACTTGCAGAATGAATTTTTTAAAATAAAATCTCTCAAATATTAATCACATTTGAAATATTAATGTAGATGTTTGAAAATAAAACTACATTACAAGCATTACGTAAGAATCGCAAATAAGTCATTATATGTCTAGAACCATCTTTTAGGCATAAACCTCAGTGTGGATTTGTAGGTCAGTTCATTATGCCAAGATATCAAATTGTTATTTATAATATGGTAGTACTCTATGGGAACAAAGTTTGTTTGTGCTAAACAGGAGAAATAATCCAGTGTTCTGGTAAAACTGGAAACAAGGCTGCCAGGCATCTTAACATCTATTTTTAACTTTCTAATGTTATTTTTAACTACTAGCAATCTTCTTATAATTAATAACGCCTATTAATCTGCTTCCCGAGTAATCTAAATCTGCAGTAAATACTAAGACTTGTGTTAAGGAAGGGGGGGGGGATCAAAAATGTTCCTCTTAAATGTGCTCCACACACATATAATAGGGGTTTTATCTACAAAGTGCCTGATTAACAGTGTACAGAAAGTAAGCACTGGATTTGTTCTGTGCCTAACATATGTTGAGCCAAACTTTTTTTTTTCCCTCTTGGTTTCAGCCTTGTTTCTGAACTTTCCCTTAGAAAGTAGGAAACATAGATGGTGATGTGGTTCTTCACTGCCCATGTGCAATTGGTGTCTTCAGTTCTTTTCTTCTGATTTTATTTAGGTATTCATCAATGAGGCACCTGTCTCCTAAATTCTACTGAAAGTATTCCTGATTAAATCTCGGTAGTCTGGTCATGACTGTTATCTTTCCTGATGCTCTCCCCTATGTTTTATTGGCTTAGTACTTTCCACGCTCTTTTCCCTCCCCCTCTACCAGTAAAGTTTCCATATGCCTCTACCCACTGTTCCTCCTCTTGTGATCCTGTGATTATGTAACTTTTTTCTTGGACAGAGTTACTGCCTTTTATGTTTCAACCACCACCTTTATACCAAATATTTCTGCAAACAGCCTAGTTTTTCTTTTCTTTTTTTCTTTTCTTTTTTCATCTGTTCAGGACATGGGCTGCGTTTTCCAACCAGTGATTGTGTGTGTCTCCTCAAGTGGCATGTGAGGGCTTAGACTATTACTTTGAAATGAAGGCAAAATGCAGTAGGCCATCTGGAAAAAAGTTTTTCTTTTTGTGTGCAGTGAACTTGTGACACTTATCAGCGTATAAACTGGAAAAAGTTCAGAAAACAAAAGGTTGGGTTCTGCTACCTACAATGTAAAGCACATTCTRTTACCTACAACCTGAATTGTATTTTCTGTGTAAATTATTTTCAACAACAGTAAAAATTACTTAGGACTCTGCATTAGTAACATAGGAGCCTCATGGTATGACTGAGTATTTGCTTGAATAACGGAGACTGTCACTAGAGTAGCCTGAGCCTTGAATTATTTTAACAGGAACAACAGTTAGAAGCTTGGGTGGGGTCTTTTTTTAATACTAGGGTGAAGTTTAGTTTTCTGATCTAATGTCTCAAATGAAACGTGCAAGTGATAAAGTCAGTACTGCCCACAGAGGAGTAATAAGGAGAAGGCTGATAAAATAGTTCATGTAAAGCTTCAGCCTCTTTCCTTCGTCCAAAAAAGTGTCTTTTTTTTTTTTCCCTTCCCCTAGTGAATATTTTCCTTACTGACGTAGAGCTAAATATATCCTAAATATACGGCAGAACAGCACCACCTAGTGGGTCCGGGCACCCTGGTGGGCTGGGCTGGGGGGACCCAGACCTGCTGCTGCAGCCACCGCTGCCCCTCTCCCTGCCACGGCAGCCGACAGCAGTGCTGCACTGTGATAAATAAGTGATAAAATCTTGCGGTCAGTAGTGCAAAAGTTTTGTATSTGAATTTTCTGCACCTCAGGATGAATAGCAGATAGTTCAGCATATTTAATATTCCATGTATTTATTTGTTCTAAAAAAGCCCATCTTCTGGTAACACTTCAGTTTGAGAGCATCCTTTAAAAGTATTCCCTGTTTGTGCATGCACTGCTCTAGGACCTTCCCAATTACCTCTGCAATGAACATATAAATAATCTAGCTTGTCTGCAATGGTCCTTCTTCCAAAGAAAACTTTTTCTACCATTATCCATCAGTCCTTCTGAATCTTATAAAATGATGCATAGACTTTGTTTATTTTTCTAAGAAGAGAAATTAAAACTATTCAAAGAACTTGAGCCAAAAATGATGGCAGAAATGAGAAAGCTATGATATGAAAGCAGCCTGATGTCAAAACAGGTGCTTAATAACTTACTTGTTGTGAGTTCTTTGCTAGTTTTGATGCAAAATGGTGGAAGGAAGAGGTCACAAATAGAAGAAACAAATCTGTGACTTTTTTATAGCAAAAGTATATTTATTACGCTGCATTTCAGTGTTGTCCGTGCTGTGTGGCAATACTGCATTTTCTACATGTGGGATTACTGAATAATTATGGAGTAGAGCATGCGTCTGCCTAGAATGAGCACTGAGTGAGGTCCTGCTGCCCCAGCTGCTGCTCTGTGTGTAATGTGGATGTTTGTGGCTTCTTAATTGTAAGAGCAGTTATAAAAGTTATGGTAAATGAATTGCACATTGTAGACTGYGGTGAATAATAAGTAACTTCTACAAATTAATAGCTTGAGTCTTCAGAACAGGAAAAAAATGGGGAAGAAACATTTGGGCTAGTGGTTAATTGAGAAGGCTAGTGAGCTGTCACGCTGCTCTGTTTGTGCTCTGCGTTTGCTTCATAAGCTGTAGGTTGCTGGCTGTGTGTGTGTGTGTATTATTATTACTATTATTTTTTAAATGGTCCTCCAGGAGGGCATTTGTTACCATCCAATTCCTTTAATTCATGTGCAAGAGCTTTAAGATGTCAGGTGTTTGGTGTATTAAGTCACACATCTGAAATGAATTGTGGAGGGTGACAAATATCTGCTCCTAACTGTGAAATGCAAGAGTTGAATATGTCCTGAAAGTGAAGGGGGGTGGGAGGGAAATATAATCAAAGGAGTTTTAGCTCTGGAACCTGAATTGCTTCTGTGTGTGCTGGAAGGTTTGTGCTTGATCRCAAACCCTTGGTGATAGCTGTGTAGTCCACAGCTCTGTCTGCTCTCTGGAATATACTTGTTACAATGATGAGCGCTAATTCAGACTGCCTATTGTACAGCACAGGCTTGAAGACACAGACTGATGCAGTAATCTGTGGATCAAAGTTGGTGTGAAAGTTGTTGCTGAGCTTGTTGTTGGAGAGGGGCTCATTGGTGATAATGCTTTACTATGACTGCAGAGAAAGGTGAACAGGGCACAGAACCTACTTTAACTGTGATATTTCTGGGAACAGTTTAGTAGTCTTCTGACTTCTGTCTCTTTTTTTTTTTTTTCTTTCCTGTAGAAAGATACATAATAATTCTTGAACTATTCAACACATAATATCTGTCTTATTTCTTCATATCCACAGACATGCCCATTCTGGATATCACTTCTTTCCTTCCTACCCCCCTCAATATTGTTTTTGACTATTGAGTTTGATAGTGGTAGAATATATCTACCAATTAAATGTCTGGCTGTAAACCTGGGTGAGAATAACAATATTCCCTTGGAAAAGTCAAGCTTGCACAGCTAAATGCAGCCAGCGTCTAGAATGCCAGTGTCTAGAACGCCATGTTGCGGTATGCAATGAAGTTTCTTGAAGCCTCAAGAGCCTTGCTGGGGAGGAGGCAAAAGGAAGAATGGCAAGACACATTTAATGCCCCTACAATGATGTTTGATCCCATATCTGCATAACTGAACCAGGAAGTTTAGTGCTTATGACAAAATAGAGCTCCCGCACATCAAATCCTTATTACAGCCTATGTAGTACTATTTTGCAAGCCCAGAAGGCTTGTGCTTCTTAAAATAAATATGAAAAAAAACTAGAGAGGGCAACATATGGACTGCATGGCTATCTGTATGCAATAGGCAGAGCTACTCACTAGTTAGAGGAGACCCTGGGCAGAAAAATTCAGTCTTCTCAAATCGGGAAAAGTTAAGCACTGCAGAAGTCTTCAAAAGCCATGAATTCATAAACAGATCTAAGATCTTCAACATATTTCATTTTAAAGTTGCTATTCCTGCTCCCTCTTCTATCCCTCCCCTTTTAAAGGGTGTAATTTATACAGTGTGGTTCAAAGCTTGTTTCCAGAGATGCTAAAATTAGTGGGGGTGGGGGTCTTTTAAATACAGAAAATCCAAAACAGCAATTCACACAAGCTAGTTTTTTTTCCCCCATAAATAATTCTAGTGTCTGTTTCCCCTGAATTTTTTTCAGTTCCACAAGTCATTTCAGACTCCATGGCTAGCTCTCCTTCCTAAGACCAACCAGCATCACATGCAGTTCTACATCAGCTTCAGGATTGTGCAGCTGTTCTAGACTCTAGTGTGCGTTTTAGACTGAATCCTTATTGTTCCTTCTCTAGCTGAATGTTCACAGGCTGTGTTGGAAAGAATAACGTGGTGGGAAAATGGTATTTTGAAATGTCTTTTTTTTAAAAAAAAAGTTAACATAAGCAAGTACTGTACTGGTCAAGAAAAATGTAGATGTATGTCAATGAATCATAACAGCAATTTGGAACAGTAACATGGAGCATTTTTCAGTCCTGAACCTATCTGAACCTACTATCTCCACCTATCTGTGGAGGAAGAAAAAGCTCTTGATCTGAAATGCTTCTGTGGACTCTTTTAAACTATCTAACTGATGGAACAGATTGTACATGCATGAGGCTCATCCTGTTTTTTTTGGTGATTTTTAACTTGCTGCTAAGCATTWTATTAGAGATATAAATAATTTATTGTTTGTCATGCACTTAAAGGCCTATCTGGAATTCCTGGCTTGTACACTGGCTAAGCTTTAATAGCAAATTAATTTTCTGGCTGGATTACATTGAAAAAAGTGTATACTTAATAGTTTTCCTCCTGAAAGCATGCACAGCACTTGCTTTCACAGCTGTTTGCTACAAGTGCTGGGGGGGGGGGGAACCTGTTCAGGTGTCAAAGCAAGTAAACTTGTACAGTTCTAATTAACTTAGTTCTTTAGGATTTTTCTTTTCCTGTTTGAGCTAGCCATTACTACTTGGGAAAACTTTGACAGCAGCTTTTTAGTTGCAGGGGCTTGTAATCCTTTCACAACTGAGGGAAAACAATATTTAGAGTGTTTTATTCTTTTCCTGAGGAAAGCAGTTCTTCAGATATTTCTCTGCAGCAAATAACCTCTCATCTACTGCCTCTTTCATTGTTGTTGTGGTAGCAACTGAATGTGCTGGTGCATGTTAGGAGAGACTCGAGGAGGTTTTGATTTCATTGTGTGTTTGGTTTTATGCCACAAAGCCTTGGTGTGCAGAAAAGCAGAACAGTGTCCTCGTGTTCCCTGCAGCAACCACCACCATTTGCAAGAGGGCACTGTTGATTTGGTAATGTTTGCCATGGTGCTTGTTGAAGGGACTTCATTTGATAAATGCAAAACTTTTTCCACACCTGGCTGTCAGTCAAAATGCAGGTACTTGTATGCTATTGGAAAACTGGCCTTTCATCTCCTAAATCACGGCAAAATAAATCTGGAGAAATGTGCAGGTGGCCATATATAGTCTCTGTGGCCTGTCATGAAGCTAGAGAAAGCTGCCGGTTGAACATGTTTGTGTTTACTGCTTCTCAGAGGAACTTTGGCTGGCTTATTGAATTCACGATGCCTTGCTTTCACTCCAGAATTCAGACTAACCAGTCTTTAAAAGGTTATAGAAGCTGCTGATGAAACAGGCAAGGAGTGCAGCAACGGAGCAGTCTGCCAGGACTGCATTGCTCTTCCTGAGGGTATGTGGCAAAGGCTGATCTGGGCCCCATGTTGCCTTTTCCTTGATGGGGGGACACAACCACTTGYGGCTTCAGCTCTTATTCCTAATATCTCATTCAATTTCTGTGTACTTGTTTTGGTTCTTTGCAGAAAAATGTGCTCTTGCTTTATTTAACAGAGCCAGTGTCTGCACTTTTGTATGGAGAGCTTCAGTTGCCATCCTAAACATGCAGGAGCCAGGCAAACAAAGCCAGGTCGAGAGGGATTTGGCACTCTTTTGAAACAAGAGTGGAAACTGTTTAACAAAACAAACTGTTGCTGGGTGGGCTCAAATTTTGTACAGAGGTATGAGCAGGTACGGACTGTATCAGAACCTCTTAATTCATCTCTGCTTTCCATGGGTACTGGTGGATTTCTGAAATTGGCTCTGCCTCTGACTGCAGTATTAGGAACTGCCAAAATGATATGGTAAGCTTTGTGCAGACCCTGCGTGCACAGATGTTAAGCTGGTGAGGGCACAGAGCAAGAGTGAATTGGGGTAGCTGGGACCTGAGTGCAGCTAATGTTCATTAAAATGAAAACTAGAGGAGGCTCATGTGAAGTGAACTTTGGATTCTGCTCAAGAATTGGCTCAGTTGACTGCTTTTCACTTTATAGCCTGAAAGCAAGAAGAGCTTTTTGTCACAACCAAAGTGTGGTCCATAATGAAAGACAGAAATGGAACAAATGGCTCTGCAGGAAGTGGGTTGTTTTTCAGCTGGGGTGTCTATGTGTCTCCACCCTTGCTGCATCCTGCCGCGGTGCGCGGAGTCCGTGGCAGGCAGTGAGCACTGCTGGGGGCTTTATCGTTAGTAGTGGTAGTGCTAGGATCTGGCTCTGCATGCCACTTATGGTATGCTTGTGTTAAAAGATTTCAGCTGTGCCATTGGCGATTAGTAATAGTAGCTAATATTGATTATTTAATTAGTTACGTACCTCCTGTATTTGATGCCTTTTGGTCATGGAGTACCCTTTAGCAAGGGCAGAGTGGATCATCTTTTCTGAAACTGTGACAAATTTTTGTTCCTCTTTCTTTGCTGTGGCTGATCTCAGGATCACAATCCACTTGTACTGACAACAGTAGTTACCGTGGTCTGGCATACTTAACTATTTGGTTTCTAGTTATAATGCTAATTTGAATTAAATCAGACAGATTTATGAAAAAGGAGTCACCTACTGGCAGAAAAGTTAATTTATTCTAATATTTATAGCAGGAATCACAACATGCTTGGTATCTGTCACTTGGTCTTGGCCCAGAAATCTGTGCATAGAAGTGTACCTATGTGCAGTCTGGGCATGAATTTTAGCTAAGGAG
>NW_020447586.1:1891016-1939342 GCF_003343035.1 Apteryx rowi
GAAGCCTGTTGTTTCCAGAAGCCTGTTGTTTCCAGAAGCCTGTTGTTTCCAGAAGCCTGTTGTTTCCAGAAGCCTGTTGTTTCCAGAAGCCTGTTTCCTTGATTCCAGTGCTGTCTTGCTCGTGGCTAAAGAACACTAGAACCTGCTGCTACTACTATGATATGATACTTGTGCTAAACATCTCAACCACAGGATAATGCCTGTGTGGGCACTTACTGACAGTGTGCCTACCACTTTGCGAGCAAGCCCTAATGCTATACTTAAATTTACAACTTTATAGTCATAAGCTAATGGTAATACCCGTACTATTGCTCGGTTACTGTGAATAGATCTGAGAATGACTGGCAGCTGTATTATTTTAATTTAGTATTTTCTGTGAGGAATCTGTTTTGGTACATAGTCTTTTGAAATAATGTTACCAAATTAGTACTGTATAAGCATATTCTTGGTTCAGTAAAGTGACTATAAAAATGTTATTTTGTACTGGTGTGTGGTAAGAGTCCAAAAGTATTCCAGGAAACTGAAGATTAAAAATTGGATTCTAAATTGGAAAAACTGTGACAAATATATGCAGGAGTCCCATGTGCTTTGTTTGTGAAGGACCAGTTCAGGTAACCTTGCATGAAATTCAAGCTCTTTTAAAAGCACAGGTGCTGGAAAACCTGAGGCAGCTTTTAATTTTATCCAGAAAAGGGTCAGACTGTCTTCACAGCATGCTTGGCACTCTTTGAGTGACTCATGACTGTATTAGCAGGTACTGAGAAAGTAAAGACATAGAAAGACCTTCCTCTAGCTTGCCTTCCTGTGAAGGTGTTGCCCTCTTCAGGAGCAGTTTGGGCCATTTCTCGAGTGGTTGCAGGAAATTCACTGACTGCTTCTTACAGGAGAGCTGCAGACCCCTGGCACCTGAGAAACAGCATGGTGCTGGTGAAGAGCTGTACTGCCAGAGCTTGCACTCTGTGCTGTCCAAACAGCTAGGACTGAAACTCTGTAAACCAACTCATTTCTGTGTAATTGCTGTATACAGCATCTGGTAGTGTACTAACACTCTTCAGGATTGAGCAATTAAAAGCAGAAGATAAATGGAGAAAGATGAAGCTGTGTGTCACCCTGCAAGTCACTGGAGGATTTTCAGGAGGAAGTCTCAGTTTTGATGTGGCATATATGAGGGACTTGTTATGTTTAATAACATTCAGCTAAATCAAAAGGTCAATTCCATAGATTCAACTATGGATTTACAGTCCAGAAACTTGGTGCATTTAGTGCTCATTGCAAAAATGAAACTTGGAGAGATGATTTTTAGTGGGGAGACAGAGCTGTAGTAAGATTGAAGTGGTTGAGCAACCGATTTTTACTACTTGGCAGGATATTAGTGTCTGCTAAAAGATCAGACTGTGAATAAAAACTCTGAGAAACAGAGTGAATGTTTGACAGAGCAGCTAGAACTTCTCAGGTGATGGATTTGGTCCATTTTAGAAGGTAGATAATGCCTGACTCAATAGAAATGGCTTTAGAGTTTGGAAGACTGCAATGGAGGGAAAAAAAAAAATAGTGGCATATGGGCATGTGGAGCTTCAAGCTGGTGTCCAACAAAATATACAGGCTCTTACAATCAGTAGGAGGGACACATATTTACTAATAAGGTGGAAAAAACTTACATCAGTATTTGTATTTGCAAGCCTCAGCAGAGTTTGCCCAGCATGGACAAAGGTCCACAACTACAATACTGTTTTTGTAAGTGTGTTTTTTTGTTTGTTTTTTGTTTTGTAGATGTAATAGGTGACAGTACAGCAAAATGTGGAGTACTGTACGTGATCTGTTAACCTAGAGTAAACAGTATGGGTTTTTTTATATCAGCAATAGACTGTCTAGTGTCCTGGTATAAACAGTAGCCTTAATACTGAAGGAAGCCACAAAAGAAAAGGTTTATTTGGTTCCAGGGATCAACGTTATCTCCCGTCAGGCATGTGTGACCTGACTTTTAGGGGCAAATAGGAAATTAGAACTGAGGCTACATGAAGTCATACTGGGACAGTGAACACCTGTTATTGGATAAATATGTAAAAGCCATTGGCTTCACTTAGAGATTGACTGTAAGAGAGAGCCTGAGAACACCTTCCTGGGGTAGGAAGGACTCAGAGCAGTGACATAAATAGGAAGCAGTTATGCCACCTTTTTAACAACCTTGTGCACATACCTCTCACTTCAAAGACAAAAGCTTCAAAGTACCTGGATGGCATGTGTGTGTGGTGTGTTTGTTTGTTTGTTTTTGATATAGGAAACCCAAACCAGTGATAAAGTTGATTCTGTAGCAGGACGTATTGCAAGAGGTGGGGAGAAGGCCCTTTGTTATGCTTGGTGTCAATCTTGTTCCATTCCCATTATGTACAAAGGGAGAAATATTTAGAAGGGGGCCAAATCCTCAATATTTTTCTACTCTGGAAGTTTCAGTGGAGTTCCAGGATGTATTGGGCAAATGGGGTGGGGGTGGGGGGAGGAATTGTACAATGTACTCCTGTTGCAAAACACTTTCCCAAAAGCTGCCTGTTTTGTTTAGAAACTAAATTAAATCCCTTTAAGGTGTAACTTGATTTGGCTTGAGTGTGAGAATAGAATTGGCAAGGTCAGAGGAGTCCTTTGCTGTCAGCTCACATCAAATTATTTTCCTCTGGAAGCAGTAATATTGTGCTCTATAAGGATGCCCTCAAGTCAAAGGTGTGTTGCAAGACATCCCAAACTGTATGAGTGTTATTGAATTTAATAGGTTTGGTTATATGTATTTGTTTCTGGCTGCAAAAGAAATGCAGGGGCAGCTGTTCCTTTTCAGAGATTCTAATGTACAACATGGAGGCTTGTGCTATGCCTTTTGGGGTAGCTGGACTGTTCCCAAGCACTCCAAAAACTGATTCGGGACTACTGCAGCTTCCAACAAGACGCATAACATCTTGTATGAGGGAAGCTAGGACAGTCTCACATAGTGCTTTTTCCCCTGTAATTTGTATAGTCAGTACATTAGTGAGAAAATGATAAACACTTTGGGTATAATGTCCAAAATGTGGAGGTTTGTGGGGACTGAGTGATATGTAGACAGGAACATTTCAGGACTGATGTAGGGCAGACAGGCCTTACAACTAAGGCAGTGGAAGCTTCTCCTTGAGAACTGTTTTCCTCTTGCACAAAATCTTACTGGAATCTTAGTCACTCGAATCAAACACCAAAAACCAACCAAACAAGCAAAACCAACCCCCCCCACTAATTGCATGCTACTCCTTCTCTGGGTATGCCACTTCACAGATAAGCTTATACTTCACAGCTAAATGCTGATGAATGGAAACTCCGTTCTGAAAACTTGAAGAATCACATTGTGCTAATTTGAAGAAAACGCAGGATAACAGGTTTTTTTTAGTTTATTTATTTATTTATTTTAACTTTGGCACCCATGCTTTAATTTATCACTTGTAAAAACTAAAGGAATTGTGCCTTTTTGCTTTATGGAGTGTTTGGAAGAGAACGCTAAAACAATATGATGGATAACAAATAACATTTCACTTTCCTCAATGAAATTAATAGAATTTGGGTTTGAGTCTGAAGAATGTGTTAATTTGTGGGGCTGCATACTGTGTGACTGGGAACAAATAAAATGCTGAGTAGCCTCTGTTCAGTGACTACCAGCATCCTGGAGACTGAATGACTTGGGTTCTCTTATAAAAGTAAGTTTGATCCTGTAATTAAGGCTCTGCAATGCATAAGGGGAGAAAATGTGACTGCATGAACCTCTCTGCTCATATCATGTCAACAACTGATTAAAACAATAGAACTGGTATGTGGAATGTAGTTTGTATTTTAAAGTTGTGAGTCCTTGCTGACAAAGTCTTCCATAACGGGATCCGACTCTTTCCCCCTCTGTGGGTATTTTTATCCCAGAGCACTGCAGAAGGGTCTCCTCCTAGGCTAAGAAGGATGTATTGAGGACTAGAGAAGGCTTCTGTGGTATTGGAGAAGCGTGCATGCTCAGTGTTATCACCAGGAGAACAAACCATTAGATAGCAGGTTGAGTGTAATTTAAAAACAGGTTATGCTGTGTCTATAAGTGTTAGGAAAGAAGAGAAGATGAAAACGGGGAGCAGAGTAATGTTACTTCTCTGCCTGAGCTTACCATAAGAGCATCTTATTTGCGCAGATCTTCATAACTTAGGCTTAAATTATAGAAAAGTTTCAAACTTCAAGCTATTTGTTTCTGCATCCTTTCCCTAAAAGGCAGCAGTGAAGATGGCTGGACAAATGGAGACGTGGTGAGAACTAAACAGGAGCTGGGATCCCAAAGAGGGATCAGTGTTGCCTGTGGGATGCTGTTGCATCAAGATGCTGTATCACATATATCAGCTACTCTGGTGCCACAGCACTTTGGGAATGTTTTCCATTACTGGTTTCCATTCCTTCTGGAGGTGTCTGTGGTACAGCTCAGTGAAAGAGGATCATATGGGCAAGGTAATGCTGATGTTTATGGGAGAGTTCATTCTGCACACTAGAAAGATCAAAGACTATTGCAAGACGGCATGCATCTTAAAACATCCTTTCATGGGAAGGAAACAAGCACCATGCAATTCAGTTTTCTTTAAGATACTGCTCACCCCTGCCAGTAGTAAAAGCTTAATTTTAGTGCTGTCTCTCTCTGAAGTTGATATATATATATATATATATATAGGTATATTATTGGTTTATACTTTTTATGGTGTCATTTTTACAATAACATGCTTTAATATGTACTTATCACTTTGAGATCATTGTCTGAAATGCACTGAGGGCACTTGCCGTAATCAAAACTAAATTCAAATAAAATTTCTGAAGCCTTGTGATAGTTGAGAAGGAAAAAGGAAAAATCTCTGATATGCTTATAGTTCTAAATGTAATTATGATCCCTTTAAAAGAAAAAAAAGAAAAAAAACCCCCAAAGTATAATGTTCAAGTAAATCAACCCTACCATAAAATCCATATGGAAGGAAATAATTTAAAGCAATGGTTAGTAATAGTAACCATATTGCACACGTATATATACACACACATGCACACACACAAGAACATGATGGTTGTATTTTTCTGAATTTTGCTGCTTGCAATTGCAAGAAAGGAATCTAAACATTGAACCCCAGCTTAGGACTAAATCACTAGGCAGTGGATTTCCAGTCATGGCAGCTCTGAGGGATGCAGCTACATGTTGATTCAATTCAAACCTTAATTTGTTCAATTCAAACCTTAACTTACCTGAATTAGAGTGTTCATTCAGATCTAGGGTTTGACCCTTACCACTATTGTGTTATAAAATTTTGGTCTAGAGTACAATTTTCCCTAACAGGAAAACACAGCTCTGTTTTCCACTGCACTGTTTTTTGTTTTTTTGTTTTTTTTCCCCCTCAGAAGAGAATTTGTTGGATATAGAGCACTTTTAAAAAATTTTTTGGTATGAAGGATTTAGGCAAAAGCAGTGTTTGAAAAATGCAGAGCTGAAACTTCCCCAAGATCACAGCGTAATTATGCCATCTACTGTTGCATTTCTGGAATCACATTTGAACTGTCTGCACAAGTAAATACTTTAAAGAGCAGGGTGGGCAATATGTAGAGATATTCTTTCCAGAGGTAATGTCTCAGCATGAGAAAAGTCTTGTGCACTTTGAGTGGTATATATCTTTAAATGAGAGGCTGCCTATCAGTCAGTTGTCTTCTGCTTCTGTAATTCTGTGGCAGCCTTTGCAGTGGTGAAGATAGAATAGAACTAATAGAACTGGATCATTGCTTTCTTCTTCTTCATGGAAGGAAGAGGAATTACATTCCTCTTAATGATTCGGCTCTTGAAAGCAGAGGTAATATTAGCGTTGCAAAGAATATATATCATAAATTGGTTATTTAGTCAGATTAAAAGGGCAATATAACACAAAGTTGGGTCTAGAAGTTGCTGGGAATCAGTAGAAGAAAAGATGTCTGTCTGTAGCATGTGACATCCTCACTGTAATTCAGATGTGTGCATATAGGACAGTCACCTTTTTCCTTAGCTCCAACTTTTTTTTTTTACTTGATTATTTGAATTCATTTTGAAGTTTGTTAGAGAATCAGTGTGGTGCTGCATCTACTCGCACATTGTTTGACAGACCGTGCCTGCTACATAAAGACTTGTCTCTTCTGAAATGGGAGATTATTCATAACAATGCAGTCAGAATCAGAGGAAATCAGCCTGCCTGAGATCTTGAGGTGTTAGTGCATCTGTCAGAGAGTTGTCCAGCCTACTCAGAGAGCATCTGTAGGCAGTGTCTTCCGTTTCTGAGAGTCTTGAATGTAAACATTTCTTTCCTGGCACATAGCCTAAAGCTTTCAAGCTTAAAGGTCACTGTTGTCCTTTTTGATAATGGCCCTTAGGAGCTTATTCTACTGTATGTGTCTTTTCAGCAACCACTTCCATTATGGAAGATTTTTCATGTCCTTCCTCCATCTTCTCTAGATGGAGTAACTCCTATTCTTTCAGCCTTTCCTGTTTTCCAAACCTCTGATTATTCTTATTGCTTTCTCCAGTTGGTTCACATCTCTCTTGAATTGGTGCCCAAAACTGGGCATGCCCCTCCAGCTGCAGGCAATTGCATCACTCTCTAGAGTGTAGAAATTCTTATGGGTGTTAAAACATATTCCATGATGTTTTTCCCCTCAGCTCACGAACTGTTCCAGTGAGCTATAGGCCTAGACCTGTGTGCTCAGTCATCTCTTATCCTGTAACTGTGCAGCTGGTTATTGCCAAGTGCAGAACATAGTGTTTGCTCTTACTGCATAGAGCCCAATCTCCTCTTTAACAAGACAGAACTCAGTTAATTCAGATTTTGAATTCAAATCCTGTCCTTCAATTTACAGTCCCATCCAGATTTGTATGAGCTGTAAATTTACTAAGCATATCTGTTAACTTTTTTTCATTGTAGCTAGTAATGAAAATACTGAATAGTTCTGGACTTGGGACAGACCTCTGTAAAACCCCACTCCATCCACTGTTCCAGCTTGACTCTAACTTACTGATAATGCTCTYGCAATTTAACTTGTTTCCTTATGTATTCTTTCTTTTAATTTGCTTTCCTGTTTTTCTTGTGCAAATGTAATCTGAAACAGCTTTATTATCAAGACTTAAAGTCAAGGTTTAACACTCACTACTTTCCCCTGTCCAGGAAGACATACGCCTCTGCTAGAGGAAGGGAGAAGGTTAGATTGACTTGATACAATTCTGTGTGGCTCTGTCTCATCTCCTTTTACCTTTGTGGTGCTGAAACTTTCTTGGTATGCTATTTCCTAGGAAGTGAAGGTAAGCTGATGGGCCTCTGATCTCCCAAGTTTTCTCCCTTTCTTCTTCCCTTTTTCAAAGATGGGCACTGGTTCTTGTCCTCTCCTCAGTTTTCTGAGGTCTCCAAAGTCCTTATGAACTCTCAGAGAACTGCTCACACATCTGGAGCTGCTACCTTCGGCCTTTTTAGAGTGCTGGTTTTATGAGCTGATAAACAGCATGTTGCTGGCAAGGAGGCAGGTTCCTCTCCTCCCTTCTCAGCCCTAGTGTGCTGTTAGCCTGCCTCCATTCTTCATGGAAACTCCAGCCTTGGTGTACTTGAAGGTGAATTTCAACAGCTCTGCCAGACTGAAAACATCTAATGTGCAGCATGCTCTCTAACCTGTGGTAGCCTTACTTCTTACTTGTCTATTGCTGGGTCTGGTCCCCTTAACCGTCTGATCATACCTGAACCTCTTTGGTGAAGAATGGAGCAAATCAGTATTGAGTGCTTCGCTTCAATCGATGAGAACTGCAAAACAGCACTTCCTCTCCGTTCTGTATCATGCCAGCTTTTTTGGTGGTTGTCTTATTAGTTTACTTACAAAATAATCTTTATTTCCTCCTTAACATTTTGAGGTCTGGTCTTGCTGGATTGTCTTCCCTTTTTAACAGGATTAGTAAATCAAACAAATAATCTAACCTAATTTCAACTTTGTGCTTTCTTTTTGAAATCACTGAAGAACTGAATTAGCCAAGTTGGTGTCTTCCTAGCCTCCTTGGCTTTTCATTGCGCTGTGATAACTTGCACTTGTGCCCTTACTATTGTTTCCTTTAAAGGTTACCAGGTTTCCTTATTCCCTTCTCTTCAGACATTGGCCCCATGAGACCTCAGCTACCAAGTCTGTGAGGTTATAGGAGTCTGCTTTTCTGAAGTCTATTGATTTTTTTTTTCTTTTTACCTCCTTTCCTTTCAAAGAACCAGAAATATTATTTTTATTGCCTTTCTCACCTAAGTTGCTTTCCATCTTTTTTCCCCCCCTCTATCAGTCCCAAACAGAGCTGCTATTTCATATCTGTGTTTAAGATGTCCCCACATGTAGGAAGAATTAGCCTATGTTCTGCTCTGTTTTGTTGTTAAACATCAAGATTGCCCGTTAACACCAACTCCTGGTGCCTGGATGATCTTGCACTTTCCCACAAAAGGCCACTGTCCAGTCTGATCTTGCTGGTGGAATTTATATTAGTTTTGTGCTGTGTCACCTTGTTTTCTTCTGTTATTTAGCAGGAGTTTTCAGCTATTTGGCCCCTTCTGTATCCTAGATGTTATGGTAAGTATGCATATTTGTGATATGAGGCAACAGTTTTTCTTGGTTAGCTTTCTAAAACAAGTTTTATTATTCTAGATTTCATGTTAAATTTATGAATTGTTCTGCAGCTCTAGGTGTCAAATCATAACTTAAATTGTTAATTATGTTTTAAGTCATTATATTCCCACAGTTATTGCAATATAATACTGTAAGTAGATTTGCCTTTGCATTCTGTTAAAGCCCACTGGCAATATTTTATGTAACAACAACTACATGAATGAGAGAGAATATTGTGCTGGAGAAGTGGAAATATACTACTGTAACTTCTTTTTTATGTTTGTTTGCAAGTACTGTGTTAAGTGCTGTCTATCCTGTAATGACTAAGCTAGTAGGAATAGTGGTGATAAGGGCAGAATGATGAATATTCACTCTTCTTGCAAATTCCACTCTGGAAATGAAAAGGAAATAATGGGATACTCTAACACCTCCTTCCTGATTTTGACTTAAGCTAATGGTATTAGCAAAGTACCATTTGTGAAAAGAGCTTGGAGATCTCAATGCACTGCCAGAATAGGAATGCAATGAGTAAATCCAGCCCTTTGACTGCAAAACTTATAGTGAAGGTGCCAGCTTTGAGCTGGTATTGGCAACGGTTGCTTACTAGGGTTTCAGTTCTTCCTCATCTCCCCAGTTGTTCCTTTGCCCCATGTTAACAAACAAGTGGTATTTACAACACTTTATGGTGATGCAGTTGGGATAATGTGAGCTTGTTCTCTTCTACTGCTTGTTCCACGCTGCAGTCAGTCCCTCAAACTCTTTGTTCCTAACCACCTGCTTTGTATCAAAGGGAGACAGAGAAAACTATGTACTACTTTGTGCACATGCATGCGTGTGTATGAAACCTTCACTCTAACTTCTAAAGTTCGGTCACTTTTTCTCTTTGTACCAAATAACTTGTTGAACTTCTACATGTCTTTGTACCTCTTAATCTGTTTGCCTGTCCCTCTCCATAAGTAAACGGATGGAAAACATAAATACATGTATAGTATTCATCTGACTTCAAAATAGCTAGGGATGTACCTCTTTCCCCTCCCTCCTCCTCATGTGTATACTGAGTGGGTTTGCACACACATGTCTACATATGTTTGTCTGGCTGCAGCCCTCAGTGTGAATTGAATTCCAGAGTGACTTAAATATATTAAACTTTCCAAGCAGCTGAACACAAGTAACTACTAGTGCTGTTAATATTCACTTTGCAAGAATCCTTTGCTGTTGGACAGATCCAGCAAATGACGTTTTTGCCACTCTTGCATGGAGGTTTAATTTAGTGTAGCTAGCTAATCTGGTGATTGTCTTAAAATTCAATCTCATGCTCTGCTCAGAAGATGTGATCTAAGAAAACGAAACAGCTGCTATCTAGCTTTTATATGGTGACGTAGCACGAAGGGCAGGTTGCTAACTGTGCAGTTGGGCTGTAAGAGACAATAAATATAGTAAGGTGATAGGTATATGGTTGGAGACCATGTACTTTCCTTTTCTCTTGGCAATGGTTTCTTGCACCATTAGCCTGGTGTTGGAGAGCTAGGACCAAAGAACTTCTTCATTTGATCTTTGATAAGATAAAGTGTCGGTGCTGGGGGCCTTTGCAATGCCACCCCTGGGAGCCTGGGTTGCTGCTCCCTGAGGCTGGGTTTGCCCAGCCGCTACTTTGGCAGCGGACCTTACCCTTCACCTGTGTTATGTAGCTCTGGCCCTGCTTTGCACCCAGACTGGAGAACTGGAGGGGGTAGAGGAAAGGGGGAAACGTGTGATGGTATAGATAGCTGAGGTAGGGGAAGTAAAAAGAAACCAAAGTTATTTGTTAGTTAACTAATAAAGTTTGTGGAAGTTCATATAAAAAAGCAAGTAAAAAAAAAAAGTCTTTTCCTTTATTTTGTTCTTTAGTATAATGGGTTGTACTAAGCTGCTCTTTTTCAACCTACTTTTGTGATAAGCAATTTTGTCTATGACTCCATTTAATGCTTTCTTAAGAAGTCCTGAAAAAACAGTATCCTTGTTTGTGTTAAAGGGTTAATGTGAAGTTCAAGGAGTAGGATGGATGTAACAGCTGTTGCAGACAATTGTACATTTGTGCACTGCTCTGATGCTTTGTGCTGTACTTCCTATATAGCAGTATAGGGTTTGATGTCTGTTTCTCACTTCTGTTACTGTGGCTGAAGGAGAGTGCACGATGCATTCGGTTTATCCAAATAGCCTTATCCCATCTTCATAGTGAAAGTCTCTGCAAAGAAGTTGGGGCAGGGGTTTGGGCCTTCAGTACTAGTAAGGCTCTAGTCTGTAGCTGCTAGAAGTGACCTTGTGTAACTTCTGAGTTCACAAGTAGGGGCTTTGGTCTTTCAAAAAGACTGAAATGCGTGACTGCAAACAAATGAAAATGAAATGATAAACTTCTTCAGTCTTGACTCTTTATTCAATGGGTTATTTTCTAATGTAAAGGATATTTTATCAGTGTTCAGGGGAATGGAGAAAAGCCGAGTGGGAAGAGTTATACTGCGTCATGCCCAAGATATTGCCTGAAAAGACTGATTTAACTGGGCTAGGGCCTTTCTCCTCTCCCCCTGTCCTTCCCCTGGGTCATGGACATGCAGAGAGGGAAGGGAACCTCTGGAGCAACTGGGGCACAAATGGAAAAGACCCATAGTCAACCCTGAAAACCTATTGTATGCGTTATATTGTGTCTTGCCTCTGTTGCTCGTAACAAGCTATTTGTCTGATGTTTGTAAGTGGTAGGGGGAAAACTAGCAACAGACAGTGTGGCACAGCTTTCCCTGGTTTCTGGAGGGACACTTGAGCTGATGTCTTTTTTTGTTGTTGTTGTTGATTGGTTATTTTACATCTGAACCTGGATGCTGTTGCTGACAGTCAAATACTGACAGGATCAAATTCTGAGAGGTTGAACCAAATATTCTGTAAAAGCTAGCAGACCTTAGAGCTCTAGTTGGGGGATGAGCTCTTCCCGCTTACTGGATTTTTACTTCTCCGATTTGTCTCTGCTCTAGTTGAAAAGCAACTTAGTTGAACACCCGCATATTGACGAACCATTCACATAACCCTCACCTGATCATTCCTGGAGACAAAACAGCTCTGCTCCTTGCTGCCAAGGTAGAGGTGAGGATAGGCATAGGTAGTAAATGCGGTATAACAACTCATGGAGTTTGTTTGAACTTGTAAGAAAATATTTTTTTAATTAAAATAATCATATTAACTTCTTAGAAAGAAAACATCCTCTCTCCATCCCTGCCCWTTCCAGAATGGAAAAAAAATGGAGTAAGTTCTCTTAACTGTATGAAATTGTTTTTTCAGACTACAAAAACAAGTGAAATTCTAGTAGGAATGTGAGATACTACAATTTGGGCTGAAACTTCATACTGTGGCTCATTTGTGGTAAAAGTGGACAGCTCATAGAAAAACTTGGATAGGGAGCAAGGGATAAGGCTTGGCCATGCAAATTAGCTGTTATATTATTCTAAACTTATTGGAGCACTGCAGAGTATTAGCAGTCAATTTGTACTCCATCTAAAACAGCCTGATGACCCGTAATGACTAGGATTTGAATCCCCTAATCTGAATTTACTTAACAAGATAATTAAATATTTAAAGTCAGTTCATTTAGAGGCTAGAATGGATTATCTCTCCACACTTGCAGATTTCTGCCCCGCTATTAGAATGCATGGCTGTACATCCTCAATATTTTTTTTGTTATAGTTTTTCTTTCAAATCTCGTATCTCAGCTTTTGCCATAGCAATCAGGACTGCRAAAAGCTTTTTGTTGTCCTAGGAACTGAGGGGAAAGAAAATATGAAATGCTGAATAAGACGAAATGGGTTCTAGTCCTCATACRGCAGTGTAGAAAAACACTCAGAAAAGTTAATTGAACTCAGGAAATAGACAGCAAGATAATTAAGATTAGGCCTAATTTTGCATGGCATGCATTCTGTGCTGTTTTGCAAGAGACTAAAGGGACATCATGTAGAGAAACTCCAGGCCTTCAGTCAGACTCTCAAAAGATCATTATAGCTGATGTTAAACAGCGAGACGAACTAATGTGATGGGGCATATGTTTCATTTTGCATTTCTTTAAATGTAAAATTGTGCCATAAATGTAAACAAGAACTAAATACGCAGTTTATTACTGGCAGTGAGATATGTAAGTGAATCTGTTGCTGAAAACCAATAAACATTAATACAAGAAAAACTGGATGTGATTGTTGCTTCATCTGCCAGACTAAAATCTTGCATGATGTACTTTGCTTCAGTTTATTATGTTTTAGAAAAATGTTGAGAAAGGTCTTTTGTTTAAATTGGGCACACAGTGTTCCTTTTCCTGCTATTGCAGTCCTCAAATATAGTCTATAGTATTTCATGTGCTAGCAGTGTAGTTTCAGTCCTGCCAGAAAAAGAAAAGCCATAAGAGGCTGAAAAAAATCTGATTATCCTCTTATCCACTCCAAATATTTATTACTTGATACATGAGAAATCTTGGAAATGAAAATGAAGAATAAATTACATGGAACTGTGGATTTTAGTTATCTGTTCTTTGAAATGCTTCTACTAATTCTGTGCATAGTGAATTTGTCTCTCTTCTTACTAAGCACAAATCAATATTTTAGATAGCAGTGCTATAGTCTGCATGCCAGGGATCACACCAGAGTTGTCAAAACTTTCTGTAGTCTGGGTAATCAGTCCTAGGAAATATTCTATAGTTTGTTTTTCATGCATTAATATTTGATTATATTGGTTCTGTGTTTTCTTGAGTAAATAAAAGACAAATATTTTTGTGGTTTTTGTGTTCCTCCTAGGAAAAGTAGTATGCTGTTGGAATGTCCTTTTTTCTTTCTCTTTTTTAAATATCTAAATTCTCCAAAAGCTCTATCTGATTGTAAAGCCCTGTGTGTTGACAAGTAAGAGCTGGAAAACATTGTTTACTAGAAGTTATCTTCCCTTGTATCTACACCCTTAGTAACAACAAGTGCAAATATTCATTCAAAGTTTTTAAGAAAAGGATTTTTAAAAAACATACGAGAGTGAAGAAACTGTAAGATGATGAAGATGAAAAATGAGTAGCTGAAATACTTGGTGCATCTGTATTTTGGAGGGGGAAGATCTTGGACTGAGGAAGCCCTCCCTGTGCTGCTGCTATTGTGGCATGGTTTTAGATTAAATAAATAATCTGACACACATCTGAGTGCATATCCACAATCAATCTAAATTGAAATTTGATATAGAAGAAAGATAGGGGTTACTGGATATGAGTTTAATCACAGTGGTTTCATTTAAGAACTACTAATCTGAACCACTTGAACATATTCAGCTGCAGAAACTTAATACACAAAGTGTCAATTCACTTTAATTAAAATATTTTCCTCAAATATTGCAAAGATGAAATATTTCATTTAGTTTCAACTTAATATATTAAGCTTGAAATTGCTGTGTTCTTCTCAGCTTCTCTGAGGCAGAAAAAAGAACAACAGATGCTAAAGAACCCAAGTCATAAGACATTTTACCTTGTAAAAATAACAAGAGCTCTACCAGCAAACTCTCTGAAAATTCATTTGGTGTCCTGGAAGCCTGTGCTGTCATTTTGTATAGAATGATCTATTTCTTCCATATAAAACACAAATAGTGGACTTGCTTATTAAAAAAGAAACTTAAGGTTAACTGTGCTGTTAGACCAGTGCCTTAATAAAAGCAAATCTTCATATGTTGCCAGCTGTGTGTTGAACAAGACAAGCCTCTGCTTGTTCTCTGCCTTGAATTCCTGCTGAAAGCCTTGGACTCTTTCCTTCACTCATTTTGGCCATTTATAAAGTTCAGCATTCATCCCCTGAGTCCCTCCTAGCTTTGGATGGTCTGTGGTGACAGGTTTGAGAGGTACAATGTGGTTCTTCGGAGTAGCTATGTTGAAAGCTGAATCATGTTTGTATTCAAAAGTGGTGCTTCTAAGGTGAGTGTGTTCACTGCTGAGGTGCGCAAATGAGTATACGAAGCAGTCGTATTTTCCTCTGCGCCCTCTGAGTGCTTGTTTCTTGGGTCCTTTGCATATTATGAGGTTCCTCATCAAGCCACTGTTTATCATAATATCTCTTTTGCCATGCTTGCACAATAGGGTGCAATGAAATGCAGCTACTGTACCTTGCTTATGTGCATTGTATTTTCTCATGGTAAAACTTTATCATTGCTATCATCATGCTTTTAAACTCAGTGCACAACCTGCCCCGCCTACTTGGCAACTAACACTTTCCCTTCTGGATTTTAGAGCTTCTCCTTTTACATTCTAATATTGAATGAAGTCGCCATCATGGTAGGCTCTGCATGTCTGGCTCTCCAATTTTTTGCACTGCTGCTTGCACAGCTGCTGCTGTATTTGTACCTGGTACTGATGAAGTTGTGTTGTTAAGGATGCAGCTATCAAGGCCTGCATCTTGGCATTGAATGTTTTATTGGGACATTATTAATGAGATTTCCTGTGCAGTTATTTCTTTCAAGGATGGCTTGACATTTATTATTTCCTTCAGGCAGCTGCTAAGAGTCCAAAATTTTAAATGCTGACCCAGCCTTGCCTTTGGTTGGCTGTGGCACTGTGCTAGAGCAGTGTGATTGAATTCCTGGCTACACTGTATAAACATGCTGCTAGTGAATGGTCATTTGTTTTCAAAAACACCCTGCTCCTGAAATGTTGCAATGATGTCTTTGGTCCATGTGGAGAACATCTGCAGGGCTCCCTCTTCCTCAGAGGCTAAACTGAAGCCTGTGGCATGGTGTCCTGCATGCTTTTGCTGGGGTGAAAAGGTGATCATGATCAACCCTGTGTGCTTTTCCCTGGTGGAGGCTGTTATCCTCACAACAGACTCAATAAAAGGAGCATATTTTGTTATCTCAACTGTGTCAATGTGAATTCCTGCCTTGAAGGTAGTGGCCTGTGTGTGGTGTGATGGTGGGAGCAGTAACCACATCACCTGGGATTGCCCTGATCCTGCCTTGGGATTGGTTGAACATGAATCGGTGCCTGAATCCTGCAATGCCTAGCCTAGCTCTTTCAAGGCAAATCTGAAGCTAAATCAGTGTTAGTTTACCTTAACGTACTGGGTTGTTACCTATTTTGAGCTAACAGATTACAAGATAAAGTACGGGATTTTGCATTTAGTGGCTGAGAAGCAGATCTAGTTTTCTATGTTTTACTCTGCTGCAATGCTGCTTTTTCTTAAACTGGTGTTAACAAGGTCTATCAGTCAGTGAAGAAACCCCCTTCTTCTCCCCAGAACTGCTTGGGATGTGCTCAATTTCCAAGAAGCATTTGGCTCTTCTTGCTGCTTGCACTGTGTTTCCTGGAACATATCACCCACCACTTGCTGCATGCTGAATATCCTCGATCGCATTTGGCACATGTGTAGTAGGCCTGACTTTGCTATAGCTGAATTTCTATTCCCAAATAACCTTGGAATATTCTACAGAGAACTGCAGTTCTTGGAATTCAATGCTTTAATGTACAATGACATTTTTTTCAATTGCTGATCTTGGTCGTGCAAGGTGTTCAATATCTGATCGTTCTCAGAAAACGAGATGTGAATCTCATGGTTTGTGCTCAGTGTTTTCTCATCTCTTTGGTTTTGTTCTCTCTGAAACTATGGAAGTAGTTCAAATGATCTGCTTTGCTTCTGTTTTCCTAGGTGGTTCAGATCATCTTCCTCTGCTCCAAAACTGTTTTGGATATGAAGTCAGCAGTGTTCATCTCTGGCCCTTTCTACTGTAGCAAATTTTGAGAAATGATGGTGCTACACTTCCAGACAGTTACTCAGACTTTTTTTGGAGCACTCTTTAGTGACTTTTAAAATATGACTTACAGTCACTTCTTTTTCTTAACCTTGAAAACAGACTAGTCTGTTCATGCCTCTCTGTCTCCTTTTGCAAATATCTTTCTTTGGCAGTAATGACTTACAGAAGTTACTGATGATGCCTTCTTTTTTGCATTTGCTCTATTGCTTCCATTATTCTGATAACACAAGTTTTCAGTGAACTGTCTGTTGTATTCATTAAGCTGTTTTCATCTGTTTCAGCGTATAGTATATGGAGGATAATTTCATCCCATAAAAATATCATGTTAACCTGTGATAGCTTTGTGGAGGTTCCACAGGATATTATTGCCACTGGCAGTGTTACTGCTGTTGGTGACTTTGCTTGCTTGTCTATTTGTTTTGTATAGCTTATGTGCTTTTTCTACTGCCTAAAACTTTAGGATGCCTAATTCAGAATTGTGCTTAAAACTTGCATTGTCCTAATGCTACATTTTTAATGGTGAATAATTTTGTCTTTGGCTGCAACTTCCCCCTCGCCCCCTTCTTACATAGCTCTTTTTATAGCTTCACGGGTTCACTGGTGCCCCACTACCTATTTGGCATTCAGTGTACTGTTTGCCTGCTGCTGCCTTGTCTCGCATCTGGTGCGAGGCTGGATTCTAGAAACCATTTATTTCTGTTATTTTGCATTGCATTAACGTCATAAAGTGCAAAATCTTTCCTCCAAGACACTTTTGCTCTCACGATATGTGTATCTTTTTTCTTCTCCACAAGCTTTAGCAGTAACTTCTCTTGATACAGCTACCATGTGATGCATTATGTAGGACACTTTCCATTTTCTTTACAACAACTCAAGTTGTTCATTTTGTTCATCTCTGTAGTTTTGTATCTATGCGTTTCTTTTTGCATAGCTTCCGCTTTATTTTTTTATTTTTTCCATACAATTAATGCATCTTTTCTGTTTGTGTGCAGTTTGGATGCCTTGCACTAGTTTTGCATTTATTTGCAAGTCCTAGGAATGTGAGCTATTTTAATCTTCTGTCTCTTGTCCCAGGTTCTAATCTGAAATTGTTTATCTGTTAAGGTTTGTACAATGAATCTGCCCATCTATATAGCTTGATGCTGTAAAGAACTTTTCAATTCATAACAGCATATATTTAGAGGAGAAAACACTATTCACATATGAAACTGTGGGTCAAAAGTGCTCTTGTAGCTTGTGTATTTTCTCCTGGTCTGACCCAGATGTACTAGTTATTAATATCTCTTCCTTTTTTTTTTATCCAGCCCAGTTGAATTTTACCCTCGTTTTGATCTTTAGTATTTCAGACTCTTAATCAGTAACCCTATTTTATCTATTTTCTTGGGGAAAAGAATCTGCTTTCCAGTTATATTCCCCTCCCGTTTCATTTGTCAATACTTTTCTAGTTTTACATACATGGTAAATAATTTTCATAACTGATTTGCAAAACCTTGTTCAGCATTCAAACTCAAAAGAAGAAACAACCAAGATAGTGTAACAACTCTAGCTTTATTTCTTTTTCTACAAAATCATTCCATAGTGCCTCCTGTTGGAAAACTATTCATTGTATCAATATGAATCTTACACTGCGAGCAAACTGAAATACCAGATTTGTTTTTTCTGTTTCATATTACAGACACTAAAATCACTCTTAGGATTGTTTTTGTGGGTCAGGCCGCAGACCTCAAATGTCATGATCTTTCTCCAAACTGGAGACCTTCCTGTTTTACTTGCATTTCTAGCAAGGAACAATGCAGCTTAATGATGCCTTGGGGGGGCTGTTCTAAGGCAGAAAAATAATTGTTGTGGAGAAGGAAACTGCTACAGGGTTCAACTCCTGGATTAATTTCCTGAAATAAAAGCATTCCAATACGGGTCTATCCTTTCCTGAGAAATTATTTGCATGTATGTATGTTTAAAAACAAATTCCCTTGAAAGCTCTCTTATGTATAGTAAAAATAAGCTCAGGAAGTAGAAGTATAAACCCAGTCGTCATCAACACCTTTTTGTCCAGAGTTCAATAAAAACTGTAATACATTACACTTTGGCATTGACTTCTTGTTTGAATTCTGTCCTGAAGTTAAGGGTTGGATGGACCACTATAGTTGCCAAAGGTGTCCTACCCCCCACCCTGTGTGTCTGCATTTTTAAACCCTAAAATGAAAATGTGGCAGTGTGAATGATGGAAAATTATGTGAATGTAAAAACTGAAAACCTAATGGAAACCTATGCCCTTTCTCTCAGTACCTGGCACAGTGTGACTTTTTCTTGCAGCTGATCTATTATGCATGATCGCACCTCTAGTTAATTAAACTTATCATTTTTCAAYTACTTTTCCTATGGATACATAGCCTTATTGTGAGTGAAATCATGGCTTCTGTGTTTTTTTATTTTTAAGAATGAAGAGTGCAATGTCACAGAAAGCATTTAACATCATGAGTTTTGGTAAGAAATTATCCCAGTTCTAACCTGTATAATATCAAACAATCATTGTGGGATTTCTGTACTTAAATACTGGCAGTATGGCTTATCTTTTTGAAATGTCTGTACCTGCTTTATCTCTTCAGTTCTTGGCAGTTGTTTCTACTATGTGAAAGTATAGCCTAGAGTGTCTTTTCTCTGAGATGATGTCTTGTGTGCAAGTTGCATCAGAATTCTGGGGTTGAAGGAATAAGATCTGCTGATTTATTTCCTACTGTGATGATTTATTAAATCATAAAATGAAAAGTGTAATTGAAAATGAAAGTGACTCTATTAGAATAACTAAAATCAGTATTCTCGTCAGGTTTGGGCAATTTTTTATCCCTGTGTCTAATTAAAAAAAAAAAAAATTCTCATCTTCTTGCTTGCTGGCTCTTGGCTTTGAGTCTCGTTGAGAAAGGGTAATATTTATTCTGTGTGTGTGGATATGTATATGTAGGATTTCTATGGGATATGTATATGTAGGATTTCTATGGGATGGCAATTTAGATTAGGCCTTGATCCTGGAATGCTTATGTTTAGCATGACATCCATTAATAGTTGAACTAAAAGGGGTTACTTGCTTGTGGCAAACTGAGGATGTGTTTTAGAGCTTGCTGTATTAGTGCCTTAATGTTTTGTGTAATTTGGTTCCAGTTCAGTAAAACTCAACTGWGTGTAAAAGAAATCACACTTGAAATCTGTCTAAAATGACCGAGTTCAGAGTGGTGCTGCTGACACGTACTCTGGAAGTAGCAGATGTTCCTGGAGAAATGCTGTTCTGCAGAAACAAAGACATCTTTTTTTCTGGGAAACCTCTGTTGCACCTGGCAGACTGCTTGGGAGCCTCAGGCTCCAGGGCCCATGTCTCTGCAGACTGATGCTGGGCTGCACAATGCAGGTATCCAGGGGCTAAAGGTGAGGGTAACACATCTGTGGCTGTTGCCAGGTGTGCAGTGGCCGGGAGTGCTTTGGTGGCTCCAGATTTGGAGATAGTCAAGGTACCTCTTCGGGCTGACACCGGATGCCTTGAGAGCACAAAGCTCTTGATGTTTCTAACCTCTGTGCTTTGCTCTAGGAAACTTTTGTGAATGCTAGTGTCTCAGGGTGCACTAAATCCATTTCACTTGGTAAATAAGACACTAGAACAACCTGGCAGCTCTTCTGAGGATAAGAGAGAGTACGAAAGCCTGGCTTTTCATTCCATTCTTTTTAAGAACACACTTGAATTTCCTGCACAAGAGAAACAGAGTTGTGACCAGCTTCAGTAACAATATTTCCAGATAGTTCTCCAGCTCAGAAAACTCTTAATATGGGATGAAATCCAGTAAGTGTTACTCAATTTATCTGTTTTTTCCTTTTGCTTACATGAAAAACCTGGACAGACAGTAGGAAGCACTGATTATAACTTAGTTTCTTCAAGCACTTGCATGAAATGTAATGGTATTTAAGCCCACTTTCTGCAAAACTGGGCTCTGCTAGACTACAAAGAGACAGTAACACAAAGTACACAGGAATTGGCAGTTACATGATTCAAGTCAGTCCTTGCTAAACTGCTGTTGCCATGATCTTAACTGGTTAATATAGGTCCCTGGAAGAGACTTAGTCTGCACAGACCTTGGTTACCAAGCCCAAAACCATTCTCATAGAGAAGCAGAAATGTACTCCCAAATTCTTAGGTAGAGGTGTGGAGGGCACTCCAGATATTGCTGTCTTCTGTCTTTAAAGTATTGCCATGGCTTGATGTTTTTGCTAGTTTAATGCAACTCTAAGGTGGTTTCAGGGCAAGGTAAAAGTGAAGAAAAAACACTTAATTCACAAGACTTAAAAATTTTGAAGCCTTATTATCTATGTTCAAAGACTCAATTGACAGATTAATTGTGTTTGTTTTGCTTGCTTGTCAGAGCTTGAGTTCCCCCCTTTTCACCCTGTTTTTTTCTCTGTATCTAGTTGGCAACTGTAATGGTGTCTTGCACCATATGGTTAGAGGATTGGCCCTTGGGTATACATAGCCTTTGTCTTCAAACCAGAGAAACCTGTATTGGGAATGAATACAAGGTTTTTTAGTGTTCTATTTCTTCTTCCGGGGAATCTGTCAGATCCACCTTCCTCCTTCTTCCCATGATTATTTTTAATCATCAGTTTGCAAAGTCATTCTTTCTTTCCTCCCCCTCCTTTCCCTGATGACAGGCTAATATCCTTTGGATGATTATTGTCCACAAGAGTAAACAGAGCCCACTAGTGACTGTCCCAGTGCTTGGCTAAGTCCTAAGAAGTTGATTTTACCCAGTATGAGGTAGGGTGCTCTTTCTCACTGATGAGCAACGTTCAAGTCCTGATGTAACTGCACAATTTGCTAATTGCAAATTACCAGTTGGGTAATGCAGCATGTTAATTGGTTCCATTTGAGGCTAGACTGAATGATGACAGGGTTGATATAACCTGTCTTGGTGCTACCTCTGATGGGTAATGTGACAAACACATAAGCGGAAAATATGCTTTAACCGATATCTAACACTTAGTTTTTCTCTATCATTTTACAGCCAGCTGAATCAGGTTCAGAATTGGAACTAAAACTATATATAATTTTCTAGCATATTTGCTTCTGTATCTTGTTACTGAAATGAAAGTGAATAGTACAATGTTGTAGGTAAGGTGACAACACTATTTTTGGTGCTTTGTTAGAAATATTGACTTTCAGGCTGCAATTTGCTAGATGTCCGTGAGAACTTTAAGAAAAAGTTTGGCTAAAGCTGTTTTTACTGTTAGAGATTCCAAGAAGAGTGTGTGGTAAAAGATGTATTTTCTCAGCTGTGTTTTCTTTATAACCTCAATGCCAGAAAGGTGAGACACAGACAGTTGAAGTTTGACAGAGCAATAGTTCTCATTGAATAAATGCTTTGACTGTTCCAGTGAAAATTGGTTTTCCTTTGAGTGAGTGATAAACTTCTGAAAACTACACTTTCTTATGGATACCTAAGTAGTCAGATTTTTCAAAAGGGCTTAGCACCCAGCAAGACACAGTGAAATGCTAGGAGCTGCTGGTTACTGAACTCTGGAGAATCTGGCCCAAGTTCAAAATGTGCAGCTAAAAAATGTTGTACTTCAAATACACATGATACTTACAGCCATGCTCAAGGAATAGGTGCTTAACTTCTCTGAAAATCTGAGTTCATGGGACCATTCATATGAGTAGGTTGTGTATGCGCTCCTGCACTTTCTGCACTGGAACCATTGCTATGTCTTTTAAAAAAACTCACTTATGACTCCTAAATATGAACCTTGAAAAACAAAACAAGAAAAAACATAAAACATGTTAAGAACCTTTGGCTTAGCCTATTAAAATGTGTATTACTGCAAGGGGCTGTACTTTGCAGAATTTGGGGCTTCAGTGAGGTTCTTCAGAAGTTCAGCCCCAAAGTTTACTTTTTCCTAACATGGTGTGAAGATGATGCTGGCTGCACAGAAGCTTGTGAACAAATGAAGGAGGAGATGCAACCAGGATGCACCAGAATTTGCCTGCTCATTTTTCAGCATTCATTCAGATTTCTGAATGTTTGATACACAGTCATAGCATAGGATAGCAAAATAAGGATGAGCCTGAACAGCTCCCTGTGAAAATAAGGGAATGTGAATCTATGAAGATAGGACAACATGAATAAGATTCCCATTTCAGTCTTTTATGGGAAAGGTTCTAAATGTCACCATTTAGTAACAGCAGGAAGCATTTTCTGTAATACTTATGTCGGGCAGTGGTTGGAACGATAGCTGACCACTGTATTTTGGTTTGAACCAATAGCTACTGAAGGGACCAAGCCTTTTCAAAGTAGGACATCCTTCCTCGCTGCTTTGGCATTCATTGTATACAACAAACTGCTTTAACATGAGTGGAGAGTTTCCTTAGGCATAACTTAAAAGTGTAGCAATTATTCACCTCCTTTCTGAGCTTCTGTCATCTTTTTTCACTTTTCCCTTGTCCTGTGGGTCATAGCCTCTTCTCGCCCCATTTTAGGACTGTCACAGCTACGAGAGCTTCTGCTAGGAGACCTGCTGAGGCACTTACTGCACAGAACCACCCTAGGTGTGGTAGAACCTGCTTCCAAAAAAACATCCTTTCTGCTAATAAGTTGAGACTCATTGCTTGGGAGCCAGTGCAGCTATAACAAAACTGAGCCTGATCAGTGCAAGTCTAATGTTGATGGAGGTGTGTTGACTGTGGAAGAATTACTCTGTTTATAGCACGGATGTAGGGGAGAATAAGGCTTGTAGTTCTTGATATACGCTTATTTTCTTGTGAGTTGTAGTGAGAAGGTGTATTTTTATGTTCTACATTGAGAGTTCAATGTCTTGTGCACTAGGAAGATTTTACTAGTATTTACAGAGTCTGGAAAGGGTGTTTTAGCCAGGGTCTGCTCCATAGAACGGATAACAAATACAGTCAGCCAAGACTCTGAAATGAGGGGGATATAAACTATTTGTAGCTGGGTAAAATACTTCTGTGTGTGTGTGTGCGTGCGTGTGTGTGTGGTTTTTTTTTTTTTTTTTCCCCCTGTCTACCAGCTCTCTGCAGATCTGTGCTCTTTATCTTAGTCATTTTGGTGCCACAATAGGAGAATACCTGATCTTAATTATCTCCAAGGAGGAGAAAAGTTTGAAGAAGGGCTGTCTTCGCATGCATACTTTATTTATAGCCGGTGTCTACCTATGTATGTTACTGCTTATACTCCTTCTGTTTATTTGACCTCTATAATGCAGAGGCAGCCTCACAGATGGAGTTTAAGGTGACTTTATGGGGTTAAATAGGGTGAAATAATGTTTGCTAGCTGTGTATTTACTGGCCACAGGGTCACACTTTTTCACTCTTTCTTACCTAGCTGCTCAGGGTAGGCTTCTTAAATAAAACCAGTGAGTTTGTAGCTTGGGTTCAAAGTCTCCAGCAAGAAACTTTGTTTTGCCCATCAATTTCCTTTAATTATCATGCAGGCAAGCAAATTAGGATCTCCTTTTCACCTTGTTTTAAATTAAGGAACTCTCTTAATATCTATCTCTTCTGACCACTGAAACCCCCAAGATACCGTAGAAGGGAGTGATATCGTGCCCTCTTTGTGTATTTGTGATTTAGTGTGACTTTTGGCATTGATGTCAAAGTTTGACAAGCATGGCACTCACGTTTGGCCCTGAAAGAGCCATCATCATCACAGTACAGTAATAGCTTTGCCCAGCTAAAACGCAAACTGAGTGTGTTAATGGAGTGCTCATGTGTGCCATGAGCTTTTTGTGATCGCATGGRCAAGAACAAAGATATGACTATACAACATGACAGTAATATAAAAAAATAATCTGTTAGATCATCTGTTCAGTGCTGTTCAAAGTAATAGGTGATTTTGCTCATCATTTCATACATTACCAAGATATCATGCCTCTTGTGAGGCATTGCAGCTTCCAGAGAAGAGTACTCTAGAAGCTGAATATCAGTTACAACCATTTATTTCACACTAAGTAGTGAGCTGAAGGGAAAGGCAGGAAATTAGTGGACATATGAGTACCCAAGGAGTATTGCATRTATCATTACATGCATATTTTTAAAGTATGATATTAAAAAAAAAAATCTCAGGAAGATCTTGGAAATATAGGCAGAAAGGTAATTTTTGTGTGTTGATGAAGTGATGTTGATTTAACATGGATAAATGAGCAGATACTAAATATAATCACGTTTTATGCAAATCAAAGACCTGGTGCGGCACTCTAATGACAACTGAAAATAACTCATTCTCCTCCAAATAACACTTATTTCCTGTGGAGGAATGGTTAAGCGAGAGAGGGCATGATCTGATTGGGATGAGCAATCCCGTTCTCAGGGTAAGGGAAGGAATGTAGGCCAAGGCGAGCGAGCCTTGCAGCGGCCGAGCAAGCCTTGCAGCGRCCTTGAGCACTACAAAAGAAGGTATTCACAAAACKGGTAAACAAGTCTRRAYGGAACTAGGTTCCATAAATGTCGATGGAGCGCGGACAGCAACCTTGCACCAACCATATATCTGCTTTATGCGTATGGACAGAAACTGTAACCAATCATGTAACTATTGCTAGCGCATGCGTATTGCCTGTCGATATATATACTTTGTGTRAGCTCTAATAAAGGGAGAACAACCATACTCATATTGAGACTCATCGTTACTCCGGGCCCGTTCCCCCCACTCCGACAATTTCCAAGTGCAGCATGCTGTTACCAAACTAGCTAAGGTTTGCATTACACAAAAGAGAAACTGTCAACAAGAGCACTGAATCACACTGCCAGCTAGCATGCCACTTTTGTCTACCATTATATTTAGTTAAAAGACAGTCACTGTGATTTATATAGTTCATTTGAATGGATAAAGCATTTCTGTTGGGAAGCAATATATATGAAAAGACAAATGCAGGTCGCCTGTGAGAATACTGAGCACAGGATGCTGCTGGGTGACCAGATATCTTAAAATTGACAGGAAGTGTTAATTATAATTTACTGCTGAGAAACTTTGAATAACGTTTTTCTTGTGATGATTCTTCTCTGGCATCAATATTGCAGCCAAGGAGCTGTTTGACTGATGATAAATGAGAATTGAAGTGTCATGTGGTTGTTGGTTGTGAGTATGGCAGGGTTGGTTTGGCATCTTTTGGGGACTGTAAGCAGGAACTTCTGGTGAATGCCGGAATGAACAACTGTCACCGTCCTTTTGGCCAAAGAGTTGACTATTTTCCTAATGTTATTTAAATGTATTCTTTGACTGGAAGAGGTTATTTTTGACRATGAAATTCATTCATTAAAGAAACAAAAAGGAAATAAGTAATACCTTGTTGAAAATAACAGATAAGAATTAACACCCTAACAAATTCACCCAATAAACAAATATCCAGGTCTGATTCTCCTAGATGTTTTATAGTAAATAGTAACTTAAGTGTAGTCAATAGCAATATACCTGTGTCATACCATCATTAATGACAACAATGCCATCTGTTTTTAACAGAAGGGTGCATTAACAGAAAACAAAGCTGTTTAAAAAATATATCGTGGATGATATTCATGGCCAGAATTAACTGCATTAGGGCACAGCAGTAATTAAAAATTCACTTCAGAGGAGCTTATTCCTTGATTCACAATTCCTCTGTCTTTCAAGAGCCTCCTGTACCCAGGAATTATAAAAATGTGATGCTTCCATTACTTGCTAGATTTCTAACTTAAATCTTCAAAGAAGCTGTAAAACTTTTCCAAACCATGCGGATAAAAATCATGAATAAAAAAGACTTGGTGAGCATTTTAAATTAAAATAATTAGGCCACAGTGGATGCTTTCAAAAATCTAGCAGCTATGCTAGTATGAAAGAAAACTTCTCAATATTCCTATTATGAACTTAGAAATGACTAGTTAACCAAATATTAGATTTGAAAAATCTGACATACAAGTTAATGAGGAATTAAGTGTGTTTAAAATGTGCTTTTCTACTAAGAGATCTTGAGAAATTCAGGCAACAAAATAAACTTAATTGGATGAAATTGTGTACTGTTTCCTGGTAGCTGCTGCTACTAAAATAAATGGAAGCAGTGTCATTTAGAAAAAGGCAAAAATGTACGTATTGATATACAGTTGATGTATCTAAAGGAGTACATGGTGGCCTAAAGCAATATAACTCTATTGTCTTCATGTCCGTCATTCCTGTTTTTTAGCACTGAAGGGAGGGTTAATAACTGTGGACTTTGATTCAGTAAGTGCTAGGTAGCTCTTGCTGCAGCTGGAGAGTTCTGAAAAAGTGAATTTTTATGCTTCTTTTAGTCTGTGACCTAAACCGATGTCCTAGTATAAACTACAACAATCTTGAGCCTCATCTAAATTGTGCCATTTTCAACTCTTCCAAGAAGTGATGGATACACCACTGAGATGAGGTGGTCTGGGAGATCTTGGTGAGATCATTGAGGCATAGCACTTTTTCCCTGAATGCAGAGTCTTCAATGTCAATGGAAAGTACTCTGCTTTCAAATTGAATTGGGGTCCAGGCATCATCTAACAGGCTAAGCTGAGAATTGTGGGCTAAAAACTCAAGGTCTAATGTCTGCTCTGCTGCAGAAGAAGTTGATTTAAATAAACTGTGTTAGCCAGCTGGAACCATTTTCACCTCTTGGAAAAATGTGCTATTTCTGTAAAATAGATTGAAGTGTTGGAAAGGAGGAAAACAAGAAAGAATTGAAGATTTTCTTTCTAAAACCAGCCAATGTTGTTTTGATTGAACACTGTGTTCTTGTTTTCTAGTATAGCTAAATAAGACTTGGTTCAGTTTTGCCTAGTGTTTTTCTGCGTACATCAGCTGGACAATACCTCCTCAATGTGCAAATGGTGACTTGAAGACCAACCTCTGGTTTTGAATGTAAACAGACTTAATCTGTTGCTTCAGTTGGTCATAATTTTAAACAAACCTTACTATTATTTATTTTATTTATTTTTTTTTTAAATCACACCTCAAATACTGTGGTATTAAGTATAGCAGTAAAGACACTTTAAAGATGAACGATTAAACAAGTTTTTATAATATAGGAAACTTGGAAAATTGGTGGTAGATGATGTGAGTTTTTGTCAAGGGATTAAAGAGTTAAAAGGCAATTGCAGGAGACTTCTGGAGGGCTACGCATCACTTAAATGATATATCCTACTGATCTGTGGAATTTCATCATGTTTTGGCAAGGTATTTTACCAGCCTTCAGGTATAGGATGAGGGGGATATTTATTTGGTCACTGGTATAAGATGGAATGAAAACTGCTTAGCTCTGTTACTACCTTGATTTAAACTGGAGAATTCCATTGTCATTTGTGTTTTGCTTATAAAATTGAAACTGTTATGTTTTCCCTAACACAGAAAAAGGAAAAGTAAAGAATGACTGTGCTGGCAAGATAAAATCTTGCAGGTTTTCTTACAATCTCTCTTTAGCTAGGAATATTTAAAATCTAAATGGTATTTACAGCTATGAAATGTCTGGTCTTAGTTTTAAAYGAAGAAGCAACTGCACTCCCCTGTTTTAGTACTATCCCTGTCTAGCAGATGGATACCTGAATGTGTGTGTATGTGGGGAAGATCAGACGTTGCTGGAAGCAAAAGATGGCTGTGAAAAAAGACAGAGCTGAATCTAGATTTCCAGACCAATAACTTAAATCTCTTTCTATCAGTGAGGTCACTGATTTAATAATGGTCATTATTTAAGTTGAATGGATTAAGATATTTCTGACACTAATCCAATGCTATTAATCTTTTGATGAGCTACATTTCTCTGTGTTGTCTGTGCGCTGCAGTCTGGTAGCCTGGCTGCTGTGATGGGGCCTCAGGAATCTCACTTTCAGGGTCAGCAAAAGGTTAGGTACTTTCTGGGCTACTGTTATTGGGAGATTAAAGTACAGTGACCTAAATCTGCTTTGTATTGGGTTTAATGCTCTGTAATTTAGGAGTATTAACACAAAAACTTACACTTTTTTAAAATTTTTCTTTCTAGAATGCTCCTGTGTATACAGGCCTTGAGAATCGGATCAGGGTGTGGTAGATTCATTCGAGAGAGGAAAGTCATGTATGTGGAGTGGTTGAAACAAGTCAGAAAAAGCTTTTCATTGGCAGTGTCCTATCTTTTGTTCATGTTCAACTGTATTTTGTGGTTGTTGCTGTTTGTTTTCATTCTTCTTCCAAAGTATGATTAAAAATAGTTCCACAAACATATTGGAAAAGACATGTTAAAGTAGAGTATTAGAATGATTTTCTTTTTTGCCTTCTTTTCCAGCTATGTATGTGTCAGCGGTTATCTGAACAACCATCTAGAACAAACTTCACAAGGTGCAGAGAAAACGGTTTATCCTTTCGTTGTGTATGATATAATGTGGAAGGAGGAACCTTTTTTCTTGCTACAGGAGATGAAGTAGCTGCAAGGAATGTCTACTCTTATACAGGCCCTTGAAATCTTTGGCACTAATTCAGATTACTGTGTTGCATATGCCTCAGTCTCCTTCACCTTCATTTTATTAAAGGTGTATCTGAGGTCAACTGCCACTAACTATGCTGTTAAGTATTGACTTAACAATTTGAATTAATGTAATTTTTGGTTGTTCTTCCCTCCTTAATGCACAGCAGCACTTCAGTGACCCAGTCAATAAGATCAATAGTGCTCATGTGAAGTTCAGGGTACAGCTGTCACTGCCTCCCTCTGCCCTTCTCTTTGCTCTCTTCACCCAGGGCCAGCCAGGTTTTAGTAAATGCACAATCTATGGCCCTGCTTAATAGGGTCTGGGACTTCTCTAGCTTGACATTATTCTCTGCACACCAATTACTTCTGAAGCAGATTGTTTGGTGCCTCATACTGACTTTTTTTTTTAATCATGCTGCTCTTTCCCCTTTAACAGGAGAAGAGAATAAACAACAAAAGCATCTCTTATGGTTTGTTTCAAGGTCCTCTGTAATCCCTTGTGTAACAGTTGAAGACTCTGTATACAAGCGAAAGTAAATACTTGGTAATTTGCCAGCTCATCAGTTTGTCAGTGTCTTAATAGAGACATGGCCTTTCAAGGTGTTGGAAACATTAGGGCAGATTTTTGGAGGTAATATGGGCACGGGAGTGATGGAGTAAGCTGCTTGAACATCTCTGAAGTTCAGAGCTGAAAGGCCAATCTTTTAAGGTGCAAGTAGGGCTGTCCAAGTTAAGCATGAGTCTTAAGCACTTGGTTAAATGTTCAGAGTCAGCATACTAGCAACCTAAAGAATTATGCCCTAATGGGAGTGAAAACTCCTGGAATATTAAGCCTTTTGTATGTTATAAATGTTTATTTTGACAATCTGAAGTAAATGATTGTTCCTAATTTATGACTGTGCCAGCTGTGACAAAGAGAAGTTGCAACTGGCCAGTATTCAGACGGTAAACAATGGATAAGTGCAGATTTGAGCATATATGGTCTGGTTCAGTTTCTCTGAACTGTTTTTTTGTGAAATGAGAGAGCCGATTTTCTACATCTGTTTCTCCCTCAGGCCAGGAGTATGCTTGTATTCATAGGCAGGTGAAAAGTCTATGTGAAAAGGAAAAACATGAGAACGTAAGACCTAATGCTTTGTCTCTTGACCTCTTCTGAGAATAGTGGAGGGTATGTATTAAATATGAAACTGATATTTGTACTTTTGTTTAACGCAAGTACAGCAGTAGTTCTTATAACTTTGCAAAAAGAACCTCTGCTTTCATATAACTGCAAAAACCCCTGCTTTCCTTACCTAAATCAGAATGCAGTATAGATCCATGCTGTGATCATCCCATGCTGCCACACACCCTCCTTGCACCTTTCCCTCCCTGCAGTACTGGTCTTCACCCACTTTCACCCATCTGTGATGGAAGTGCTCAGAGTGTCGGCTTCTGGCTGAAACAGAAGCTTCCAGTGCTCAAATATGACAAATCTAAGGTTACAGAGAGACAGCAGGGATAATGCAACTGCTGAAGCCACATGCTTTATAGGCACAACAGGGAAGGCAATATGCTCCCTGCCTCCTGCTTAGCAGAGCTTGGAAAATGTAATTAGGAGACAATAGCTTATACTGGGAAAGGAGATCTAAATTAACTGGAACAAACATGGTAAACAGAATCAAGCTTTTTGTTCTAGCTCCAGGTAACAGAACAAAGTGCAAGGATCAGTAGTAAAAGCTGCAGGTCTTTCTGCGTTGGCTGACTCTCATTGAGGGTACACTGTAAAAATTTGACTCTTTTCAGTTCATAGTTTTCCTTATATAATTCTGTGTGGGTCTGTCTTCTCAGGGCAGCATCTCCAGATAAAATGAAATAAGACATCTAAGAAGAAAAGAAGAKAGATTAATGCTTAATAGAACATACAGTTCAGGTATGTCTATGGACTTGAGAATGTTTAAGAATGATAACCTTAGATCCTAATTTATGGTTTCAACAACTTACAATGTCTTCTGTGAAGATCAAGCTCTGAAGCCACTTTTCTCTCAGAAGAAAGGCATGTGCCTTCGTACAAAAGAGCTGCCTTTGTGCTTTCTGACCATTCTCTTTCATTTCGTAACCTTTTAAAAAGCCCTTTTAACTATATGGAATATAAGAGATTAAAAACTCCTTGGGGGATCTTTGTTCTGATTTGCCTTTTCTTATTTGTTTTTTCAACTTATCCTTAATGAAAATAGGAGCCATCTCATCCTTAAGAATGATTTTCCTTTTCTCCCTTATATCTTCCCCTTTTCCCCCCCGTTGTTTTGTTAGCCGACTGGAAGACATAATGATTAAAAATTCTCATCATGCCCATCTGCCTGCGTGCCCTGTACTTTGTCATTCGGCAGTTGGGTATCAAAGCAGTATCATCAATGTTCTTTGAAAACTAAGCAGGTTGGACATGCAATTTAAATGAAAAACAATTACACTGTGTTAGCTTGCTTTGGCAAGAGTATTAGGGCTCATCTTGGAGACAGGAAACAAAAGCAGCACTTCATCTTTGTGAATTTTAAATGAGAGGAAGTGTGTGTGCGAGAGAGTTGTCTGGCAGGAGCTTTTCCCTATAACCTTTCTCTAAATAGTTCTTTTCCCTCCAGAATATGTCCTAGCCTGTGCTACTGGCAGTGGCTGGAATAATGTGTGTTTCCCTGGAACACGGATAAGGCTAACGATTGTATCACTAGAATTTCTTTGGGGTCGCCTTTTTGATGTGCATTAAAAGCAGAAGGCAGTGCTTCAGTGACAAGCTTCACATCCAAAAAGAGGGAGCGTTAAAGGAATTAATAAATGTTGTATAGACTCCTTTTCAGTCAGACAACTCTTTGTCATGTTATGTGTATGGAGCCTCTCGTTATATTTTAAATGCTTCAAAGTGATCACTTTTAGATCTTGATGAGCAGAGTTCATTTAAAAAAAAACACCTTTCATAGTGCTAAATTGAATGTCATTTTTCCAAATATCAGTGCAAATAACATCATACATACATATATATATTTATTTATTTTTGTTTGTTTGTTTTCTGAGGTCTTACAGGCTAAGAGCAAGAGAATTATATAGAATGTACTGACTCCAGGAAAAAATTGCCTTTCCAGGGATTATGTAAGTGCAACTTCAGTGGTAAGCGTATATTTTAGTAGTTTTCTGAAAGAGGGCCATAATCTGTCCCTCAGCGCTTCTAATGACAATCTGAACAATGTCAAGAAGAAATTAACAGTACTGGTGTGTATCCTCCTCAAGTAAGATTTGTGCTCTGAGATTTAAAGCTAACCATAAACATCAAGACATTCTCAGGATGTGATATTAACTATGTGACTGAAACATAGCCCGAGTTGCAGCTTGTCAGTATTGTGCTGCTTGCACTTCAAATCTGTCAAACGTTTAACAAGGAAAATATGCCTCAAAACTAAACATAAAACACTTCTCTAGTTTGTTGCATAMTTATTTTGTTGGACTTTTTTGCATCTTCGATAAAGAAAAAAATCCTTCATTTTATGTCAGAATTATAAGCAGATTTTTGTGGGTTCCTGGATTTAGAGGAATCTGATTCAAGAAAATCCTTAAAAATAATGGTTTTTTTGTTTGTTTTTTTGTTGTTTTTTCCCCCCTGAATCCTAGATTTAGACTGTGAGATAGGAGCTAGTTGTTCTCTTATTTCAGGCTGTATCAGTGGTTAAAAGACTTTCAAGTTTGGTCTGGGTATCTTGTCCATTGAAAACTTTACACCTTGATCATGACAAGACATTTTTGGTACTAGATTGTTTCAGTGGCTAAAACAGGGTTTCACAACTGTGACAGCAGCTCTGGGTTCTTATTCCTGTTCCCAGGAAAAAAGAGAATTGAGCTGGGATGGGAGAAGAGTTTTACTCCCCCCTCCTCCCCCAGTCTGTCTATTTGAATGATCATTGCAATACCAGTTTGGTAAAGAGATGTGAAGGCTGTCTTTGAAATCAAGTTCTGAGTTCTATTACTAAGCTTTTAGGAATCAATACAGATTATATAGTAAAGTTGTCTCTCCCTTTAGTATTAAAGTTTGAATAGTATCCCCAGTGGGCTACCCCTTGAAGAAGGCAGCAACCTCAAACCTGATGTGTAGTTTTATACTGTTGAAGTTCATTGAGTAGTTTTGACTGGGGATAAATTCATTATAATGTTCTTCTATCTGCTGTGCTCTTAGTGTGAGATACTGTCTTAAAAATGAGTAGCATGTTGACCGCAGATGTGAAATTCTGCTCCTTCTGCCTGAAAGGAAGGGATACCTGATGCATAACCTATAGCAGGCTATTGATGTTTTCTAGGGTGAGTCCTTGGTCTGCCCTGTTCATCTTACTCTAGTTTGTTTAACTATACCAAGATAGCCACTGGTGCAGCTATGGGTGTTTCACTTTGCAGAATGTAGGCTGTGGTGTATTTGATGGAAAAGGTCCTTTGAATTCCTCCATGAAGATTTTCTTTATACAGTTCTTAAGCAGTCATTGCAGTGCTTGTGATTCTTATGGGTGGTGAGAGCTTTCACCCGAATGGTCAGATTTCCGCTTTCTCTTTAGTGAGTAGTTATGCAAATTAATGTGAAGCAGAGCAGGATTGACTGCAGTAGCTCTAGCTGGAAGTAGCTGGTGTCCCTAGAGAGATCCAGCTTTTCTTTTGCTGTAGATGAATGACCCAGTCAGAGTTATTTGCTTTAGTTCATGGGTTTTAGGTCATTTTAGTAACTTGGGAACTGAAGCCTCTTTCTCTTTTGTTACATTTTTTGTTACAAAATGTTATTCCCATGAAACAATATTTTGTTTTTTCTTTTGTTTTGACAAGATGCCAAGCTATCATAAAATTGGGCTGCAGATTGCAAAATCAATTATTTGTTGAACTATGCATGGCAACCAAGAAAGGACCTGTAGGTACTATTTGATCTGTGGAAAAGCACATAAATTCAGAGCAGTCAGCTGCTGAGAGGCAGTTCAAGGACCATGCTCAAATGCACTTTCATGACAGTGCATGTGGAAACCTGCCTCTGGCTGTAAGTGCATAGTCCAACGCAGATATTTCTGTGCACTGACAGCCATGTAAGGACTTAACAACTGATGTAAATAAAGATCTGATTAACTGAGCAAAGGCAGTTTCAGTTTTGTGCATGCCCTGAGGGTCTATGAAGTGTGGGATGTTTTGCAGTGCACCTTTGCAGGTTAACAGTAAATGTGCCTCACCCTGCAAAACGGTTAACCAAGAGTGGGTCCCAGCTGGCATTGCAGTGTGGTGGCTGTTAGCAGGAGCAGTCCCGTCCCTGGTCTTGTGGACGGATGTGCGCCTCTTGGACTGCTGCTCTGTCAGCCTGCCAGGAACGTACGTGTTTTATCACTTGGTATTAAAGTGGGGACTGCTGTCTGGCAAACCTTCACCTGTCTGTTTCCAAAACTGTGCTGGAAGAGGTTTTATCTGGTTTGGCTCTTGGGCTGTCTAAAAATTGCTACCAGCAAGCTTCAGTGCTCTCTGGCAAAGTCCTGCGGCCACATGTGCTTGGCAAGGTCCTTGGGCCTGTACCTCCCAACCCTGCTTTTGCTTTGGAAATCCCCATATGGGAAGGGTCTCGGCCCTGCTGGCTCTGGCCCCTTTCTGGCAAACTGCCTGATATCCCTCTGGCAGCCGATTCCTCTATTAGGAGGCATGGAGAGGAGAGAAAAGGCGCAAATGCAGGTAAAGTGGAATGGTTAAATAATTCCARGAAATCCTTATGGAGATCACTCATGGCCGCTCTTCTCCACCTTTCCGTTGAGATGCTGATGGGGGAGTGTGATGAGAACTCCTTGGCAAAATGCATGTATTCCCAAATGCATTCTGTAATTCTGAAAGGTGATATTTTGTAAACCGTTGCAATATACATCTAGGCATTTAGCTGATCTGAAAATAAAAGTATAGGAGGAATACAATAAAATTTTTTGAAGCAGCTCATTAATAGAGTTTAGAGCTTTCAAATAGTGTTGAATGTTTTTGCCTATTTTGCCCAATAGCTAAAGAAACACTGGAATATTTAGGGCTTATATGTAAAGCCCAGTTCAGTTTTAAATACCTAGTTGCTGTTCTTATAATTGAACATAGGACCTAGAGCTTTCAAAGATACTGAGAGTGCTGCTCTTTGCTTTAAAATGATTTAAAATATAGTCTTGGTATTACAGCATATGTCATTTTAAATATTCCTGAATTTTTAAGTAAGAACCAGGGGATTTTTAATAAGCAGAAAAATCAAGGAAATTATACATGTCAGACTCTAGGCTTTAATTAAACAAAACGTTATAAGCTGTTCAAAGGAACAGATACTAAGAAGTGTGTATGGGRGGGTGGGGGGGGAGACAAATGGATTCACACTATGTAGTGGTGACTGAAAAATGAAGTCTGAAGCCACTCAACTGCATGTGCATAAAACAAAGTATTTTTTTATATCTCTCCAAGTGTTTGCCAAGAAAAGATGCTGCTTTTAATGATTCCTTCTAGGTGTGTACAGCTGATGTATATTAGATTCAAATATGTCTAGGAAATCATTTATCTTTAGGATTGCACAGTCATGAGAGTTTATTGCTCACACAGATTTGGGGTTACTGAAGTTTTAAGTGAAGCTGCAAAAGAGACGAGGATGATATTTCAATTAAGGCTTCTTATAGCTTTGCCTGGAGGAAAACAAACCAATGACAGGCAGCTTACTTCTCCCTAGTCAGAAGAAAACCTTTCTTATGACATTTTAATAGCTTTGGAAAGTCTCTATATAACTAGGCAGATAAGTGGACTGTTTTTGTCCAGACGTAGGCTTGATTCAAGAGGTTCTGGATTGGGAAAGAGAATGTAATGTGTTCTTCACAAAGTAGCATCTGATATCTCGTGTCTGCTGGACCTTTTTCTGCTTTTAACACTTCCACGCTTACAGAATATAACTAAGCTGTCTAATATGCTAGCACTCATACTTCTTTTCTCCCATTCCTGGCAAGATCCCAGAGCAAGCAGTTCTTAAATATTCTTCTGTCTTTCAACTCTGTTAATGCTTTTTGCTTTTTCTGGTTCAGCCTAGCAGAGGCCAGGCATATAGATACCTCTAAGGAAAAGCTTCAAAATAGGCTTCAAGGAAATACAAAGTTGACTACAAAAAGAGGTTTCAGATTTTAAGATTTAACTTGGATTGCAGTGTACTTTTTTCTTCTGTGAAGAGTTTCCAGAAAAAACAAAGATGAGCTCAAATGAGAACTAAATCAAAATTCTCTCAGCGAACTGTCTCTTAAACTTATTTTGTCAAACTTTGCTTTTGACAAGTACAGGGAGTAAACTTTCTAAATAAACAAATGCTGTGTCCCCTACAGATGTCAGTGTATATATTCTAAATGTATGCTGTAGCTTCACTTTTATAACTAGGTGTTGAAATAACTAGACAGAAGTTTATATTTGACAGTTCAATATTTTTTTTTTCCTACTCAAATTCTGGAAGGATAATTTCACTGCTTTCCTCTAGTTTTAATGACTCAATTATTAGAAACAACTTTTACAGAAAAAGATGAATGGTCTTTCTCTTCTCCCTTCTCCCCCCCCCCCAAAAAAAAAAAAAAAGTTATATTCCAAGGCTGTCCATACTCCAGTGACAAGTCTCCAGGTCTTCCAAGTTGCTCTTTTTTTATTTTTCTTTACTTTGGAGGGGTCTTTTGAGACTATTTAATGTATAAGGCATTATATAGTTTATTTAAAAATATACAATAATTTCAAATGCTATTATGCGGCTCTTCAAACTTGTAAATCAAAGGATCACTATGTCAACTTGAGGGAGTTAAGGCTGAACCCCTTGCCCTGTTGTTTGGCCTAAAATTATTTTAATGATCATTCTGGGTTCTTTCTTTTTTGTTAGGAGAGCTTTAGGTGTGTTATCCTCTAGTTTTTTTTCAGCCACCATAAGGGCTGGATATGTAATCTTCAAAAGTTAAAAATGAGAGTTGAGGATCTCAACTACTAAATTGATTCAACAGTTAGGACATTAATATAAGCATTAGTTAACATTAGACTTGCAGTATTGGCATACTGTGTTTCTGGGGCCAAATACTTAAAAGTGGCTGAGAAGCTAGAGTCAAATCATTGTGTGCTACAAATTGTAAAGCAGCCTGAAAACTTCCCTAAAGTGGAAGCTGAGTCACTCCTAACCCAGAAGAAGCAAACCCTCTGAGGAAAGTATGATAAAGGAGAGGAATGAGGAATGGGGGACAATCCAATGGTAGTGCAGGGTCTGCTCCTATGCAGCTGTGTCAGAGACAACTAGCTTACTTGCTGTCTTGCTAACTCCGCTGTGGGCTGAAAGATGCCTGAGAAACTGGCCTGGGAGGACTCCGTTCCGCCTGCAGCATCTGCCTGAAGCTGGGCACCTGCGCATGAAGTCTAGGCAGTGAGGTAGTCTGCTCTTTGACCATGCTGCTCCTGGTAAGTGAGCTCTGAATGTGGTGATAATCTGCAGCTTGTGGTAGAGGTGGTAGTTTAGGCTTCCTGAACCATCAGGATCTGGTGAGCAGAAAAATGGTAGCACAGAGCTGTCATCTTCCCTGCTCTCCTGTGCTGCTTCTGGGTGTCTCACACTCAGTTCAATTGAATCTAAACATGTAGCCTATAATCTTGAACGCCCCAGAACTCAACGTACAAGGCTATTCTTGAATTTTGCAAATGAACTCTAATCTTAATGGATGGAACCAAACCCCCAAGTTTATGTACTTCTGTTCTTCAGGGTATTGAAATTTAAATCTAATATATTGAGTTCATTTCTAATAGAAACTGCAGGAGATGTGCACAAAAGTCTTTTTAACTTCAACTTCTGTCTATGGTCACTGATCTGCAAATTTTTATTTAAGAACGTGTTTAAAACCCTTTGCACTTCGTCTGTTCCCTGCCTGCCCATTGTGAAAACCTATTTAATTAAAGCACATCAAACAATTCATTGAGGCTTCTGATCTTTTGGAAAAGATGCTGGTTAGTTTTTCTGCAGTCCATTCCTAACTGGGAGATGGGATGGCAAGAGCCGCATTGGCTGTGGTGGAGAGGATTTGTCCATTTGACAGAGGTCACTTTTACTGTATCTAATAATAAAACACTGGGATGCTTGAGACTTCAAGAGAATTAGAGGCTTTTAAGCCCCCCTCATCCTACCTCCCCCAGATAATGAAAGAAAGCCAGAACTGTTTGAGATCCCAGACTGCAGGAGAAGTTAGACATGCAGATTTGACTCTGCTTGGTGTTTGGGGATGAGTTTTGAAACTGCAAGGAAATTGAGGTGAATTAAATTATTTGAGCTAAAGATCTTGTTTTTTTAGCAGCCTGAAGAACAGCTCCTGTCACTGAGTTAGGCATACCTTTTAAAGTTCCTTACTCTATCTCCTACAGCATGCTATGGCACAGAGATCCCCCCTTTTCCCCTGCCTGTGCTTCGCCTGCCCAAGCTAGCAGTGTTTGAGCTAGCACCAAACTAGAAGCAGTGCAGCTGTGCCTCCATGGCCTGTGCAATACAGTGTGTAGCTATACTGTATTTGCAGCTGAATAGTATGTCCTTGCCAAATTGCACTGTGCTGGTGACCAAAGCAAGTGGTGCTAATTGAGATTAGTCTGTGCTACAGTAAGAGACTTCAAACTACTAAAGGACTTGGCAACCCAGTCCTTGAGAGGCAAAACCAGCACAATTTCGGTAAAGAAGACAAAAGCAGGATGTGGTACACTGGCTGACGTAAGATAAAGAACACTTTTAAAATGTATTAGAACTAAGCACTGAAATGATTTCCTTAAGGCTATGTTAAATTCTCCATGAGAGAATACAGAGATTGAGTGTCATTTTTAAAACAAAAAAAGACCCAAAAGGCTTGAGGATGGTATTGCAGGATGAAGTTCTATGGCTTTTTTTCTTTTTGAGGTCAGAATAATTGATCAATTCAGTTATTGATTCTAAATACAACTTGCATTTTTTTTTTAAATTTTGTATTAATTTGTGATGGAAGTTTTAAGGAAAAATCTGTCTTCTGCATTTTTACAGTGCAGTAAAGTCCCAATCTTACCAGCACTGGTTAGGTACTAGTGTCATGCACCTGTAAGAGAGCTTCAATCAAGAAGTTTGTGTGTGTGTTTGTTTATTTTATTTTTAACATGTCACTCCTCTTTAGGAGTGAAGTCAATATAGACATGGGCTATAGCTAAAGCCTCAGATCCAATGTTCCGTGTTTCCAAAAGTGCCACTGTTTTAATGTCTGACCTCTTTACCATGGAGGACCAGCAACTGCAGCTTTAGTTGGTGGGGCAAGAACAGTTGCTGACTTCCCAATGGTGTTCAATAGCATCTTCTTGTAGCAATGAAAAGACATGTAATGATGGATTTTAATGTATTTCAGGGCAAAAACACTGGAATGAAATAGTGCTGGGCCTTTTTTCCGTCAGTTTTAACTGATTTGCTGCATGACTGTTGCTTCTCTTTCTTCTTGCAAACCTTTTGTCTTGTGTGCTTTGATTGCAAACTTGTGTGTTTTGGAGCCTAGTATCAGAGACCCTACCTCTGGTTGTAGCAGTTCAGTACAGATGCACAGTATTATATTAAAAATAATAAATGCTTATGTATGTGGCTACTATTCAGGGGTTTTTAAAGCTGCCATGCTCTGTACCAGTGTGCCTTGCTTTACAGCCCTGGGAAAATGACCTTCCTGTTCAGAGACTGTAAAGCTTTCTAAACTGTATTCTAAACAGGTAGTCTGTACAGGCCATGTAGGGAGCAGTATGTTAGGCGGTTTCTTTGTTTTTTTATTTGGGATAAGTTACAATTGTGAGTAACTTGGAAGCTTTTGTCAGCATGTATTCTATTACATTACTCTGATTTCTCTTCTGTGTTTCTCTGTTGCCACACCATCTCCTCATGACATGACTGTCTTACAGATTTTGATGTGAATCTAAGATATCTGTATCTTTCTATTACTTTTGCTCTCATTCTGTATATGCATATATGAATATGCCTTTTCACTTTTATATATAAATATTCTCTTGCACTTTCACATACAGATAAATAAGAAATGCAAAGGAGTAAAAATGTTGCCATTGTTCTGTACACAGGGGTGTCTCTGCTGGTGGAAGGTGAGTCTTGGGGAAATAGCACTTGCTGTTCACTGAAGAACAGTAACATTTCTCCCATGTAAAATCCTGCTTGTCAGCCGAGGATGAACTTAATTCACCAAACTTTGCACTGCACTAAAAGAGCTATTGCGCTACTCTTCCTATTGTCAATGTGACACTGAGGAAGTTCCTGTGTGTAGGGTGTGCAAAAGTCAATTAGCCTGTGGGCCCACAGACTTTCTGCATTTGACTGTTTCTCTAACTCAACGCTAGCAGAGCCCTGTCTGAGTGCGTAATGCAGAATTTAGTCTGCAGCTAGTTGGTAGTTTGCGGAGTGCCCTTCATGTTATACTGCTGTCAAGTCTGTGCTAGATCGATTTCTCCTTACACCAAGAGACTGACAATGAGACCAAGTGTCAGTCAGTTTTCTTAATTAGGTTCCCCTTTAAGTGGTTGCTTGCACTCGTGGCAGGGTGAGCTGATGCCAACTCTTGCACTCACTGAGGTGGCTCTGCCATTTTTAAAAGGCTCAATTTTGCCTTTTTTTTTTTTTTCCCCTTCTCCTTATAAAAATGCTTGAACAAACTGAGCATCATCAGCCTGTAAGCTTGTGAGAGGAACTAGGGAGCAGAGGGCTTGTTGCAGGTTCATGTAAATGGCTGTTTTATTGTTTTTCCAACATTATCCTGTCTGACAGTGGCAAGAGAGTGCAAAGCACCTTCCATTAGATTTCATGTATCTGTGAATCACAGAAAGGAATATTTGTGGTTAAGAATTAAGTGGCAGCATTGATGTAATGGATGGGTGCGTTCTCTCTTCCCCCCTTCCCCCCCCCCCCCCCCCCCCCCATTTTTCTTCCCTTCCTTCCTTCCTCTGAGAAGGGCCTTTGCGAACACAAGGAGCATTGGCAAGTAAAGAGACGTGCTGGGTCCCCATGGGTAACATCCTCAGGTTACATCAAAAGGATCTGTCAAAATAAGAAGTATATGTGAACAGGCAACTAAGACTTGTATTTAGTGGTGGTGTTTGTGCTAGATCTACACTTTGCTATTTGACATCATTGCTGTCTCTCCTACTCCAAATTTATTTTCAGAGGATTTTAGTAACCTTGAATGTGAAATGAAAATGGTATCTCTTCTTCTGGCATCTGTACTTAAGATGTGTTGAGTCTTAACAGGAATCTTTGCTCAGAATTCCCTGAGGCTTTCACTTTCATCRGTTTTTGGGGGCGGGAAAAAAAATAAGAGCTTTCTTTCTCTTTCATACAGTGCACAGTCTGGATTTTTCTACTTGTAACTCCTCCCCCTCTTGGGTTTAAGCTGGGAGAGCATCACCGAATACAAAGGCAGAAGTGCTGGGCCCAGCAGTGCGCCCACGTCAGTCCCACTGTAACTCTCCTTCTGAACCCTATTGCACCACAAGCAGAGTTCACTCTTCTCAAATCAGCTTTTCTATTATGTCCACAAATTGTTCGTTCAAAACACTCCGGCCTGAACAAACTGGACACTCGTCTGCACAAGTCAATTCAGAATTATACACAGTAACTCACAGTGACTTGTTTTCCTACTTTGCTYCTCTTCAGCAAAGAGCACAAATGTCTCCATCTCAAGATCATTTGCTAACATGAGTGACCATAAGCTTCCTGCTTCCAATAGAAGCAGTAGTGCCTGAGCATAGGTGGAAGCTACTGTAGACAGAGGATCAAAATGCGGTCAGCAAAGATCTTCAGTTGCAGTGAAGTGAGAAAACATGGGCCTTCTCACTTTTTCCTGTGCCCTGAAGGGAAGAAAAATAGTCCTACTATTGCTGTAGTTCTCAAAAGAGAAGCAGTAGCAGACAGATGCCTACCTTCGTGGTCTGGCAATATCCAAAAGCACTCTGAAGCTGCAAGCGAGCTGCTGCATTACCTTTATGCAATCTATCTTTCCTCCTCTAGAATGGAGGCAGGAAAGCTTCTGAGGAACTTCTAAACCTCCTTTTCCCCAAGTTGCTCTGCCTGGTTTGTCTCTGTTATTCTGTGGTCCAGGCAAACTGAGCCTGCTACAGGCATGTGTTCCTTCTCAGTCTTAGCTCTGCTGCTTCCCTTCTCTAGCTTATTTGAGTTGTTATTGTAATAGGCTGTTATAATTTAAAAAGCAATGAGATGTCAGTGCAACAAGAGCACCTCATGTTCTTATGATGTGATTGCTCTTAGCCGGACTTAAATTCCCCAGGGTTTGGAGCTAAGATACCAGGCTTCCAAGAACTGCTTGTGATGGCCTGACATCCTGAGGGCCTTATGACAGGGTCTCCTCATGCTTTTAAGTGTATACAATTAATAAAGGTACCCTTTGCAAGTATACCAGGGCAACTTGGCTTCTTTTGGTTATTTCATTGTTTTGATATTTGAGGAGCTGACGGATGCATCTCAAGCTCCTCGTTTTGGAAATTGGTTTTGACTTCTGTGCTGACAAGTAACAGTTTCATTGATCAGTGAGAAACTGAATAAGCAATACTAGCAAAGGCAGCCCAGGAATATTAGGGACTATTCATGTAAATAGTTTCTTTGTATCAGACTATAAAAGAAGTTTCATTTCCACTGCCCTAAGAGTTGTGTAACTTCAATTAATCTGTCTCTGCAGGTGTGACTCTTGGGTGTCCCTCAGCTCCTAGAATTTAATAATAATAATAAAAACTTTGTTTTGTTTAAGAAAGATCCCTAGTTTTTATAGGAAATCTGGTATTACTATTATCCAAGTAAAAGAATAGTAACCCAGAATATTAATTTCTTCATTAACATCTGTGTATTACAAAACTGTTCTGAGGATGGAAGAATACAAAGGATTTTTGATACATCTTCTGAACTTACCCTGACCACATCTCTTCCTCTTTTCCTGCCACTGCATTAACCCTGTTCTTCTCAGTGTGCAGTGTTTTCCTGGTTCCTGTCAATATCCTAGTTGGCCATCTGTCACAAAATGAAATGTATAAYGAGGAAAAGCACACCTTTCCTTCAGAAGACCTGTGTGTGTATGGTGGGTTTTTTTTTTTAATTTTATTTATTTAACTTGCAGGGGGGTTTATTTCTAAGGTTTATCTCTCTACCAAAATTAGCTGAAATTCTCCCATAGTTCCAGAAGTTACTGGGAAGATACTGATAGACAGTCTGATCTCCTTAGCAGACCAAACAAGATCCCAACATAAAAAAAAGTGGTGTTCACATTTTTTTTTCCTCACTGACTTTTAAAATTTTAAAGAACAAAAGTTTTGTTCTATACGTTTACGTTGTATGTGTTTGTCATCTTGTGCATGTACTTTGTTTCAAGTGTGTTACAAGCATAGTTGCAAACTTGGCAAGTTATTGATTCAGATTATTGATATTCAATTGTAGTGACTTGTTTAGAGGGAAAAAATGAATGTCACACTTCTTATTTTGTTGTACAGCTGCCTAATAAAGTCAAGTGGTAAACAATGAACACAGACTCTTTCTGGGGTAAGACGTGGGATGACTTGCCTCTCTGACCTTTCAATAACAATGATTCTGGTTTTGCTGTATTTCTGATTCTTAAGAGGATTCTTTCTCTTTTCTATTCTATTGCTAAAACACTCCTGCAAGTCATGGTTATATGTTATGATCCTATGTACTGCAGCTTGTTTCTCTGTTCTGATGATGATTATTTGTATGCATACTGTAACAGATGTAACCGCAGCTTTCCAGGGCATGAATGCACATATTGCATCGCAGCACATACTTTTTTTTTTTTGCAGTGGATGATATGACCTGTATATGTAAGAAAAGCTTGGTTTTTAAAGGGATATTGCCCATTTTCCTGTTATCTCTTACCTTGCCTTCTAAGTAGTTGAAAGCAGTCACAGGCAAGTAAAGTTAGTCAACTTGATGAGTACTGTTTTTAAAGAATTGTCTAATATGCTCTTACTGTAATGAAAACACTTCATCACCAGATGGCAATGTTGCATGAGACTAACCACTGCGTGCTCAGAGGGGTGTGTAGCAAGACTGCGGAAGGAAGTGGTGCAATTTGGTAGGGAGAATGGGTAGCCATATTGGCAAAACTCTTTTATCTCCTTTTTAAGTACCTACAATGGAGGTCAGAAAGGATAATTTTCTCCTTTGTCAAGTACAAAGAAAGACTGGAATGAAGTTCATGTGAAATTCAGCTCAAGTATAAAGATTAAGAACACCTTTCTTAAAGAAATATGTGTTCACACTTCTTTGTCCTTTTTGCAATTGCTCTTTATAATAATTAACACCCAGAGAGATTTCCAAGGTTACACTAACTGTATGCAAGAATTCTGCCGATTGCAGTTCCCAGAAGAGCAGCTGTGGGAGAATGCTTTCTCTTTGAATAGTTAGCAAGGCTCCAAAATTACAGTTTTTATTCCTAATTTTTAGGATGTCAGCTGACTATATCTATTGTGATATCACATAGCTTGAAAGAGTTTTCTCTCCTGTGAAATGGCTTTCTAAAACAATTTTGCTTACATAGAATTTTCCCTCAGATTTAACTGAATAGAAATAATGTACAGGACCCATTCTGCAATGAATACTGCTTTGAATTCACTGCTATTCTGATCTACTTGTTTTATGTATTATGTATAATAAACACAAATGATTTCAAATGAGTACTCACTATTCCACTTAATGTATCTGTAATATGGAGTCTATTGTTAAGATTATGGTCAAATAGCTTTTAAAATTTCAATATTTAAAGTTTAACTTAAAAACTCTGAGTGGAAATTTAATTTATTGAAATAGATGAGCACACAGAATAGCCAAACCAAAGGCAAAAATCTCATTGGAAAAGCAAATGTAAAACTTGAGGCTTTCATAGTGAGAACCACAATTTAATAGAGGCAGGTTTAGTTGAACATTGCCTACAAATGCACAAAACCTTTCTTTGCTTTTCCAGTAATTTCAGCCCATTTCTGTTCCATATATGTAGCTGAAGAGGTCATAAAATCAGTAAGTGTTCTATGTTTTAGTGATCTCTGGTGCTGATTGAAGAAGCCTGTTAAGTATATGCTTAAGTTCATCATGATTTAGATTACTAGTTAATGAACCAAACAGGGTACCTTACCTTCTTGAATTAGGTAGTAAGCATTTTTGGCTTAATAGGTTTCCTTTTGCCTGAGGTGCTTACAGTAGGTGACTTGCTGCTTTTGGGTACCTCTTTAATTAGGTAGGTAATTCTGCCCACTGTTTTTCTGAATTGATTCCAGAGGAAGGTGAGGATGATTTGGTGACTTAAAGTGCTTAAAGTCAAAGAGGATGAATGTGGGCCTAAAGCCACACTTACAATTTTGTTTTCCTAAGTTTCTTTGCTCTTCACCGTGTTCTTCCTTTATCTTCGTGTGTTTTACTTAGCTGGAAAGCAGGAAAATAGCAGAGACTGGTGACCAGCTGGATTTTTAATGGTCCCTTGGTAAGTGCTTGGGGTGCCACTGGTGATGGATTTGTCTACCGTTGGAACATACAGGACTTCACCCTTATATTTCAGGGTGAAACTGCAAGAAGACAAGGTTAAGACAGTACATTGCTGCTACTGCTGTGTCTCTGGGCAGAGTCAATTCTCGGTGATTGTCTTGGGTAAAATTCTGGTTTTGCTCTTCTCAAATATGGCTTTTCAGATGGAGGCTGTTGGACCATGTTGGTTCTGTTTCCTCTGCTGTGTGCAAGGCAACTGAGCCATGCCACTGCTGGCTTGTGCTTGCCAGGGAGCACAGCATCCCCACCAAGGTGTCCTTCTAGAGCAGAGGGAATCTATTCACTGCCCCTTCTGGTTGTAGACTTTAAAGGTTACTAAACTAGTAGACAGCATGTGCCATCCTTCAGCCTAGAGAAGGAAGACTAATTTGCTGGAAAGTATGACTTCAAATGAGACGGTTAAGAGAATTCAGCTTAAAACTCTGCCCAGAATGGGGGCTTGAGCACTGACAGACTGCTGCAAGTATAAATGAGCAGAAGGACTGTGGCTTGCTTGCTATTCCCCTTCTGTTATGCTGTTGGTGAGTAAGTTCTTCAGAAAGCAAAATGACATTGCAACAGTAGTTTGACATCTTATTGCAAAATGGTTTGTTTGTATGTTGGAGCCTGATAGGTAATGTATGTGTGCAAACTGCATGGCAAGATACTTCATTACAATCATGTGTTCATTCAGGCTTAGACACTTATCCAGACCACTGTACAATAAGATGTCAAACTATTGTTGGAGTGACATCACTTTTTCCTGTAATTTCACCCTCCTAATGCTGAGCAGAACAGGAAGGGCAATGTGTGAAGACTGCATCTATTAAAGCAGATTTGGGTTGACAGGGTAAATTATAGCATTGTCTAATGGGTGGAAATGCAACTCTTCCCACTTTCAGGCTCCTGCAAGACTGCTTCCTTTCTAAGATATGGATATCAGACTTCAAGTGGGTTTTGCAAAATCTGCTCTAGATATATGAATTAAAATGTGACAAGAAACCCCAAATGAACAATCTACACTAGGATAAATATCGCAATGCACACACTTTTTTTTTTTTTTTGAAAGAAGCTGTGACTGTTTTTTCTTTCTTTCCTTTTTTTTTTTTATTTCCTGGAAAAAAAATAGACTAAGACAACATGAATAAGGAGAAATATTCCTCCTGCCTGAAATACTCCATGAAGTAGATTTTAAACCTTAAGTGGGGGAAAAATTCCACTCCCTTGTCCCTGAGGCTGTTGTAATAGCCTGGTACTTTTATCTAGCTCTACAGAAACTTGCTCATTTTGAAACTCATGGAGGTCAATCATTCTGGAAGAAAACAAAAAAACCCAAGTTGGTAAGCAATTTTTGAAGTGTCTGTGACTATAATTAATAAGACATCCTACAGAATAGCTTCCTCAATAGAAAAGTTGCAGAAATAGTTGTTTTGGAGGGGGCAAATGCCTTGAACATAAATTGATTCAAAACCCACCACAATTAAAAAAATAAAAAAATAAAAACTTCATAAGAAAACATTTTAAAATCTGAAGAATTACATACAATTACACTTTACTGGCACAAAGTTGATGGAAGAGGTATGATTAACACTACTTGTGTGATGTTAATAAAATTCATTCTCAATGGGAAAGTCCCTTGAATTGCAAAAAAGAGCTAATGCAATGTTCTGTAGTACATGGGGAGCTGGGAAGCAGAATTTAACTTTCCTTTTAGAAGCAAATTGGTTTCTATTGGTAGTCCAGCAGGAGTTGGAAGGATATGCCGTGTTGTACTCCTGTGTTACCAATCAGTGGCATTTGTGGCTATTCTCAGCCTGAGTGACAAGAACGGTTAAATTTACTTGGTTTGTAAGTACAAAGTACTGAGTGAATGTAGTTGGCTAAGCTTACTTGGTTTTTTGCTTGCCTGTAGGAATTGTTAAGAATAATAAACAAGGTGATGAGAGTCCGCACAGAAAGAAGGAAAATCCTACAGACCTAGTGCACAATAGTACCTCCTGACTATTTTTAATGAGTCCAGTGAACATTTGGCCTCAAATTCTAGTTGCTCTTGCAGATGTCAGGCATACCTTTGCTCAAGCCGCACCAAAAATGGGAAAAAGCACCTAAGGAAAATCCTACAGATTGTTCTGATTCTTATAGATTGATGTTGAGTGCAAGCTGGGGATTGGTTCTGGTTTTAAGGGAGATGAACTGACATTCTCCTGTTGGACTGCAGCACAAAACTTACAAGCTAAGCCACCTAGGTATCTCTATATTTTAATCTGCGTGTTATAGTTGCTGTCATGCAATGAAGAAGATAGGAGACTTAAGGGCAATTTCAGTTCGAGAGATGTAGCACAAAGTTTGTCCGTTGATGGGAACTGATGATAAAAGAGAAACCAGTAGGCCCGATTTGCTGCTGCATCTGCATTAGAAGACATTCATACAAACTGTAGGCCTTGGTGGTGTGTCTGCTAATACTACAACTTGTTTTTAGATGAAGGATTTCATTTACTTGAGAGATCTTATGATATATGCTCCCATTTAATTTCTTTTATTTTGAGATGCTCGGTTTAAGAAGTTTGTTTTTGTTTGTTTTTGGAGAAGGCMTATCTTTAGCCCACTTAAACTTGAAATATGCTGTAGGGAGAAATTTTAAGCTACATGTGCTAGCTCGATTTGAAAGATCTTTGTCTGGGGAAGTATTAGTGTTCTGTATAAGAAGATTCTTGCAATCATAAATGTGTGGCTTGGGATCCTCGATTACAAAGATGAGAGGGAGAATTACGTTGTGAGAATTTGGCTTCATGTGCAGAACTGACAGGCCAGGAAAGCGAGGTAGTGGAGTTGCTCTTTATGTGAGAGAGCAACTGGAATG
>NW_020447586.1:1941202-1967881 GCF_003343035.1 Apteryx rowi
ACTCAGCCCTGGTGAGGCCACATCTGGAGTACTGCGTCCAGTTCTGGGCTCCCCAGTACAAGAGGGATGTGGCACTACTGGAGCAAGTCCAGCRAAGGGCTACAAAGATGATTAGGGGACTGGAACATCTCTCCTATGAGGAAAGGCTGAGAGAGCTGGACCTGTTTAGCTTGGAGAAGAGAAGGCTGAGAGGAGATCTTATCAACGTGTACAAGTATCTGAAGGGAGGGTGTCGAGAGGATGGGACCAGACTCTTTTCAGTGGTGCTGAGCGACAGGACGCGAGGCAATGGGCACAAACTGAAACACAGACAGTTCCATCTGAGCATGAGGAAAAACTTTTTCACTGTGAGGGTGACAGAGCACTGGAACAGGTTGCCCAGAGGTTGTGGAGTCTCCTTCTCTGGAGATATTCAAAACGCGCCTGAATGCAATCCTGTGCAACGTTCTCTAGGTGACCCTGCTTGAGCAGGGGGGTTGGACTAGATGATCTCCAGAGGTCCCTTCCAACCTCAGCGATTCTGTGATTCTGTATTCCTGGCATATACATCATTCCAGAATATTCATACAGATGCATTATGGTAGGTGTTAAAAACTGTTGAGAGTAATATGGGATAGGCAGCAGTCTGTGTATTGAGTCCAGAAGAATGCAAATTGTATTATTTCTGCAAAAGAATGAAGGGTTTGGGAATGATCTTTCAGACTTTGATTTTTTGACTTGAAAATAAACAAACAAAACCCCAGAGCCAAAAACCCTTCTGTTGGTCCTGTCTTCTCTACTTCTCTAACCGTCCTGAAAAGATTGTAGACTACTTTTTTTTTTTTTTCTTTTTGTCTTCTGCTCTGTGAACTTTGATTCCTGCTATTGTGTGTGTGGCTTTTTTTTGTTTACCTTCATATTGCCATAATGAAGTAGTTTTTCTCCATCTGAGCACTGGTCTTCCGGAATGTTAAGTTATAAGCTACTACTGACTCTCCCTAACTCTTAATGACAGCTGTTTCTGCTGTGTGTACACTAGCTTTCAAGATTTCAGAACAGAGGGGAAAAATCACTGGACCAGGTCCTCTCAGGAAAGGAAGACGTGAATCATTCTGCTGAGGGAGTTACAGGTGGAGCAGTCCCCATCCCCTGCCCTGAGAAGCTCAGGGAGAGACTGAGCTGTTGTCCCAGGAGCCCCAGGTGCATCCTTGGGATGAAAGCATCCCCTTTGGTGGCTTTGTTCTCTCAAGTGGCTTGCTGTTTCTAAGGGATGATGCTTACAATCAGAGACCCTAACTCGCAGTTCTCATTTGTTTACCCCAGCTCTTGGAGCATGCGGTTTGTTGTGCAGGAGAGTCTCAGGCTGTGTCTTACTAGTGGTAATGCCTGCTGCTGCTTGTGGAATACCTATTAATGTGACCAAAAGAATGAAACCTGACCCTCCTGTCTCAATGGCATAAGGCTCTCAAGAGGGGCTTGATTTCTATTCCTGCTTTTATGTGTGACAGCACTCTACTGATCAGCAGAAGATGTTATAAGGGTCTGATATTAAAAGACATCATTGCTCTGAGAAAGGCACCAACATTAGAATGCTGCCTTCTTACCCAGCATTTACAGTATTTGGACCAATCCTCAACTGGCACCAGTCAGTGTAACTTTTGTGACTTTAAAGCATCTGAGGTTTTAGCCCTTTGCTATGTCATGTTTCCTATTTTAACCTGTCTCTTCCCTCGCTCCCAGGATTCTAATTCCTCAGAAGGAAGCACAGGGAATTAGAGTTGATGTTATTTACCTTCTAGTCTTAACCCTCATTTACACTTTGTCAGCTCCACTGTAGATATTTTTCATGCAGACTGTCCTTTGGTAGTCCTGTAAGTTGGGCACCATCTTGATTCTTTCATGAGAGAAATGACCAACCAAATTAAAATAGTTGTTTTCACAGTGCAATTAATGCTTTAGAATAAGATAGTGTTTTTAAAAAGCAAGAGGGATCCTTACTCTTTCACTGGATGTCAAAAGGTAATATCTTGGGTTGGGAAGAAGGGCTAAAGTGCAAAGAATGATGCATAAAACAGATCATCAGACCTCTGAAAACATTTAAAAAGCTGAATCATCTAGGTTTGATGGTATGTGTGATCTGGATTTTTGTCACAGAGCCATTCCTGTGCTATCTTGGACAAAGAGTTCTTTTCTTATCATCACTTACATCTGTTAGAGCTTGCTCCTGAGAATGACCTGGCTTTAAAACTTTTATGAGAAAAAGCAACCCCCTTTTAGAATTTGTCAGCTACTGAGTCTGTATTATCCAGGTGCTGTATTTGTCTTAAAATATAAATCCATATAAATCAGGTTCAAAGTGGAGTACAGAAAAGCAAGCTGCATTCAAGAGTCATAGGTACCAATCTAAAAGTTTAGTTTTCTTCAGACTAAGTAAGCTGGAAAGGGAACTTATATTATGTTCTGATGTTACAGGAAGCATCTCTAAGTTATGTTTGTTTTTTAGTTAAATGTGTAGGTATGATATAATAACTGTTTATTCCAAATATACTCTGCCAGAACAGTCAGAAAAGTATTGAGATTCTAGCATTTGAATTACATTGTATGTCAAGCTCTGTCATGATCTTCATCAAATGCTTGATCCCCTCACTAATGCAGAGGCTGGCATCTCTCCTGTGTTTGGGGAACTATGCAGGGACTTGAGATATTGGTTAGCTTGGTATATGCCTTTAGTGTGATTTATGGTAGTCATATACACTACTTGATGTTTTCATCCATTTCCTGTAGTCTCAGCCCCTTCATGTGAGCATCTTAGTTTCCTCATACATAAAACAGAAATATTGTTGTTTACCTCAAAAATATTATGGGGATAATTTAATTCCTATGGTAAAATCAGACAGTAGAGTAGTGGAAGATGAGGCGTTGTTTATTTCAATAATCATGCCAAGATCTGGAGGACTCTTATTCAAACTCCTATTTCTTTCTGATTATGTGATTTGAAAGGCTTCCATCCCTCTCTCCAACTCTTGTGTTTCTTTTGCCTTGGTTTGCTGTCTACTCAAACTCTGTATCTGCTACTGGTTCATAGTGTTCCTATGATCTCCCTCCTGTCACTGAGAGATCTGGGTAGCTGTCAGATATGAGAAGCGCTATCAGCTGTGCTGGTGCACAGTTGCCACCCTTTGCAGTGGGATTCCCTTGGCATCTGCATGTCAAGATAATACCATTTAGATACTCATGTTTACTTCTTTAGGTCCCCTCTCATAAAGGATGAATGAGCAATAAATACTTTGCCTGGGATCCAGTATTAGGAGCAGCAGCTAGGCCTTTAATGTGAAAAAGGGAGGAAAAAGGCAGATGGTTACTCAGGACAGAATCATGGAAACTGCTGTGTCAGAGTTGCAGCTAGTCTAAGATGCGGTATCCATCAATCTCAATCACCAGTTGCTTCAAAGAAGGGTGAACAAGTCTTGAAGTGGGCAATTATGAAATAATACAGTCCCAGAGGAAGACTGCTCTTAAACTCTACTAATTCTGACAAAGAAGAAAAGAGCTTCTGGAACACCTTCTCGTAATTGAATAGAGAAATTAGGTTTGATTTGAAAAGTAAACATAGTCCTTTCAATTATTCTGAGTTTGTTTAAATAAACACACCCACAAACACCCGCATATACATGCATGTGTGTATGTATGTATATATATGTAAAAGACAACTCTGGAACTCTGGGTAAGGACCCAAACTGTCCAACAGAATACTGGAACTGACTGGTGAAAGTCTTGTTTTGCTACAGAAGGTGGAGAGAGCAAGTAGAGGGAGAGGTGAATCAATTCTAGAACTGCCTGAGACTGTGAAAAGCAACTTGATTGAAAGTAAAATAAGATTTTATGATCTTTAGGAAGGGAAGAATGGAGAAGAGCAAAATAAAGATCATGAACTTCAAGGAGACAAATTTCAAAGAACTCAGAATTGTTATTTAAGGTCTTATGAGAGAAAAGCCTAATGGAAAAGAAGTTATGGAGAGCTGCTAGAGGACAGAGGAAGAGTAACGAGGTGAAATCATGAATGCTTTCATTGACTTCAAGAAGGGATTGGCTAGATCTAGTTGATAAAGCATAAAAGTATAGCGTGAGTTTGTAATGACAAAATCAAGTCAAGACACAAGATGAGGTTAAATAGCAGGAAACACCAAGGGTGACAAGAACTTATTCTTTAAGTATGTTAATTGTAAATTCTGTAAGCTTGTTATTAGTAAGGGGAAACTGAAGGGAAACAGACCCTTTCCCTTCCCACACTGAAAACTGTCAATTGATAAGCAGTCCTTGTTGTGTTTAGTCCTCACAAAAAGGTCAGTCAGGAGCAGATGACTAACACAGTTAATACCAATGACAAAAGGTTGAGCCTGAACTGAAGAAAGAATGGATTAGGAAGCATTTAGGTAAATTAGTTGTTTTCAAATTATCTGGTCTGATAAACTTCATACTAGTATGCTTAGTGGACTGTTGGAAGCCATTTCAGAATGGTTGGAAGTTACCTTTCAGAAATGATGGCAGGATGGTTGAGGAACAGGACGGATAGAAAGTGGCAAGCACAGTGCTTTGTGCTGATTTTTACAAAGAAATGGGGAGAGGAGGGATCAAGGAATTATTGGCCCACAAACTCACAGTTCTGGGAGCTGAACTAGTATTTGGAAAAGGAGAAGAGTAGCAGCTAACAGGGGCTTAATGTGAACAAAATATGTCAAAACAATTTAATTTCTGTAACAAAGTGGCAAGCATTGACATCCAAGGGATTCAGAGTTCTGAGCAGCTAGAAGGATCTTAAAATTTTGTGGTTAATTTAAAAATGTTGCATGAGTGTTTGAGGTGATGGGGGAAAAATCCCCCAAACAATCTAGCTTTAAGTAAAATTGGGTGGTCTTGCAAGATGGAAGTTATGGTCCAGTTTGAAACCCAAGAGAGCAGTGTATGGTACAGGTACTGTTAGTTGTACGATCCTATCTGAGAGCAGGAAATGAGAGGCACAGACACTTACTATCAGTAGTAATAGTGCTATCTTTATGGACGCATGAAATTGAGACTATATTGTGCAAGGTGCTGCACAATAAAATGTTATGAAAGTGATAAAAATACCAAAGTCTTCTGATTTGTACCAAGGATTCCACTTTCAGTTAATGCGCAGGTGGACAGACCAGTCCTTATTTTCCTACAGCTGAATTCACTGATTTAGTTGTAGTTAAACTTGTACTGAATATGAAACTGATATGTAAGGCTTATCCAGGAAAGGTCAAAATAAAAATTAAGTGAATAATAATTTGTTTTTAATATGAAGTTTAATAGCAACTTCTGTTAAATTAAATTGATTTTTGTTATACTTCAATTAAAAAAAAATAAAAATAGACCCAATGCTACTAACTTTTATTCATGTGAATTACAAAGACCATTTGTAAAATAGTGCTTTTTGGATCTGTGAACTAACTTTTTGTGTAGATTCTGGAAATACAGGAGATTGATCCTGGTGCCCTGCTGGAGATAACAAGTTATACTGCCCAAAAATCAACTTCTCTGGCACATTTAGTGTGCATTTTTTATTATGTTTTATAAGTTTGGGTTTTAATCTGTAGATACTAATTTTAATGGTGGAATTCTCTAAATGCATATTCATGGCATGAGTTTAAAGTCATTGGAATGTTTGTATATATGGACTAAAAAAAGTCAGATTAGCAATGTGGTAAAACTGCCTACATCCAGTCAATTTCTTGTCTCAGATATAAATAAGAGATCTTTCTCCTTAGAACATTAGCTGCTATTATGATAATATTGAGGCCTTGGTATTTTGAGGAAAAATTTTATTCTTCTCTCCTAAATATTAGCACAGAGACCGCTAATTCTACTGTAGGTCCTGTGTGCCTCCCTCATTTGTGGCAGGTAGGGGCTCTAAAAGACCTGCAGATGACAGATTGAGCCTGTCTGGATACAGACGCAGGACATCTTTTCAGTCAGAAAAACAGGTTACAATGGCTAGAGATGTGGGAATGAGAGGATGTTCTGGGTGGTGCTGCTACTGGGAGGCCCACTGTGGTGATAACATAAGAGTTACTTGCAATAAAAGACTTAGATGGCAGAAGATTTGTGCTCCAGTGTGCAAGACTATGATACCTGGCTTCTATGCCAGGCCTTTAGGCTGGTTTTACCATGTCTGTAAATTAGGATGTACAGCTGGTGTTTAGCACCTTTCTGCAACCCCGACATAAATAGGTTCACTAATAAAGACACAAAAAGCTGCATCCAAAGAAATGCCAGATTTTCTACAACTTCTAGATTGAAATAGTTTCTTTGAAGTTTTAATAATTTCCGTAAAGATTAGATTACAGGAGAAAAATATTACTACCAAAGCTATCTTAAGGTCTTGTATTTAACAGAAATCACTTGCATAATCAGAAATGGTAGCTTACAGAAACAAATTTTGGTTCCATGTCCTTACATTAAGCATTTAACATAATGCTCATGGAAGTAAACTGACTGTGGGAACATCTTCAGCTTTTTCCAAGTTATTCTGGAGACTTTCTGCTAAAGTAGAAATCCTGAGAAACACTGAGGAAACGGTAAGAATCAAATTTTGACACTTTGACAAAATGAGTGTGTGAAAGAATTTAAGATGCATACTTTCCCTATATATATATATATATATATATATATATATTAATCAACTCTGTAAAGAACAGAATGCTTTTGTCAACTTCCTTAATGTTTAACTATGCTTGTGGGAAGTATGTTCATGCCAAATTGGTAGCAGACTTGTGACCCAACGTACCTGGAGAGCCCTGCAATGCCCAGAGGATACCTTTTGAAATCTAGCGATGTGTTGGGACTTCCAGAAACAGTTCAGTTCACTGTCTGGAAATGGGTTTTCTTCCTTGCTCTAGATGAGTGAGCTATGCATGGCCAGCTGAGATGGTATAGCAACCCTGGAGAAGGCTATTGCTGTCTGAGAAGAAAATTCTCTGTTGCATCAGGATTAGGCTCTGTGGGTGCCCAGCCTTAGGAGCCTGCAGTGCTTGGCAGCTGTGGAAATTCAATTTCTGTTGAATAGAGCCATTAATGAGTAACAAAAACCCTATGTGCTTCGGTTAATATTAACAGCAGAACTCCAACAGGGTGCCTAGAGATGCAAAAGTCATGGTAAATTAAAGCACATCTAATTCAGAGTAACATTTATTGCAACCTGGTTGTAGCATTGGTAGTAAATACTGCATGATTTCTCCTCTGAACAGTGGGAAGTTTTAAATTCTGGCAGGCAATGTATTTCTGGGACTCCGTCCATTTCCTTTCGAGGATGCAAACCATTTTGTTGATTATGATGTGAGAGACAGATTAATTGAAATTGCATAGTGGGAGAAGATCTCTTGAATATTCATAGCCTGCAAGAAACTATGAAAGAGGGATATTCAAATACAGTTAACAAAATTAAGACAATATTGACTGCTTACCTTTTTAAAAAGCAAATCTAGGCCTGTGCCTGATTACTGGCAAAAAAAAAATATGGAAACATAAAATTGTAAATTAGCAAAACAGTCATTAATGTAATAGGGAGCTCAGGTCATCAATGCCAAACATAGAAAACAGTTATCAGTGGATAAAAGCTCAGTATACCTGGTTCAGATCTATACACACCAATTTTTATGCTTGTGCATTACACTCAAACTTGCTCTCGATTTTTATGTTGCTGTGAAATTGCAGTCAGGGCCTCTAACTGGGAACGGCCACAACAGTGTGTGTGTTTGTATTGGTAGCAAAAGGTGTGCCAATGCTGAAGGACTCCTTCTAGAGAAATGGCCTTCTTCATGTTATACAAAAGTTACCCAGTTGCTCTCTTTTTCACCCTATAGTTTTCAACTGATCAGTGAGCAGTTCAGTGTATATATATACATACATATATATATATATATATATAAAATATATATATATATATGCCTTCTATAATCTTGTCAGATTATTCAGTAAACCATGAAGTGCTCTCTCCTGAACAGAGTGAACTTCAGCTCGTCCCGAAAGGAAGATCTTCCACAAAGAGATGGAGTTTCAGGATCTTGCCTGGATGTCGGTTTTGTGACCGGGTGTAAAATGGGCACAAACTAAAATCTACATCCAGTCATCGTTTGCTGCTGGAGAGAGAGTTTCTGCTAAGTGAATTCTCTTCTTTGAAGTGAATTGAATTAAGGAAGAGGGCTCCAGCAGAAACCATACTTTTAGCATGGAATGAAAAATCGAATTTAGTTTTAAATGCTGTGCCTTCAGTACAAAATGGAATAGGAGAGCATACTAATTGAGTTGTTTTTTCAAGATGAGTCTACGGTTTTGTAATGAAGTAAAACAGATGCTTTTAGGAGAACTCTATCGATTTCCAATCAGAATTTTAGAATATTTCAATCTCTTATCAAAACTTTATAATGATTCCTTTTGAGAAGGAATGCCTTACGTTATGCTATAATAAAAATAGGAAGTATTCAGCAGTAGATCTGCTACTTTCCTTGGCTAATATTAATGAAGGGAAAGAATCTCCCCATTGTTTTCATTGGAAAAAGCACTGAATTTGGGCACGTAAAACAACTGTGTCTACTTGCCCAAGAGGGAAAAACTAATGAGGCTTTCACTCCTGTCATTTCAAAATAAAATTCAGTAAAGATTAGACTTTCCTGTTTAAAAATGCTATTTGGTTTTCATTCAATATACATGTCCTTATTCTTCCTTTGAGTCCTTGACAAACCCTAAAGGAAGGTCCAAAGTTGAAAATGTCTTTTAAGCTTGGTGGATTGCTGCTTTTTTGGTCATTGTAGATCATCGACTTGAGTGCCTCTGTCTCTTTCAGATCTTTTAGGAGGTCTCGTTATCATTCTTCATCTCCATCTCATTCATTGGTCTCACCAGCTACCTCTGTAGCTGTCCTCCTAAAGTGATCCCACAGCAAAGTACTGCTTCTCATGTGGAGAATGGACCTCCCCTTACCTAAGGGGACCCATGGCATATAGGAATTTCCTGAAACTGCCTGGTATTTTTCAAACAGCATAGTAATAAATGTACATGAACCATTTATTTTACGGACTGATGAATTTTAGTCTTATATGAAAACAGTTAAGCTGGGACCTCCATTGGTGGGGATTTTGGGGAGGGGGTAGTGAGGGTGAAAAACACATCTTATTAGTAATGTGTTTGATCTTTCCACCTCTATATCTGAAATAGGAAAGGAGGATTAGTATTAAAAAAAATAAAAATCTTTCATAGACATCTGTCTCTTTCTTCTTACAGCAAATCTCACTAAAATAACACCAGAAATTTCTCAGATGAAATAATGAAAACTCTAACTGCTTTGTACTGAGCTCTTTTCTGTATCTTTGTTGGAGATTGACTGTGCAGAGCATCCCTCTCTTATGGCCAGCAGGATGGCTCTCAGGTAAATTTATCTTCCGAACATTGTGGTGAAGTATGCTTGGAAACATTATCCCCAATTTACAGCTGAAAACTGGTGAGAACACACAACTTCCAGCTTTTCCAATGTATATAGACTTCTGGAGGTACAGATAAATATGGGATGAAGTTTTAAAAAATGTCAGATGCCTACTTCAGATTGAATGTCAGTGATATGTAAGCACCTTTTCAGAAATCTTTGCAAATCTGACTAGACACCTTATCAGCAAGTGCTTGCAAAGTTATGGCTCTAGGAGGTATAGCTCAAGCAAGAAACCTTTGAGACAACCAGGATTTGAAGCCTGCTGTCCTTCAGCATATAGCTATGGCATTCGCTGCAAGCCATACTTCCTCTTCTTTGATACTCACAGTTTGAATCCAGTTTAATGAAGGTTCAGGATTACAGTTATTTTATCTTAGCTCCTTTGCTAATTCCGAGTTCACAACACATTTTATAATGCTGCAATAATAACTTCAGCACATATAGGAGCCGTGATCATGCCAAGACATCCTGTCAGACTTTACGAAAAACACACAGGAGTTAAATAGTACTGTGTGCAAGGCCAAACTAACAAGTAGAAGCCAGAGAAAACATTCGAGCGTTCAGATGTGATTAAAGGGTGAGGGACTGGCAGCATCCTTGATCTCTCAGCAGAGAATTACATTGTGAAGAGGTGAAGCAACACCATAATATAACATAACTTAATGTGGAAGAGCTAATATTTCATTAGCAGCCAATGGATTGGAAGAATGTTTTCAACACATTGCTTTTGAATAGCTTATATATTAAATCCATATAGCTAACAGTGCTTGACTAGGGCTGAAGGATGGCTACAGCTTCTGTCATTGACAGAATCTAAAATGGCTGGCTTGGAGAAAGAAAGAAGAATAGAATGCCTTGATTTTTTTTTAATGGGAATATGACCAAAATTGGCAGGGAAATTTGTTTTGCCTGGTGACTTCAACATATCAAAACATATAATACTAGGGTTGGTTTTGGCGAGCTGGAAAACAGTTCTTTTCTGATTTTTTTCAGAGTTAAAAGCTTTTATTGCTGGTTAATAATTCATGAATAGAATAGGAAGTTGAGTTTTTTGTTCATTTTCTTTAGTTTTAAGTGAGTGGGTGAAGGGATTCTTTTTCTTTTTGCAGTTATGTCTGCTTTTTAAGGGAGTAGGTATCCTTTGAGAACTTGTTAAATCATAGTGTTCAACACATCAGATATCAAGAGAAAACAAGAGTTAGGGGGTTTGTTCAAGTAAGGCTCCAAAAATCAGTGTTCTTGAACCTATTACTTAATATATTACTCTTTAACAGAGACCTCAAAGGTAGGTTTTCTTAGTGTGTGTGTGTGTGTTTTTTCTTTCTGGCAGATTGTGACACTAACAGCGGCCTTCTTGACCTGTGCACCATTTCTTTAATACAACACACTTTTTAAACGTTTTAAGGGAACATCTTAAAATGCATGTTTCTAGCTTGGGAACCCTCTTGGAAAGTGGTAGGAGATCATGGTTGAATTATTGAAGCATCTGCAGTAATGAACTCCCCCCATTACATTAGCTTGCTGTAAATAATTATTTGGGCAGAGAACATCAATCCGAGATGGAGGAGTCTAAAGTGCAGAAACTAAATAGCCAATTCAGGAAAAAGAGTTGAGGTGAAGGTGGGGAAGTTGTGAGCAGTATTAATTGACTTCAAAAGGTCCCAGAAGAAAGTCAATCTCTGGTGTAAAGGATTTAATACCTAGGGAAGTCTGAGTTATGTCATGCTTGGCTCCTCAGCTGAGGGCAATTAAACTATTTAAAATTTAGGTTACATGGCCTTAATTTTTTTTGAAAAAACCCTCTCCTGTCTACGTTTGATCATGCTCAGCATTAATGTTACCATAGCTGTTGAGTAAATACAGTTGTACCATGTCCTGAAAATAGACTCCACACCTTGGGGTACGTGGTAGATATCTGACCAGTTCATTCCATAAAAACATGCGAACAGCTGTTCGAGATTGAGCTCAAGGTCCACCAAGACTGGGAGCAGAGACCAGCAGCCTTGAGGTGCCTGCAGGACATGAAGGACACTGTGAGGCAGCAGCACGGTGATGCCAGCACACTGGGTCACTCCTTCAATGTGTGCTCTCAGCTCCCAGCCAGCTGTGGCTCAGGGTTTTCTATCTTTTTATTTAATGGCCTGATGTTTTTTTCTTCTCCCACCAAGTTGACTAGTTGCTTCTTGAATATGCATAAGTATTTAATATCCACAGTGCCCTATAAGCAAGGATTTTTGGAGCTGGGCCTTGTGTGAAGGATGCCCTTTCTTTGGGGAGGGACACACCTCCTACTTGGTAGTTTAATTTGCTTTGCTAGTCCTTGTAATGTAAAAGGTTAGGGAATGCATGTTTGTCTTCACTTCTSCAGGTGACTTGTGACTTTGTAGATCCTTAGCAAACTTTCCTCCCACAGACATCTTTCTTTTCTAGGCCGAAGAGACCTGGCTATTTAGCAACTCTACGCAGATATCACTTGATATCTCTGATCATCTGTGTTGCTTGTTCTTATTTTCTAGCTCTGTCCCTTTTGAGACAAAGTTCAGAATTACAGCATCAAAAGCCCTATGGATTTTCACAGCGGCATAATATTCTTTTCTGGTTTTGTTAGCTATTCTTTTCCTAATCATTTCCAACTTCCGTTTGTTACTGAGTACTGATATTTTCAGAGAAGAGTCTTTGACTACCTCAAGATCTGGGTGGTAATAGCTAGCTCAGAGCCTGCTGCAGGTTTGTGAAGTTTGGACTCTTTACCTTCCCTGCCCTATGAATTACTGGTCTGAGATAACAGCAATAGAAATGTCTGCCAGTCATATGGTCCATCACAACTATCTGTAATCTCTTCCCACAAGCGCAGTATTCAGTTGTCTTATGCCATCATCTGTCTCTACCCTGAATAATCTAAATTGTCTAGGGCATAATGAAGCATCTGGCCCCATATGTCTACATGACTGAGATAATATTTATCCACTTAATTATTTTAATATTCTGCATCAATGCAAAAGTTAGTATTCTAGGTAGGAAGAAAACTCAGGATATACTGCACGACAATATGAGGAGAAATTGCTATCCTTTGGACACTTGGATTTTTGTATAAGTTCAGTTTTCAGATCTCAAAAAAGCAGAAAATTAAAAATCCTCCCCTCCCCCAGCCGTGTTAGAGCTGTGCAGAGTAATCTTTCCTGGGTGTGAATAGTTAATAATTTCAAAAAAGCTTGTTTTCTTCACTTTCTCAAAATGCTTTTTGAGATAATCAAACATATGATTTATGGTGTGAATGTCTGCACAAACAAAAACCTAGTATATGTCACACAGAATGACATGGTAATCGTTCATTTGTGGGGAAAAAAATTTTTTTTAGAGTATTTGAGATTATAAATCATTATTTTAAATGTTTTTTTTATAAGTGGTGTTTCTGCTAAAAAGTGGTTCTCTGCTTTTGGGATGAAATGAGATGGGTAATATTAATTACCCTTCTATTTCTACATGCTGCCAGCATTCATTGATGTCACTAAACTTGCCTTCAGTTGAAAGGGCTATTTTGAGTTTGGTGCAGTCATATTTCTGGGGATCATTCAGAAATCATTGATGTTTCAAGAGGGCTCCTTAGCTTGCTTAGAATATTGGAAATATACCATGTAATGTAATTTTGTATGCAGACTAGTTTGTGAATTCTTACCACAATTCATTGTTTTTAAACAGCATTGCTATAAAGTTGACTATAAACAACGAATTGCACCATTGTCATCTTACTTCAGTTTTTAATGGGACTACTCAAATTATGGAGTTCTTGTAGCATTAGTAAGGGAAATGGAAATGGATATGTAGTGAAAGAAATGAAGAGGAAAATTACAGTATGAGGTTGAAATAGAAAAGGAACAATGCTGTAAGATGGCACATCCATTTTGATTACTGTGACCCCCTTACTTGCTAGTCTTCTGTCTCCCACAAAACTGCCCTCCCTAGAAACTTCCAAAATACTATTGCTAAAATTGTCATTGTATGTATCCACCAATTTTTGTATCTCATAGCTACTGCACTGATCCATGCTGTCTGTTTTTTTGCCCCCCCCCCCCCCCCGCCCCGACATCAGAGCTCTCTCTCCCTAGTGCATGTTTGGAATAGTATTGATATCCATGATTAAGACCTTTTGCGAGGGGGTAAAGTGTATATGTGTAGTGATTGCTGTCATCCAGGTTTTCTCTACTTTTTTTCTTTAAGGTAAGCAGTTATGTTTTCTGTCTTCATGACTGTTTGTAGTTTGTGGGTTCTGCCTGAAAGAAAGCTTGTCAGGTATATTTTCACAGCAGTCAGAAGTGTGACTGCGTCTCATGTAGACACCAGAACTGATGTAAAATTAGCCACCTCGAGGAAGACTGGTTGTGATGTCGTGCGGCAGAGCATGGACTTGCTCTGTGCGTGTTAGCATATCTTCAGCAGATTTTTGTCCGCCTTTTAGTGCTGTTCTGGTGCAGCAGCAACATCAGCCTCTCGACTACCCAGTTTAAAGTGAACGATGATATGTTAACCTAAGTTACTGTGTGCCAGCTGTGGTGCAGACACCCTCAAATGTGAATGAATGCTCACTTTTTCTGGGAGAATCCAGACTGCTTTTTGTTGAATATTTCCTGGATAAACCTATGGAGGCTACCTCCTTGCAAATAAGATGACAATGTGGTTCTGATAGTGATAATATATAATCCTGGTTACTGTTCAAGTTATTGGTGGCAGTATGTTGTCTTTGGTTAATAGTGACTCATGTAGAACATCTTTACTGAATTATGCAAAGCTTTCAGTACAATTGTTTGCTGCTTTCAGTGATTTAAAAGAAGACAAGCTTGTACTATTCATGGTTTGGCTCTGTCATGCCTGAGAGGTAAATTGTCAAACAAAAGTCAACAAATGGTTTACGAAGAGCTACAATAAGAAACAGGTTTCATCCGTGTTCTGTGTTTAGTTCTTGGCTGCTCTCTTTACTATAATCTGATATCACTGATTCAACCCTCACTTAGGCAGCTGGTTAAATTTTTCTTTTTCTATAAGCCCCAAAGAACATTACTAATACAATCAGATATTTTTTAGGATGGTATACAGTAAAAGTGCTTATAGTAAAAATGCTGTCCTTTGATTTCATTCCTGAAAGCAAGTGTGGTATACTTGTGTTTGGCCTGCTTTGGAGTGTTTTCATATAAATACGGTTTCAACAAAATATGCTGTTTTGACAACGCAGAACAAGTTCAACCCTCTGGGTTTGCATGCTGTGGGGCAGGTTCTAAACTGGAAAACACATTTTTAGATACAAGTTGAGTTTATGAAAATATGAAAGTTGTTTTTCTTCTCTCATCTCTGTTGCTGTCTGTATAAGGAAAATGCCATAATTGTCACGGAACAGAACTTTCATGTTCTTGATTCTCCTATGAGTTTGTAGCCTTTKTCTTCTAGTTATGAGGCTGCTTGCTTTTTGCTACTGTCACTTGTAATTGTATCATTCAAAATGCTTACAAGCCTGTGTCACTGCTCTGGTACAACAGGCTTATTTTCAGGACTTGGCTGAGGAAAAAACAAGAAACATTGGAGCTGTTTCCTGAGTCAGAAGCATCTTTCTGGGTCTCTTGCTGTCACCACATACTAGTTATGCACCATGATTCCCACCCCCTCTCTCCCTTTCAGCAACACGCTGCGGAGACATTTAACTTTAAGTGTATTTAGAATGGAATACTATTGTGCTTTCCTCAAAATGCATCTTCTATTAAATGTGAGGCATGTTTAGAAAGGTGTTTCTAGAAGGTATTAAGTACATACACTGGAAGATTGCAAATTGATTTTAACTAATATATATTGATGATTTAACAATTGTTTTTAAAAATACTTAAAAAAAAAAGTATTTAAATATAATTGTAGTAAGTAATTGCTGAGCTCTTGCAGTACTCCAACTTTCCATAGAATAGGAAACAATGGTAGAGCTCTATGTGGTGTTTTGCCATAACCAAGGATGTACATTTTAATCAGTTATCTATTTTTAAGGGAATATTTTTTTCTTAACCTTTTTTTCCAGCCAAATATGTTCATTGGAGTTGAACGTGATTTCACAGAGTCCCCAGCAGAGAGCAGGGAGGAAACAGAGGTCATCCCCTTCATCTTCATGAGAAGACTTGAGCTGTCACCTCACTGCATATTACCACCGCTGCCTTTATAGGCAAAGTCCAAAAGAAAATATGCTGCCTCAGCTGCAACTGCTTAACATCTGTTAGTAAGTGCATGACTATTATTTAAGGCGCAGGACTTTTAACAAATCCAGAGCCTAATACCTAATTTGAGGTCAGGCAAATAGGTATAGAGGACGTTGCCCCCAGGGTAACAGTGGTGCCCCTGTTGAGTGAGGAATGTCCCTGCAGACCTTTCCATGCTCCTTGCCATGTGTGACTCTCCTCCGCCTGTATAGCTACTCTGGTGCCATCCATATACACAAACTGTACGGAGAAGGCGTCCTTTTCTGTGCTGGAGAAATGAGTTGTGTTTGGCTCTAGTTGTTGGTTTTCACTTCAGAGAGCGCAGCAGAGGTGGCTATGGAGTCATGAAGTGTTTCTGTGAATTGGTGTCTCTTTTACCTGCACTTCCCCCTGAGGTTGCCTTGCCCATGCGTGTACTTTCCATTCACATTAGTAGGACTCTGTATTCATTGCACCCTCTTCCTTTACTCTCGTTGCAGAAGTTCTGTGCCTCTTTCTGAGCAAAAAAAGTGGCTGTTCAGCAGCCTTTGAACCTGTCACCTTAGATTTAAAAGGAAAAATTTACTGGCCTGTTTTCTCCTTACTCTTTGGCATTGTCCATGTGCAGCTGGCTTCTGCAGATGTTTTCTGAACAGAGCTGGTGACTTTTAAAACCTTGCAAATGTCGGCAGTGTTACAAATTTTTGCTTTGCTCAGAGCTGCAACAGACAAAATACATCTGTCCTTAGTGAGTTCTGGCTGCCTTCCTTACCTTCTTTAAATATAACCTTCAACTTCTTGTGCAGACATGCTTGCTTGTAGCAGTATAATAAGTAAACATGTGTATCTGTTATTGATGTTGGAATAGTTTTTCTACTGTAAGAAACATGGTTCAAAATACATGGTATGTTGCATTCGCAGACTAAACATGTTTTTCTAATTACCTTTGTGTACTTTTATACTGGATGGGACTTGCAGCTGAACTTCTCATTACTCTTATTTTTCTAATCTGTTTTTCCTCTATTGTCCTTTTGCATTATTCCCCGTTCTTTTTTTCCTTCCCCAACTTTATCCTTTAAATTCCTTGCACTGGATAGATGGCTTCAGCACAAGAACTTGGGTCGCTCATACGTCTCCCTTCCTGTTCTGGCTGTGCAGGTTCCCAGTTTCTCGCAGAGGGTTATTTCCACACCATGTGTGTGCAAGTGGGCTGCTACTTAGGCGCTTTTGAAGAAAAGCATACTAGAGAAGGAGAAATATGCTGCTGACAAATACATCCTATTCTGTTACAGCGAGGTGTTTGTTAGTGGCCGATTAGGGTATGGGGAGCGGATGTGTGGAAACTGGTATCTGYGTAGGAAACCTTGCAGAGATTTCGATCTTTGTGAAGCAAATAGGTAGCAAGCAGAGTTTTGTCCTTAAAGTTTTACCTCCTGGAATGTGCATCCTGAACGTATTTTTGAACCCCCAGAATCCTGAATGGTGTAATATCTCAGAAAGCTAGAGCAGCTGTTCTGTCAAAACTAAAAGGCTGTTGCTGGTGATGACAAATAGCTAGTGATACTTCCTTACACTAGAAAAGAAGGCTTATAGCAATGGTGATGACTTTAAAGAAAGGAGAAAAAAAAAAAAAAAAAACACCACCCCTAAATGCTCTTGCAATTAGTAATTGCTTTTGTTGGCTCTGGGAGACTAGTACTTTTTCTGGCATGAGTCTTCTAGGAAAAAGTGACAGAAGCAGGTAATACTTCAAAGAACATTTCAAATGTTGGCTTGGAAGTGTCCCAGGGAAGTGTCAAAAAGCCAAAGTGGACAGAGCCTTGTCAGAATCGAGCAGTTTGTCTTTAATCTCAAATGTAGGGAAGCCAGGGCTTCCTTCAGATAGACTATGCTTAGAAATTAAAAAGAAGGAGAGAATGACATTTGATTTGTTACTAAATGTGTTAGTTTTTCCTCTTGTGTGGTTGTGTGTTGGGTTTTTTTTAATACAGCAGGTAACTGCTGCATATGCCTTTTCAAAATTTTCTTATGAATGAATGTACAGTGATGTTTTTCTTGGTTCGATGTTTTCTTATATAAACATATATGGTTTTCATAGAGTGGAATATAGAAGGGTTCACTTGAAATGAGCAAGAAATCTTCAGGAAAAGGAAGACAAAGGTCTGCTTTTCATTACTTCATTTGGGGAACTGGTCCTAAGTGAACTGCTGCAGGGGTACTGTATCTTAATAGTATCAATTATATTAAAGAGGTTGTGATGTTGCCAGCGTGTGGATAATTCTGCCAGGAATAGCTATGTTAGCTTTCCTTGAGCTATTCCATACAAGGCCTGCTTGATTTGGATTTTGTCATTTGTAGAAAGGGTATTTCAAATTGCTTTCCTTTCTGCTGGTAACATAGATTTTAAGAGGGTGCTTCCAACTAGTCTAGGATTTGATATGACAGATATTTATGTTTAATGCAGAGCAAAACACAAAATACACTTAACCTTTATTCAGTTGCATTGTAAATGTATTCCACTTTCTTTCAACTGAAGTGAATTATATTAATAACTTGTTATTGTTAAAATGTCAAGAGTATTTTCTTTCTCTTTGAATTATCATTTCTTTGCTCAGGGTATTGGGTTTTGCTTATCGCTCCTGACATGGAAAGGAAGAAATGTAATCTTAAGTGAAATGTTCAGACTTCTCCTGAATAGGTAGGTTATTTCTTTTAGATTAGCTCAAGTAATAGTTACTGAGCTGACATATGGAATGTGGAAGAAGACAGGAACCAGGCGATGCGCTGAAACGGCAACTCACTCGCGGTTAGAGCTCCAGTCGCCCTGGGACTGATAGGCTGATGTGCGCAACATGTCAGGTACTGCCCTGTGTGGCACTTCCTTTAATTCTCACCCAGCTGATTTCAAGCATGTAGCTTTTATTGCGACGCTATGACAATAACTTGCACTCGCATTTTGATGTTGGAATATGCTTGGTTTTGGATGAAAACTGAAGTGAACAGGAAGAGAAAGCAGTCTGATAAAAGGTTTTTAAATTTCGTTCCATCTCTTCAGCTGGTGAAAGATATTCCATACAAGTCTTTGGTTAATCCCATAGACTTTAAATAGTTATCCCTTCTCACCAGCTCAGGAACAGGTCATTCTGCCTCTTAAGGGATAGTTACAGGTGGGCAACATGTTAATTCCCTGTCTCTCTGGAAACTAAAGGCTGAGGACAATGTGTGTTTTAAAGTTTAAGATTTTCCTATGTGACTTAAAAAAAACAAAAAACAAACAAACAAAAAAAACATGAAGCCAAACGAAAATGTAAAGCTAAGCATGTTTGTAGCAATGATACGCGGAACCAGAAACACACCAGATATTCCTTTTAACGATTATTCCAGCAAACGAACCCAAATTCAAATGGATGTCTTCATGAGAAAGTCTGTTTGCATCAAAGATGGATGAACTGCTTCTCTTTAATTAGAGCCCTTCCTTTCAGCTTTGCAAGTAATACTACTGCTTTATGTTCTTTTGGCAAGTAAAATCTGGCTACAAGGCTGGCAATGTAGTGCTTGCTCTTTTTGTTTTTTTTTAAAGCTTTCTTTCCTATTCTGATGTGGAAAAAGTTCATTTGATGCAAGTCAAGATGTGCATGTCCTCATTTTCAAATCAACTTTCCTCTAGTAGCTATTAATGCATTTATAAAGCTATTAGTGAAACAGCAAGGCCCAGGGTAACATAACGCTCCTTATTTCTGTGCATTTTTCATTACAAGGAAAAAATAAGCATCAAGAATTAAAATTGTACTTTGAGGGTATAAATGAGGGTAGATTCTAGGGGTAGGGTGGGGAAAGGAATCGTCAGACCTTCTCACCACCCACCCAAACAGAGAAAGCGAACAAAAACTTGACACCTTTTATTTGCAGATCATTGTCCTGTCTTGCTCTATTACAGACAAGCAGTTTAGAATAAAACGTGGGTCTGAATATTCCCCAGCCTGGGAGAATTTCCAATAGGAATCTCAGCTTTGAGCTTTGAGGCACGCTTGCTATTTCTTTAACAGGAATGCTAAAATACGAAATTAATTTATCCCAGAGAAATTTTTTGCTTGGCATCTGACACTTGCAAATTATGCTCGATTCCTGTGGGATGGAAAACACATTGCAGACGAGATTGTTTTAAATTATTATCTGTTTTCAAAGAGAGTTTTATTTAAGTGTAGTCAGGATTTCTCTTCCTTACCCAGCCCCAGGATAGGAAAGAACCGAGTATGTTTTGGAAAGCTTTGCTTTTACTGTGACTGGAAGGGACATTAAGTAGTATCTTGCCAGTTCTTAAATTATGTAGCAGAGAACAATTATTCTTCATTGCATGTGGCTGGAAGATAAAGCATATGGAAGCAGCAACTAGTTCCATCATGTTGTCTTGTAGAGTTAAAGTTGCCTACAGTACCTTCCCTTAGTTATGAGCCAATTTGATCTGACAAATTATTCTTGTTCTTTCTCTTTCCCCAAGAGTCTTCCACACGATGGGGCCAAGAGTTTATTTAGGATATATTTATACTGTGTTTAAGTCCTCTTTACGATGCTATACTTTGAAGTTAAGGATTGTTAATGTTTTTAGTTGTTTTTTTTTTTTAAATAACCACTGCTTCCACAAACACAAAGAGAGCAAAACTTGTACTCTTTGCTACCCAAAAAAGTAATAGCATTTATTTGACTTAAAAAAAAAGGGGGGGGAGGGGGGGGAAGGTATATTTCTAGGACTGTTTTGTAAATAAACACTGTTCCATGTATTAGGTATTTATAAGATTTTTTTTAATATCAGGTTTATGCTTTCTTTAATGTTTTAAAAAAAATGATCTGTGTGATAGAACTGCTGGAGGAAAATTCTTCTACATCGCAGAAGAGGTTTTAATGAGCAGTTAAGGCTTGTCAAAGTATTAGCTTTGCAGGTCTAAAACAGCACATTTATGCATATTTTCTCATTTTGTAAAATTCAGTTTTGGAATGAACTCCTGCCCAGGACATTTTACTTTCCAAATAGTGAAAAATTAAAGCCTTAGATTTATTTTATGTGACTGCCTGAGTGGAAAGTCTTGTGGGTTATATAAGGGGCCAAATGCCATAAAGCCTTGGACTCTGGTCCCTTTTTTGTTGCTGAGTGACCTTAATTTTTTTGCACTTACATAGCATTTGGCAGACATTACTAATTTAAGCTTCCCACAGTTCCTATGAGGTATGGAGGTGTAATTATCTCACTTTTTCAAACGGGAGAGTAGAGGCTTGTCGAGGTTATGCTCTGCAATAAAACAAGTTCAGAAACTGGGTGGGAACCCCGCTCACTTGGCACTTGGTCCTGCCTCCTGAGCTGCTAGGAGGCTGCGTAAAGCCTCTGCTCCTTTGCCGGGCGCATGGGGTTGATGGTACTTTCCTATCTGCAGGTGTCCACGTTGACCTGCGTGCCCAAAAGATACAGAGGAGCCCCATCTATGGAGCCTGCCACCTGTGGCAGATATCATTGCTCTGTTTTGAATGCCTAGGAAATTCCACGTACAGACAAGTAGGCAATTGCAATTCTGTAGAAGACAAAGGAAAGGGTTTTATTTTGGTGGGCGCTGAAACTCAGAGAGGTTACCATAACTGTAAGATGGGAGATGGCAGCACAGGGTGCTGGAACTGCTTCAGCAGCCCAAAGAGGACGCTGGCTTCTGTCCTTTATTTGCTATGGGAGCCCGAGGCAGTTGCGTATCCTTTTTGAGTCTCAGATTTCTTATTGCTTGTTCTTAATTTACTTTTAAGTCATTTTTGTGCTGCCAAAACATGGGAGTTGAACCTAGAAAATCCTGGATTTTAAGTGTTATGTGGCTTTTGGATTGATCTGAGTAAATTTCTTGTGCGGAAGTTTCTTGAGTGGAAACTTCTAACTAAGGCCTGGAGCTATTTGGGCACCACTATTCCTGAGTGGTGCCAAGTTGCAGGAATCGGAAGACAAGGTGACATGGATTTGCAACCAGTTTTTATTACCAGCTTCCCCAGTGAACACCCCTGGTGTGGAAGGGGCCTGTGGATGGCTGGTGTTTGGCAGAGAGTACAGTGTATCAGGCCTGTCTGAGCAGTGCCGTCAGGCTCATATACTGCAAACTTCTCCATTCCTGTGCTTGGTTCATAAACACTGCGGAGTGCAAAAAACCAAGCAACTTTAATTTACCTTTCGGGCAGGTCCTGAGTGTCAGCTAGAGAGCAGGTTTAGTGGTATCTCTACTGCATGCCAAGCTGCATCAACCTCGCAAAGTTATGCATCATTGGTAAAATTGTGTTGTTTCCCTCCCAATATATYAGAGTTGCCCCTGAATCATGGAGTTTCCCCTAGATCCTCAAGCAGCCCTTTGCTTCCTAGGTGGAATGACACAGCACCAAAAGGTACCACATTCCCTTTTCAGAATTCAGTAAAGCACATATTTTTTCTTTTTTTCCTTGCAATTAACAGGATTTCCTTTTTAAATAGTGTTTTCACTTGCTGTGCGTCCTGGCTCTTTTTTATATGTCACCTATTCATAATAAGTTTTGATATAGTGAATTATCTTTTATACAAGTTGTTTTCCTTTTGTATTTTTCAGAGCCTGCTGTTCTCTCAGTTTTCCAGTAAATTATTATTTTCTCTGTATTACTTTACATGTTGTAATTGCTTTGTTATCTCTAAAAGAAAGGTAGGTTCAGTTTACTCCTTTCATCACTGACAGAGCCTCAGTGAATGAACTGCAGTTCTTCTCATTACCATAGCTTTGTTCTGCTCTGTTTTAATGGTAATTGCCCTTGTCATCATCTTGTAACATTAGCTGTGAAATCTTGTGGTTTAAAAACAGAAAGTAAAAGGTGGTTGGGGGGAGAGATTAATTAGGCAGAATATTTTGCAAAATGAGTTGATAAAGAAATGTTTGTATTTCACATCATTAAATAACTGAGTCAGAATTGATTATGTAAACATAGCAACACACACCAAGGAAAGGTTAAGCTGCTTTGCTACAGGAGATGCAGCGAGCGTATGGCCAAGACAATTTGCGTTGTTTGGTCCCAGCATAATTTTGGTAAAGTCAAGACAAATGAAAATTTTTCCAGTGTTTGTTTCTTTAAACATACTTTTCTTGCTCTCAGGAGTGCTGCTCCCTGCCATCTTATTCTCCCCGCTGCTTTCACCCTTGCCAACTGATCTTTCATAAAACAGCTATGCTGGGTTTTTTTTTCATTCCTTTTGGGAAGGGGGCTCAAAAAAAATGAGAAGAAAACTTATTTTCCTCAGAGCGACTAAATAAGTAAACATGATTAAAATTAAGGGCTGTGCTGTGATGCTGGAGTCCCTCTAATGTATTAAAAACAACTTACAAGAGTTGTCTAATTTTGGTCAGGCCAGCTAACAGTTCAAGCATGAGCCCTACCACGGCAAGCAGGAAGTGTCGAGTGACCAAATAAAAATGCAACTAATAAAAAGAAAACAACGGAAGAGAAGCTTCAGTGTGGATATACACGCATTGTTTCCTTAATTCTGTAAGCAGATAGTCAAACTACTGCTTTTTATAACTGCCTCTAGAAAATACAGACTTCACCTCCTCTCATTCAGTATCACTTGTCCCAGCAGTCTTCCAGAGGAAACTAAAGATTTGGCAAGGCATGGAGGTTTTATAGGAAAGGCTGTTCATTTTATGGGAAACTGGAAGATACCAGCTGAAAATTAAAGTTACTGTTATTGTATAGCAGGACCAATGATGAAGTCTTTACAATAGAGTGGAGTGAACTGTGGAAAATGCCTGAGATAGCCGCAGATGAGCTGTAAATGGACGTAAATGTTTGAGACACAAGGGTGTCAGCGCATAACACTACACTTTAATGTGTGGGAGTACCTTCTGCTTGATAATTTTTTAACAAAACGATGCTGAGGTTTTTTTTAGAGCAAGATTGCTGAAGTCTGGTTCTCATTTCAACATGCAGGAATGTACTGGAACTGATAGAGTTTCTCAGTGTGAGCAAAATTGCAGAGCAAATTTAAAGGTAATCTATTCTCAGGTGGCAAAGACAGGAGAGTAGATTTTTAAAAGAGTAAATATAGGTCTTTGGTAAGGCACAGGAGCGTACTTTTGAAGCTTTAAAGAATCTAATGACCACAGATGTAGTCCTTTCTCTTTAGGATGTTTCCAAGTCTACGCTCATTACAGYGGATTGCAGCAGCTGCTGTCCCGGCAGGGTGCTGCTTGGCTCATACGTGGAGGCGTGCATGGCATTTCTGCGTGCCCCCTCTGTTGGAAGGTATGCTCAGACRGAGAGAAATAACTAACAATTGTATTGGTTTGCTAAATTGTGATAATTCCWTATTGGTGATGTACCATGCAACTCCACAAATAGCAAGCCTGGAAAAGTCAGCCCATTGGTTTTGTAGGCTGAGGGAGAAAGGAAAGGTGCCAGTGCTGATACATAGCTGCAAACTGTATTCTGGTGTGTTGGTGTTGTGATGTTTGGCCTATAACCTCTTTGCCACAAGCAAGATGAATACTTCTTGATGTCTTCATGCTTTTAAAAGATCCATCGGCTGGATACAAGAAGACCCATGAAATCACAGAAATGAGGGTGAATTCACGCCGTGAAAATATTTCTTAAGAGGTAAACCTGACTGTTTCGAAAGGACGCATCTGATGCCAAATGCATGTGGTTAACAATATGCATGATTAAATCGGAGCACTCAGCCCTTAACTCCCCATCCCCAAATAACAAAACAAAAACTCTTAGGAAGATAGGGAGAAAGATTAAGAAAAATCGAATGTTTTCACCATGTATAGCCATGCTTTAAGGTCCTAACTTGCATATCCACTGTAGAAGGAAACGGTTTCTTCAGCTGGTTCTAAAAGCAGTTGAGTTATTACTAATAAATAATACATCCAGGTTTTGACCCCAGCAAGGAGAAATGGTTCAACTGAAAAGAATCTGAAGCCCTGTTAATCAGGTCTGTAGAAGTGGACTGGATACAGCCCTATGCGTCTGCTTACACTCTGTGCTGGAAACAGGCTAGCAGTACTCTCTGCAGATGGGATTCAAGTCAAGCTAAAGTTGTTTGTCTTTCTCTACATTTTTTATTTGCTCAGTCTGCTTCAGTTCTCTGGCACCTGCAAAAGAGCTGTTGGAAAYGTTGACCCAATATTCATATTATAGCTCATTTTGCTTTTTTCTGTGTTTAAGCATTTCATCTTGATTCTGTGTTATTCTTTCAGAGGAGTAAGTGGTTTTCATGTAGGAATCATTAAATCTACTAGGAATTCCTTATGCTGCACATCAGCATTTGATGGCCCATTACCAAAAGGTGATTGTGCAGGGAGTCTGGATGTTCGTGAGAGGATAGATTTTGCTCTAATTTAGCTTAAAATGCGTTTCCTCTCTTGCATTTGTTATATTTCCATTAGACAATCATTTACCTCTATGAACAGTTCTCTCTCCATGTTATGCTTTCAGTTTAAAAAAGACAAAAGAAAAGGCACAGTTCGTTCATTTCTGAAGTGAAGAAAGATTTATGATGCAGATAAATGATACAGGAATGAAAAATGTCCAGGGGTCTCTGTTTTTAGTAGTAACCTATATGATTTAAATAGTTGTTCCCTATTAATACTCATCTCCTAGAAGAATCCCCTGCATGTAGAACTGTTTTCTCCTGTGAAATGCTGTGTTTTCTTCAGTATCATTATAAAAGATAATGACCATGCATCTCTTACCTCTTTGGTCCCTTTTAAAAGCCCCATCCTTATTTGTAAAGGACTGCATCTAATTATGGCAGAGTCTCTGGAACTGTTTAAGAAAGCAGCATAAGAGTAGAGCAGGCAGCTGCTTGACCCATAGGGAATCAGTCCTAGATGTACTATTGTAGCAACAAATTTGAGGCTCTTCTGAGAAAAAGATGAGCGTAAATTTGGAGAAATTGTTTGGCTCGATAATGCAGAAATAGGTGGGAAAGAGTTTCAAACACAATAGCACTGGGAATCTTTCTGGCTTCCAATCAAGTGGCCTGTTGCCATCAAGTAAACACATCTTCAAATAACTTATTCCTTCTTTGAGGACATACAAATCCTTCAGAAAAGCTCTGCTCAGTCTGAGCATTAATGATTCTGTTGATAGCTGAAATGTTAGAAGAAGCCCTGTATTAAAAATACAAGTCTGTGCCACACAAAAATGCATACAATTGTTAGAGATGTATCTGCAAGAGCAGATATTCAGCTGAGAAAAATTGTTGTCCTTCTATTGCATCAGCCAACAATTTCTTTCTGCCAAAGCTCTGTCCTGTGCTCTTTAAGATTTCCATATTTCTTTCTGTGTGGCTACTGTATATCTTTCATGTTTTCATAGTTTTTGTGTTCTTGTCGATGGTGGAAAAGAATTTTAGGTTGATTTTTTTTTGGATTAAAGTATTGCTTTTGTAGCTTAGGATTTTTTTTTTAATTTATTATTTGTGTTATCCTTTTTTCCCCCTCCCGTTTTTCATTGTTTTGTGATTTGATCTTGACTGTAGCTTTTTTGTTCCTTTGACTCGTCAAAGATGTTTGAATATGTTGTGCAGCATAAATATGCAGCTGTATGGTTTCTTTCCATATAATTCTAATTTAATGCCATTAATTTTGCGTAAGTCTGCTTCTGTGGTGTTGGTTAAGTTTTGATCCTGTAGCTTTCATTCTGGGTGCAGCTGGACCCAGATCATTAGCCTTTAAACTTATTTTTACTGGTCACTGCTCGTGGGAGGAGAAAGGCTCCTACTCCTCCTGAAGACCTGAAGCTGAAGAACAGGTTCAGTGCCCTCCAGGATGAGGAGGAGATGGGCATGGCTGCCAGGGAAGTACCTGGGACAACAGACCCTGTGCCCTGCCGGAACACCCGGAAAAAGCGGCGGGTGATTGTTGTGGGGGACTCCCTGCTGCAGGGGACGGAGGCATCTATCTGCCGACCTGACCTCATGTCTAGAGAGGTTTGTGGCCTGCCGGG
>NW_020447587.1:0-16603 GCF_003343035.1 Apteryx rowi
GGTGGGCACGGTTGGTGTTGGTGTGATGGTGGTTGTTCCTTCTGTTGGGGGAGGAGAGGTCCCGGAGGTGACAGCAGTGCTGGTGGGTGTGGTGGCCTGCGAACTTGTCGTTGAGACATGTGATGTTGTTGATGTTGCTGAAGTTTGAGGCAGAAAAGTTGTTCTTTCTCTAGGTTCAGGTGTTTTTTGGGCTTCGGTCTCTTTTTTTGGTGTTGTTGGTTTAATTTTTGTCTGTAGTGTAGCAATTGGTTGTGTAAATGGTGTTGATTCTACAGCAATAGTTGTTGTTTTGATTCCTSTTGTTGTTCCTGGTGTTGTAGTTTGTGTTTCAGGACATGGTATATAACTGCAACATAATATTCTTATTTCGTAGTTATAGCAGTGCTTAGATTGTTGGTCTTTGTTATTGCATATCAGTCCTGTGCTTTGACTACAACTTACTGTTTGGTTCAGGTTTTGTAATAATGTATCTGGGTATTCTTTGGCTCTGCATTCTACACTGCTTGGATTTTTGCATACGCTATATCCTTTATGTCTGAGATTTTCAAACGTTTCATAGTCCCCACTGTCCTCTCCCTTTTCAGGCTGTGTGCTATCATRCCATTCTGACCACGTACATATTTTTTTCACACATACAGTTGTCGCTGGTGTTGTGGTTATCATTCCTGTAATTAAAAAGAAGAAATGTAAGTCCTGTGCGCTCATACTAAAGGAAGTGCAAGAGGCAATTACTCATCTTCTATGCATTTTAATGAACGTGCTTCGACCATCTTGAATTTCATTTCTAATGTAGGTTTTGATGTGATGCCTGTATTCTTTCTGTTGTGGTACTTAAGATGACTCTTTTTTTGTAATTTTGTAGTTAAACATAGTTAATAAAAAATATCTTTTTGTGTTGAATCTCACTGCGTAGGACAATGCTGTGTTAAGAAATGTATTTATATTTGCTATAGTAAAAATAAGAGGAGGTTTGATTCCTTACTATTGTCTCTGTACTTATTTATCCCTTTTTTCTACAGAATCAGAAGTGTACACTCCTTTTACCTCTACACAAGCTCTAACGTATTTTTACAGCTTTGTGACCTCAAAAATTACTTATTTCAATAAGATTTCTTTTTCATTTTCTTAGCATTATGAAGATGTCAATGTGGAATATGTGCCACTTTATTCATATGATGGATACATCTGCTTAAGAGAATACTAAAGTTGATTGGGCTGTTCTTGCAGTAGTATTGTATAATTCTGTGAAAATATTTCTCACAATTGCATTGTCAGTATAATGAGTTAACATAGAATTTGTTACTGTTGGAGAATGGATCTGCTGATTTGGTTGTTAAAGACTTTAACAATTAGGAAAGGTTCCAAAGAATGGTGTTAAATACTTTGAGCATTCTCTCAAACTGGATTTCTTATCTTCAGTTTGCACTAATGTGGTCATTAATTTTTAAAGCAGCAGTAACTGTCTTCCATATGTTCAGAAGTTGGTCCAGAACTGCTGGGTTTTTTGCATGTAGGGAAGTGAGGATTCTCCAGAGTGCAGTGATTAATAAGCCATATCATTTTTCCCCTGGAAAAACTATGGTCAAACATCAGGGAGACTGAGTTTGTAAGAAATGCTGCATTCATTTTTATGTCCTTGATTACGGTCTTAGCAATGGAAGCTGTCAGCTGAATTTGATTTCTCCAGCAGAAGTCAACAGTTTCAAGTAAAAGTATATGCCATTAGCTGATGAAATGGCCCTCCCTTCTAGGTATTTTTCATTCCCTTCCATAGATTTTTCAGGTATTTTGAAAAGTATTCATGAGTACCTGCAGTAGTAGATGTGGGCTGACTTGTAGAAAATGTAAATGGGGTTGTTGTTGAGATGCCACATTTAAAGATGTTTCTATTTATTGTTCCATTGACATCGCAAGTTGCACTAAAACACCATCCAGTTCCATCTGTGGTATTGTAGATCAGCTCACCATATTTATAGCTGTTTCCTTCGTAAATGCAGTGACATGCTGTAATTCAGAAGAAGATTACTGTCAGCCTATGAAAACAGTCTCCAGTATTTAATTTTCTTAAATCTTAGATATCTTACCTTTATCATCAAACTTGCAGTGTAAACCTTCTGATGTGCATTCACTGAAATAAATAACAGATAAAAACATGTATCTTATTATTATAAGGAAATTTAATACTGCTGTCTTTCTGCCAGATRCTAATATCATGAGGCAGGATGGGATAATTGTGAATGAGAATTTGTCTGATTGAGATACTCAGATTCAGAAAAGTATCCACATTCCAGATATTTAATAATTCTTGGTTCCGGATTAATGAGCAGAAGGCCATTTTTCCCTCTCCATAGCTTCCAACAGATGGCTTAACTAAAGGCTGGTGTTCACTTTTTCTTTTTTTACTGTCAGTTCTGACAATAACCCAGCCTGGATCATGAAATGATCCACTCCTTGCCCTTTTCCTTGTATTGACATCACTTTATTTGTATTTATTCCTTGAATGTCCAGTTCATGTTGGCTTCTTTTTTGCCATTGTTTTCCCAATTTTTTACTTTATGTTGAAACTGAATTTATAAATGAGAGTGAAGTTAGGATTAGAGGAAGCTACAGCTTGAGGTCTTAAAGAATGCTATGTACTGCTTTGCTTACCCCTGTAATGTTTTTGTACTAAAAAAGGGAAAGATTCTAAATACTGGAAGCAGTATAAGAAGGTAATAAAATCATTAGAAGTAGATCCCTATTAGATAATATCTATACTCCTGTAACAGTATTTTTCTGACCAAAGGAATGGGGACTAGAGGAAGCCTGGTCATCAAGTACTTACTGTTCTTGTTGTAGCATTATGCTGAGGGATTTACAGTATAATCAAGAACAAATTCAACAGGAGAAAATCACATAACATAATTTATTATTACAAATGTAGTATGAAAATTGGGAGTAGATAGGCATTATTTTTACACAGGCAGCATAAACTCATCCTGCCATATAACAGGAACATGCAATTTCCCACTACTGCTTTGATCATATCTCCTTGTACACAGTTATGTCAGTATGTTAAGCCTTACCATAAATGACATTCATCCCGTCTATATATCTTCCCATCTTCATTGTCATAACAGTCACAGAGACTGACACACTTCATCTGATCCTCATGAAAATATGGCTTCTCTGGTGGGCAGTTGGGGTAGCAGCCTGAAGCAAGGAAGAGGACGTACAGAAGGCAGTAAGGATGAGAATTAGATACAGTTAGCAAAAATTGTATATGTGTGAAATGTGTTTGCAGGTCTTATTTTTAAAAGTCAGATTTTTTTACTATTTCATTTTTTCCAATAATTCTAGGAAGCAATAAACGTTGTAGAATGCAGAGTACTATCATTAGCAGAGCCTGCAAGGCCTTAGTCCTAGAAATATATTTAACTCCATTTTCCACACTCTGCCTCCATTCATGTAGATGCAGTGATGTTGAAGAGAATTGAATGGCGCAAATGTAGCTGAGGGGGAAAATATTAATAACAATTAAAAATTACTGTAAAATGTGCCCACTTAACAGTACTTGCAGATTTTTTACCTTCTAAACCTGGCAAGTTATGAAGGCATTTTCCACTTGGGTTCCTACAGGTCTTCATACAGGAAGCTCCACAAGGCTTATAGTGCCATTCACATTCCCCTTGTTGATTGTAGTAATCACAGAACAGTGCTAAGGAGAAATAGAAATGTGGACGTGTTCAGGGGGGGAAAAAAAAAAGTTTCTTCACTTGGTTCATGTCTGTTCATCATATCACTGCCATGCTGCTTTAACAGTCTTGAAAACCATGACTGAATAGGTGAAACTGGGTGACCATCAAGACAGTTTAGTGTGAAAAGTCTACACAGTGAGATTATAGCGCACCCTGGAAAGATACCCAGAGCATGTGCTCAAGGTCCTGAGCAAAGCATTGACGTATATTTAACTACACTCTCAGAAGAAGTGTTTATGAGAGAAGACTCACGACAGATTGATGGGGTTCTCCAGGCTATGCAGACACCAACTTCACTACAAGCTTGAGCATAGGCAGCTACTGCTGTACAGAAGCAATCGCAGTCTCCTCCAGTGTCACATGCACAAGCATCTGTCACACATGCTTGGTAATATTTTCCTGGTTCAACCTGTTAGAAAAAAGAAAAGTTATAATATCCTGCCTTCTCAGTTCTTTCCTATCTTTGCTAGACCGATTTTCTTAAAATTGTAATATCTCAGAAGAAAGGCTTAAATCAATTATTGCTTTTTCTTATGTTTATATACACTGTTAAACACTAGAGGTGATGCCAGATAGTAAATCTAAGTCATGTATTCAGTAACTAGTACTGCCACGTTTTTAGACAACTAGAGTCATGTCTCAGTGAAGAATTAGATTCATGTTCCCAAGCAGTCCCAGGCAACCACAATTGAAAATTAAGGTGTCTACCCATGGAAAGAACTGAGGTAATAAAACAGCATGGATCTATCCCATGTTGTTTGGTATGTACTTAGTGCCAGTTGAAGGCTATGCTGAGGCATTGTCAGTATCACCCCAGAATGTTACTACTTCATTGAGCTTGTGTTCTGTACATGGCATATGAGAACTATTAGTCAAGTTACACTAGAAGGAAATGTATAGTCATTTTGAAATTATTATTCTTTCCTACTAAGACAGTGTTATTTCCTATGAACTAAATGAGCTGTTATTTTCTATAGGTAGGGACTAGAAATCTGCAGGTCATGTATATTCAGTGGTGTGTAGGTAGACATGATTCAGTGCATTAGAAGCTTCGCTAATACACAGACCTCGTCTTCACACAGTAAACTCCAGCCCTGGTGATACCTGAGAGTGACAGGCAGCAAAGATGTTGCTGTTGATGATGCTACACTGCTTCTCTGACCAGGACTTCCGATAAGGGTTGGTAGAACACGGGTCCTTTATGCAGTCAGCATCAGGACATATAGAGGATACTTTCCAGCTGTTTGCAAACTCTAGGACATTCTCTACCATAGACTGGCTCCTTGTAGTAAAGTCATTGATGCCATTGCCATCATAATTTCCACAGAGGCCACAGATCTGGCCCTGCAAAAGGAAGTAAATAAAATAATGATGGATGTGAGAAAACTTGAAGCAACATCTGAGACTGAAAGAACACTTGACATTCAGCTCTTTGAATGGAGCCATTCCATTCTAACTTTCCCCAACATCTTCATCCTTTGAAAATATTTTAATTCTAGATATTTTGGAAAAGCATCCACCTGTTTCTTAAGCAACAGAACATGACCACTAAGGCTAGAAGGATACTGTTACTGACTTTTCTTCTTTTAAATCTGAATAATGAAAACCCTCTTGGTTGTTGTATCCTACTATATTTGAGGTACATCTTTATCAAGGACAAGGACTCAGCTGACTCAGTTTTTAATTTATGCCTTGCTTTATACCATGGATGCACACATATAAAACAGCATTATAAATCTGTCATTAAAAACTACCAGTCAAGCCACATAATCTACTCACTGAGTTTTTACCATTATGACTGCTAACAGGGATAAAAAGAAATGACATTTTCCTTGCACATCCCAAAATATTTTTCATTCCAGATTTATGGGTATATAAAACTGTGATAGGCTACAATAGATGCTATGCTTTCTTTATGAATCTAAGATATATATTTCCATATTGCTATTTTTTAATGAAATTCCAGTGGGCTAAGCAGCAAACAAACCTATGGTGCTGAAATAAACTCATTCTAAATTACACTCAGATGTATATACCACATAGCATGTCAGTATGGTATGCAATTAAGATAGCAAATTTCTCATTTTCTACAGTTTTTAGTACCTACTTATATGTCATAAACTAGGAGAAAGAGCATGATAACAGGCATACACTTTCCTTATTGCCTGTTTAGATATGTGCTTGAAAAATGCAGGGTAGCATTTTATAAGAGGCTTTCACTAGCRGTATTTCACTTTCTTGTTCTTGAAGTATGATAATTTGACCTTTGTGTCAATGATATTTGGAAACAATGGATTACCTTCAAGACCAAGACTACTCAGTTGATTACTCAGATTGACTACTCAGACTACTGCTCATGTAGCTAGGTAATTTTAATGAGGTCTGATAATCTTTACCAAGGTTTGCTGGGTAATTTTAACAAAGTCAAATCAGCAGAAAGCAGTTTGTTCATTCAAGCTCTGTCAGACCAAATAGGTACTGAAAGCTGCCTTCAGAGCTCAGAACAGCAGCAGGATGTTGACATGGCTTCCTGAGGTACCAGAGGAATGGAAAATAATATGGGATCTCCTGCAAGAACGCTAAAGGCATTTCATGTTTGGTATCTTGGCAGGGTCTGAGCAAAACTCACTTCCTGTCCAAATCTGAACTGTACACTGCCATTTAACTGCTAGGTACACACCTTAAAATCAGGGCTGAGCTTGATGAAGATGCTGGTTTTCTTGTCCCACATGAGGATCAGTCCACTGGTGGTCTCAATTACCAAGTACATACCCATGTAGCGGACTGTGAATGGCACCTGACCTTTTTGTCCTCTTTTTACCGCACTGACATGCTCTTCACCAAGTATCAGTTCATAGCTCTGAAACAGGAAAAAAGGTAATTAAAAATGAACTTAATAACTGCACCTATGTTCTTAAACATGTTTCTCCAGTTTTAGGAGTGCTACAACTGGTTTACATAAAGTGAAAAATGCAAATGAGATAAAAACTAAACTATATAATTCAAGTCTCAAGTTCCTGGAATTGAGGTAAAAAATGTATTTTAAATGGTGTAGATCAAAAAAGGGTGTATAGGTAGTCATGGAGGAACTACAGTGCACAGAATAAAACTATCTTCTGACATTGTACACTAACTTTCTGCTAGAGATGTTTCTCCTGTAAAGCTGTACTTTGCTCAATGATGATACAAGATAGTTTTGTAGGGGTGGGGAATGGAAAAGATAGGAAACTCTACCCAATATTTCATTGATTTTGCTTTAAGCTTAATTTACAAGTTGATTTGCTTTTTAAACTATTTTCTGCAGCTTTCTTGCAGCAATGGATATCTTGGCTTCTCCTAAGCCTTAAACAGATAGAGACCAAAACTGTTCTGCATGCAAAACCTATTTACCTCTAGGAAAACTTTGATAGATTTTGAGCAGGTTGTCCCAGTGTTGCCACAGGGAATATTTTCAGTGATAACCCTGAAGGTCCCATTCACTGCGCTGTTCTTCCCACAGTGGTTCTGGATAGAGAATAACATTAAAAAATATATTATTGTCACAGACAAGATCAAGGTTATGTCTCATTTACTACTGCTAATTATCAGTACCTGGACAAGTGTGTATTCACAGTTTCCATTGAAGCTGAATCTTTTGTCATCAAAGGTAATATAATGCCCATCTCCATAAACAGCACAAGTACCCAGGCATGGATTATTGGTGCATTCCCACATTCTATCCTTGCATACACTAGGAATGAGAAGAAAGCATTTTAATAATAAAACAACTCACTTTTTGTGTAGGCACATCCCAACACCTCAGCATTTGTTTGGAATCTCATCCATAGTAAATGTATACTGATTCTGGTGTTAAAGTAGTCTTTTACATTTCTCATGTGAAGAATTAAAGCAAAGCCCTGTTTTGTTAGCCTGAATGAATTAACTGCAAAGTAGGATAATACTTCAAGAACACTGCACTCCCACAGATTTCCTCCCATTCTTTGTTTTTGCCATCTGTCTACAAACAGAAGAAAACCTGCTCATTTTACTGAATGCAAAACTGAAAGATCCATCAGCTGATGAATACACAATCCAAATCTTTCCTAACTACTGTACTATTTAAGATTTTGGAAAGGCAAATGATGGAATCAAGAATGCTACTTCCCAGGGATTACTTACCAGGTGTTACAGTCAACTTTGATCTTTTCCCCAGGCTGATACATGGCCTCATTGTGAATACATGGACATTCCTCTTCAGGAATACAACCACCCTTCCCATCTAACACAAGCCCAGCTGGGCACACACAGCCAGATACACATTGTGTGCTATACTGGAAAAGTCAAGAGGAAAACATAATTTTAGAATGAACTCATCACAGTAGAGAAAGGAAGATTAAATTCTCATAAAAAATATTTATATGGAGTTTATTTCTGTCCAGCTTAAATGAGAGAGGACTCTGAAGCCACAGGCCATAGAACAAGAAGTTATTAGATGTTGATTTAGTAGAATATCAGCCTGTTAAAGATAAATGTTTCACATGCCAATCCTGATTGCTGTGCTGGAGTTTGTGAAATCTGAAATACATTGAATCTTATGTCTTCGTGTGTGTTAGCTGAGGAAACCTTGCGCTTTGTATTGGGTGATTTGTGATTGAATGAACAGAGGTTTAAAAAGACAGTAAATATTTTTGTTTGTTTGTTTGTTTTAGTGAGTTACACTGAAATATGATTTCTCTTGTGTGGTATTTATTCACCAAGTGGCATGTGGTGCATGGCTATACACCTAGATGGAGCAACATAATTAGGTATGCAAGAAATTCATGCAGAAGACTTCAGTGTGGTATGAGGAAGAATTATTGCTGCTAGCCAAATTATAGCCAGTAATTTACTCCTAAAGAAGTAATATGTATGGCAAAGCCCCAGGTGTTTTCACTAACTACTGTTACTTGCAGTAGCTGAAGAAAGTTTGACACTAATCTTATGAATTAAATTGGATATCACTTTATAATATTTTGATCTAAGGATCCTGTTGTTCATGCTTCATAACATAGTTTTAGGCTTCCATTATTGTTTCGTTTTGTATCAATGTTGTAGATTCAGAGAGGAATAAATGCATTATCAATGAATGACTGTAGCATCAAGACTATGGACAAAACCTGGAAGCACCACCTCATCCAGCCGTGACATACTTACACACTGCATATCTAAAGTATGGCAGCTTTTCTGACACTCTGCTCCAGTGGTTCCTGCAGTGATGTTTCTACAGTCAAAGTAGACCATGGGATATTCACAAACTAGAGGAAGGAAAGAAGTAAGAGCAGTAAGAAATGGCTCAGGGTTCATCCCACAGTTGTAGCCGCATGAAATATCTAGAAATTCTTTGGGAGTGCACATTTCAGTTAGTAAGGAATGTTCAGTCTGCTAAATGGGAATCTAATTGTTTAGTAGCAGAGCGCTGTGAATTTCCAGGAAAAAAAGTTTTTCAAAAAAAATCTTTTTCTAAAAGAGGTCTTGCCATTAATCTATTACCTCTATGTTCATTTTTGCCTTTTATAGTATCTGTTGCACTATAACTAAATGAGAAATACTTCTATTATTTAAAAGATAAATTAAGAAAGATCAATTCTATTGACTCTGTCTACCCAAAAGCTGGTATAGAGAGAAAGACAAGCCCAAGATGTTTTTTTACCTGGATTTGGATTTGGTGCTCCAATGCAATTCAGTCTGCCCTGGATGCAAGTGCTGTAAGAGAGGAAAAAACTTTTTTTTCCCCTCTAAAACAAAGTGTTGAGAGCTACTTATTGCTTATCAAGTGTCAGTACATTCCAAGGAATATATGGAATTTCAGAATGCTATCTTGGAATCTCAGAGAAGAATTTCCCCTCAGCACAACTACTGGGGTGCTTTCATACAACATCTATTATTGCTTAACAGGAAAAATCATAGCTTAAGATGGGACTATGTCCCTATTTGTCATTTCCTTTCTCATAAGATCTCTTCTTGCTGGTGTAGTGATATATTTTATACAAGGAAAATCTCTGAATTAAATAGAAAATGCACCTAAATACAATTGCTTTATTAAGCTGGAAATATGCATCATTCCTGAAAGCTGACAAGACTGTTTATTAGAGAGTGCTGTACTGAAACTCACAGGGCAGTTTAAATGCAGCATATTTTTAATGAGAAAATATACATATACAATATAGCTTGAGTGTTTTGCAGAAGATCCACTTACCATACAAGCCCATTTTCACGGACAACTTCCCCAAATGTTATGGGAGATCCTCTGTAGTAACAGGGACACGTATTAGCAGGCACACATTTGCCACTATCATCCATGTAGGTTCCATTTAGGCAGGTGCAACCATCAACTGGGACAAACTTGATGTTGCATGTGACATCAGGCTCACTCAGAGACCGGCAAGTGGGCTGACAGGAATGGATGGTATAGCTGTAATTTAGGGATTTGGGACACGAGGTGGTGTATTTTGCTTGAAAGAGGAAAACAGAAGAGATTTGTTAATTCCAGATGGTAATCTCTGATGGGAAGAAAGAAACAGTAGGCAGTAGAAACAGCAGATAAACATTACTGTACTTTCCTTTGCCTATGTTGCATCTTTCATGTGAATGTATTTCTGAATACCTTTGGAACTAGACCTCAAAAGCTACAGTACATATTAGTAAGTCAAGGGATATATGCAAACAAGAAAATATTTTTTCAAATTAAATTTCAGAAAGAAACCTCCATCAGACACTGCCTTTCATCACCAAGACTTCTAAACCTTTGATGTATGAGACAGGATGTCTCCTTGAATATCTCCCAGTATCCTGGAAACAGACCTATTGGGTCAGTGGAATCCAGCATGTGGCTTCAGACATCTTTCATTTGCAAGTGTTCTGGTTAGTATAACTGATATTGTTATTCTAATATGTCACATTTATCTCTGTCATAACTCGTGATATGTAAAGCTGCAGTCAATTCAAAGTTGCGCAGAAAAAGGTAGAGGCACTTCTGTAACAGCTGTCTCTTTCCTAAGCTAGCTATGTCTCCCATCTATTTGTATTCACTCTTGCTAGTAATGGGTTGATTCTAAGGGAACAGTAGAAAATTACTTCTAGGAGTGCACTTATCAAAATCCCTTCCTCAACGCTTACTATGTTTGCCTAGAAATCAATATAAAATAATCTTTGATGGATAGGTTTTATTGATGGGCTTTCTTAGAACAGGGGATGATTACAGTACTTACAACAGACATCAGTTCTCCATCCGCTCAACTGGATTCCTTTTGCAGCACATGCTCTCACATAGGAAGACAGAGCCGCACACAGGCAGTCCTCACTCTTTTCACAGTTACATGTGTCAAACATGCAGTTCTAGGAATGCAGGGAAAAATAAAGTCTCAACACTTGTATAACTGTCAACCCAGAGAAAATGGATGCTAAGTTTATGGTCTCATGCGTTACATCCTTCTTCAGATATACTCAGGCACAGACAATATGAACATAGCTTTGTTACTTTCCATTCTTCCTCTAAGTTTCCTGGTAGAGCAGAATGAAGGTAATAGAAATTAAGTTGGTGTCTGCAGTTATTATTGGGAAATAGTGGTCCTAACAGCTTCATGTTTACCTGAACCTGTATTTACAAATATGCTGCACAATAGCATAGTCTATTCACAGTACACAGTCTAGCTGTGTCATCTCACTGGCATCCATATCTAGATGATTCATAGTGAGAAGGAAGATGGGCAAGATACAGACAGCAGAAGGATGCTACTTAATTAGATACTGGGCTTTCTCTGCCAAGTAGTTATTAATGAGATACAAGGCTGGGGAGACAACAATTCACTATAATATTCAAACAAGCATTTGACATGCATTTACATAAACTTCCTATTTTATGTTTGTATCCATTCAGGAGTAAGCAGCAGCCTTTGCATTTGCAGGCAGGTCAGGATGACAATGCCAAGACTGTTAATTGAAATAAGGTAAGGTTACAACACAAACAGAAATACACATTGAGAGAAAGAAGTGCTGCAATACTGAAATTAAAACACAGGCATTGCATAATACAAGAAACATGTCAGGGACAGTCCTTTACTGACTGATTGTCAGTATTCTACTATTTCTAATGTTTCTAAAGGGAAAAACAGTCTAACAAAGTACCGTGTGGTAAATTGAGGGATTCACTGCATAGTGGCAATCAGCAAAAGGTCCTTTGCTGTTGGTTAGGAGTCCACACCAATGCTGAGCATACTTTTCTGTGAAGAGAACAAACCATACCAATTCACATTAACCTTTGTATCTCATTAGTCACAAAACCCCACTGCCTTGGTCTGTGAAGCCAGTTCTGAAACTACATCAAATCTCTCCTTTCTTTTTTCACTCAGCTTGTGGACTAGGGTTGCTAGGACCTAAGGACCATGGAAACAGGCTTGCTGAAGAGGCTGAATACAGGATTACCAAAAATACTCCTGCAATCCACTCTGCTGACACCAAGTTGTGAGCTTAGACACTCTCTGATTTCAGTGACCACATAGTTTCCTTCATTTATGTTTCCTGGACTCTTCTTTTACTTCATTACTTATCCCTAGTGCTTTCATTGTTAATATGTGTTTCTGATTTCAAATTTATGTTTTTACCATGCATTTACCGTTTACTTACCATGTAAGATTCTTTATTCTCTTATTTTTGCTTTCTTTTGCCAATAGAAGTGTTTTGCTATGAAAAAAAAAAATTAGAAAAATTCTAAGAAGCACTTACCATTTTCAATGCTGAGTGCACAAGGGTTCTCAAAACTGTTTTGGATATTAGGGCATGAAGCCTGAGTTTTCCATGTATTAGCAAATGCTGCTGCTGTTCCTTCAACTACTCCACTCATGGCCTTGAAGTCATCAGCTTGGACATCATTGAAATTTCCACAGAGACCTGTTGAAAAGCAGTGAAAAGTTTATACTGCTTACATCAGACCAAACACATTAAGCAAGAGGTTGTTTTTATATTTCATTCACCTACCACAGGTCTGGTCTTTGAAAATAGGATCAAGCCGCACAAACACTTGCATGATGGGTGTGATTTGGATTTCAAGCTGGACGCCAAAATTTGTCTGTAGGATGATGAAGAATGATGAAGGTCTGAAGATGGTGACATTAGCTATGGATGAAAAATAGAATGATCACTTTCTGGATGAGGTCAAATGCTGGAAACAGTGCATCATTGTACTATTCTTCTTGAATTTCTATTGCAATCATTGCAAATGCTGATGTGAAATAAAGCCAATATTTTTAAAAATGAATCAGAAATACAAATCAAAATTTACAACTCAAAATTTGCTTGCAGCTACCAAGTTGCTAACTTTATTTGCTGTCTCAACATTAAATAGTTGGAGATTACTCCTTGTGAGAAAATAAGAAGAAAGAACGGGATGGCGCTGAACATTAACACCCCCCCCCCTTTTTTTTCTTGTTTCTAAACTTGTATAGCATACATTGGAGCCCTCACTTCACTGGGGAGGGAAAATAATCAGCATCTAGATGTTACAGATATCAGGTAGAATCATTAGTTACTGAGATAGACAGCAAAAATCAAATTTCTATCTGAACAAGCAGGAGAGGAAGTAATCCTTTGGGCAGTGAGATGGAAGAAATCCTCACAATGACCAAATCAGAAGAGTGTAAATACTGTTTGCTTCCGTTTAAACTCTTGCTTATGTCTGTATGGCCTCACATTTCTTTCTGACACCAAACTTCACACTTCTGCTTCAAAAGCACTTGTGTGACTCTGGCAATATCCCAGGGAGAACCAAGGCATGAGCATTCTGGGTTCCGAACAACTCAGAGTGCTCGGCTCTACTGTGGTGTAAAATAACAAGCAGGTGTGGAGGGGAAGTTCTGAGTTTATCACTTACAGACTGTTAGAGAAAATATACCTGCTGAGAAGGGCAGCTGAGTGTAGATCGAGTTCACAAACACGCCACCATCAGGCTTGGCCACAATGAGCTGGTAAGGAAGAGGAACAACAGGCAGCAGTGTAAAAGATTACTGTGGCTCAAGGGGTAATAATGGTGTGACTCAGGTGCACTCTGAGGTATTTGTTAAAGGGAGTTGTTTTTTTGATTTCACCTCCTCTTCTCCCTGTTCCACTTACAATCCTTTCATTTTCTATTTATTAATTTTCCATGCCATAAAAGAATTATTTTTAAAGAGTCTTCTCACCTTCTTAGTGAATTACATCATCTTGGTTTCTGCGAATGCAGGGCCCCACATTTTTGTGATGAATTACATCCCTTACTGTTGTATTTCCAGCCTCTAACCTAAAAGCTTATGGTTTCTTCATGTAATTGGCAGAAAAAATACCTTTTCTTCTGGTTTATGAATACAATATTTTTCTCAATGAACTTGTGCAAAGCCAAATTTACTACTTATCTCATTTTCATAATAAAATATATTTATTGATTAAAAAATAACATGTACTTATCACATGCTGACTGTTCAAGGGAGAAATGCTAATTAAGGCTGACTGATTAAGGCCTAGCTTCTTTGCTCCCCACAATTTTTATACTTGTTCTCCATAGTTATTTTGCTTTCTTACAGTTTGTCCTTTATTCATGCTGAGGGCCACTGTCTTCAAGCATGTCTCAGTGTCTGTCAGGCCACACTTGCGTAGTTCTCCCAGGATGATGAATGTGTCGTCTTCACAGTGCTGAGAAAAATATGCCAGCAGTTATCTCATCAAAGGCTAATTACAGAAGCTTTCCCTGTCAAATTCCCTTTCAGCTCTGAAAAAGTATTTCTGTTTCTGGAGAAGATCCAGACTCTCCCAAATTCTGTGCCTTCTTTGGTCTAAGATTCAGTTTTGCCTTTTGCACTGAATAGGAACAATGAGAGAATTTGAATCTGGTTCTGCGTCTTTCATGATGTCCAAATTCAGAGTTTTTATTCATGCCTTCCTGATTTTTTATTCAATTCTACTGTTTTTTCATCCTTCTGGAGCTGGTAGCAATGCTAGACAAAAATGTTGGCCTTTACAAAACTGTGAAAATGGAGGAAAAAAAAGCAACAAATAAACAGAAAAAGCACCCAAAAGATCAAGGCATTTCATTTGCACATTATTGTAATGAAATGTTTTGATTAAAATTACCTTTTAATTTCTTTATTTCTTCTGATTTACTTTTAGAAGTGTTTTAAAATGTTCAGAATCTAAATGAAATGTATCATTTGACTTGAACTGATTTGTCTATATTTGAACTTCCCAGAAAAAATATTTGTCTTATTAATTTGAAATTATTTTCCTTTTATTTTTCAGAACTGCTACTGTAATTTTTCAGAACTCATTGAACCATTTGGTCCAATACTGTAAAATACAGTAACATGGCAAAAATATATGCAACTCAGTGAAAGAGTAGGATTAATCACACGGAAGAATGTAGGTTAAGCAAATTCTTAAAAAGGCAATGTTCTTCAGCAATTATTACGTCACAGAACTGGAAATTCCCCAGTAACCACCACACACTGTTGCATGATATCCTATAACATCTGACCCATAGATAATTAACTCATTTGAATGGCAGCACATGCTCTAGTAGTCTAGTTGAGCAAGAAACCATTCAATGTCCTTTCGTAAAAATGGTAAGTCTCGTGAGTGTTGATTGATATTACCCTTTCTTTCTAGAAATGCTTAAGGCTTTATGCCCTCATAATATCTGCTGATGCCTACCTTAGAGAGGACATAAGTGCAGTCTCCGTGGACATTGTAATGTTTTTTATCATATGAGGAAATGTGTGAGCCTCCCTCTACTGAACATATTCCGGGGCATGGCAGGTCTTGGCAACTCCATTGACCTCCATTACAGGTACTGGAAGAGAGAGGATGAAGTTAGCTGAAATCAGTGACAGTAATCCAGAGTAAAAGGCTTTACAACATTAGGCTCAGCTATTTTGCTGCTGTTTTTCCCTTCAAGTTGTAGTTTGAATGCAAAGTAAACCTAGGTTTAGGACTTTCCAAAATATTGTGACTGTGTGATGCAAAGCATTAAAGGGAATGAATGACTCTGGTATGCAGTTACATTGCTCATTCAATTTTTTTCCTCTTTTGGACAGGTGGACTCTGTCGCACCAGGTACTAGATGAGCAATTGCTTGTCCTTTGCAGCTAACATGAAGGCACAATGCCAAATTAAAAATTTCTCTTCTATTTTGTTATACATATGTGTCAGAAACTGACAGAAGTGTAACCTCATGTCTGCTCCTGAGGCAGATCAAATCTGTTTTCTGAGGTGATATGGTAAAGCACAGGCAGAGGATTAATTATTAGGAAATCAAGGTTGCATTGTGCCATCCCTTGCTTTATCCAGAGAAAATAAATATTTGCAGATACATAAATGACTGCTACTTCATTCGCCTTGGAGAAGTCCAAATGCTTGAACAAATAAACAAAGAGGAAGCATTTTAAGTTACTGGTGAGAAACCTAAACATTGTAAATCCTTACTTTGATCAGCTTCAGTTAGAGTGCAAATCTGGTTAAGACTGTTGCTAAATAAAACAAAGTATGTTCTTTAGGGTTATTTTGGAACTGTAGCAGTCAGTAAAATAAACAGGTAGATCATTGATTATGCAATTGAATATCGTAAACCATTAAACTCATTAAATAAATGAGAGGAAACAGCAAGTTAGAGTAGTAAGAGAGGTTACCAGGAATGGCACTGGGCTGAAAAAGAAGTTCCTGGAGCGTAGATGTTGCCATTATAAATACAGGGGCACTGCTGAAGGGGGATGCAACCAGAGTTGTTGATGTCATCAAACACAGTTCCTAAATAGAAAAACACCTTGATCAATTAAAGAGGTGTTTCACATACATGGGAAATAAATCTTTTTTTTTTTTTTTTTTTTTTT
>NW_020447587.1:16613-64812 GCF_003343035.1 Apteryx rowi
CTGTTACAAATCCTAAATATGGTCTTGGAGACAGATCTGCAGCTGTCGTAACAGAGCGTAGTTCTGCTGAGGACAGTATGACTATACCAGCTTGCACAGTGTTCAACTTTTGTATTCTTAAGCTCAACTTGGTTTGAAGGAGGGACTTATTGTAGTATAGGTAGCTTGTTGAGAGTGGTCTTGATCTGTATGTGCTGTTCTGTTTTTCCTGTTTTCTGAATGTTGCACATGTACTGGCAATTAATTCAGATGCCTTTTTTCAGTCGATAAATGACAAATGAACTTGTCGCAGCTGTGAAAAATGCAATTGTAGGAGCCTTAAGCCCCATGGAACCTGTCCAAATCTGACAGCTAGGCTGTTGTTGTTCATTGAGATCAGAGATGTGAGGACATAAGGACTTGCCTGTTGGGCAGAAACAACCATCCATACAGTGCTCTTCACAAAACTGAGATCGTTCGAGATTGGTGCATGTGTCAGTGCAGGGGGAGCCACACTCCTGGTACTGCATGTTCTGAGGACATGTCTTGGCTAAAATTTTAAAGGAGAAAAATTTTTTTCAGTAAAAAGTGTTTTTAGTTCACTGTGTATGAAAATACGCATTCATATAAGTTTGACAGCTAGAGGTAAAGCCACACCAAACTGCAGATCCACCCTCAGGCTTCCCTGAAATTTGCACTCAAATCCATATTTCACAGTTCAGATTTGCTTTACATGACTGTGTCCAAAAAGAACTGTCTGGTGCTGAACTGGTGGCTCTCTGACTAGATTTCTAGGGATATCAAGATAATGGCCCCATAAGCCAGCAAGGCCTGTGTTTCTACTGCAGACACCCTTCTTGAGAACACCTGTATTGCTAGTGAAATGTAGGAGTTACATTCCTAAAGCTTTAGTATATTTGGATTTTTTAGGTATCATTGGAAGGGCAGATAGTACCACAGGGAATTTTATTTTGGAAGAAATGTTGGTGACCTCAGTTTCACCAGCTACACCCCATAATCTAGTATGTATTTAATTCAGTGCAAATTTCTGTGAAGATTACAATGGTGCAAACTCCCCCCTACCAAGCAGGAGGTGGTAAACAAGTGGCTAGCCAGCCAAACACCTGTGAAGACCCAATCAGTTATCACTGGAGATAAAAAATACTGTAGCCACCATGAGAAAAGGAAGGGAACAAAAATACAAGTCAGCATGTACCCCTCATTCTTTCTCTCTCTCTTCCCCTTTATTTGTTCCCTTTCCCAGTTAATTATATTACACTTTAATTCTGAATAAGACTATCCGCATGAGTGTTTGACAGTGTTTAATACATTTTGCATTAAAAGCTTCATTTTTTTTCTGAAGTCTGCATGCTAGAGGTTGTATATTGGAACCTACTGGAGAATACAGTCTTGAATTGCCTGTAATTTCCCATGCCTCCTCAGCAGAATTCGGGACCTTGTTGCTTGTTAGCCACTGAGCATAAAGTAAGGCTACCTCCAGTGATACTTACGGCATAGTTTTGTGTTTCTCCAGTTCAAAGGCTCCCCACCAGCATGAGCACACTGCCGTGAGTATTCAGCAAAGGTATCACAGATACACGAGGCATTCTTAGACTCCTCAGAGCGGCACAAGTCTTCTTGGCAAGCCGTAATGTACTTGCTAACATCAACTAAATCATTACATTCTGCAAATGCAGAGCTGCTCAATGTTTTCTGGCATATGTTATCCTTGGGAGGAAAAAAAAATTACAGCTTCCACAAAATAGAGAGGAGCAATTTTTTAGTATTGTTATTGTGTTAAATTATTCTTTAATAGAATTTTACCTCCCTTTTCAATTTACTGTCACCCTAGGGCTTTTTCCTATCAAGGCTGTAGAAGGGAACAGATATATTTGAAAGAAAAACAAAGGAACAATCAAAAAGATCCTTACAAAATTATCAGTGCAATTATCTGGGAAGGAATAAGTAGGGTCTTCGCAGTTTTCTGTTGGCCCATCCATTTTCTGCATATTCCCAAACTGTAAGGCTGTCATCTTAATACCTGTACAAAAGAAGTTTAATAATGAGGTTTTTTTTTTAATGCAACTGCTTTTTATATTTTTCTCCTCTCAAGAATTCTGTTGTAGACTGGCCAAGGCAGCTAGCTCCCTTAAGTCTTTTCATTTAATCACCACTCCTTCCAAAGTAAACACTGACATCGCAGTCTCATTTTACCTTGCACAGCTCCCTTGAAAAAGTACATTGGGAAAAGTACGTTGGAAAACAATTCTGTCTGTTACATCTAGGTGCAAACTAGGACTTTTACTGGAAAACAATAAACTGTTTTCAGATGATACTCAGCCCATACAGGTAAGAGAGAAGATTTAAATGGATTTGGACAATGGAGACAGCTGTGAGACAAGGCTTAGGAAAAGGCTCAAGCTGAGAAAGGAGAGACAGATGAAGAGAAGATTTTATGCAAATCAGCAGGCAAATATGGATTTACTTTGTGGAAAGGGATTACATATTCAAGATTGTGGCACTGTGCTTAATGGCTCATTAGTTCTAGAAAAAAAGCTATTTGCTAGGCATCACAAATCAGAATAAATTTGTTATTATTAGAAGCATTTCTAATTTTAAGACAGAACTGAAACAATAAAGGTACTGACTATATATTACAATTGCCTTTTGTTTCCTTGGATATGTTTCTATATTTATTTATACCAGTAAGTGTGAATCTGGCTCATCTCTATGGGGTTAGCTGAATAGGTAGATAAATCAGTGGCACACAAGAAACATGCAGTCACTTGTTAGCACCAGTAATATACTTAAAATACTAAATTAGGTTATCTGATCTCTGTACTACATATTTTTCTACAGAGATTGAATCATACTTCTGGGTAAAACCTTCAGCAGGACAGGAAAGAGGAATGCTGATGATAGAGTTAAAAGAATACCAAAAATATTGGAGACACTAGAAACCAATTTTTATTGTTTAAAAAACTTACTGTTTGAATAGAACTCATTGTAAATTGGAATGCCATTGAAGTCTCCGCAAAGCCCACAGGTCTGATTGGCATATTTCTCATTCAATTCCAGCTAGAATGGTGGAGAGAAAGTTGACAGAAGTTAGTATACACATTCTAAAATATATTCAAGACCACTGAAAGCACTTGCACCTGCTGCGACTAGGTATTTTTCATCAGAGCTGTGTAATTTAATCTACAATCTAATTCAAATTCTGATCTGTGCAATCTACTTCAAACTTGGGTGATAGAATGAAGAGTTGGCTAGGATTTTATTAAAAATGTAGAGCCCAAGCTATTCATGCAGACATAGTTTTCATTGTAATATATATATTACTCTCAGCCTCTTTCACTCTGTACTAATTTTTCAGAAAGAAAATCAAATCCACAGTGAAAATGAAGTCCTAAGAAAGTGGAATTCTACTAGAAAATGACATTTGAGGAGGTAAGTGGGTCCTTCTATAATAATGCTAGTTTGCTAGTGGTATAATGAAAGTGATTTTTCACCCCACTTTTAAGCACAAGTCTGCTATCCACTAGAAGCAAATCCATGTAATTTTCTTCAGGATGGTCTGGATGAAAACCTATCTTAAGGAAGAATTGCTTGGCAGTAAGAGATGGGAAGGCAATAGTAAACCCCAAACAGATGGGGTCTGGTCTAACCAAAGAGTAGCTCTATGGTCTCTGAATGCATAGACATTAGGCCTATATACCTAGACATTAGGCCTATATACCTATATACCTAGTTTCCCTTTTATACACAATCTTTGTTTCTTTCAAGTTTGGCAACTTGATGTGCACATGCATAAGCTCTGAGTGTACACAGTTATGGAAGCAATATCTGCGAATGGTCCCACATGAAAGTAAGGCCCATGGAAAATTTAACACCAGATGCTTCTAAGTAAGCTGTCCTGAAGCCTCTGTCTTCGGGAGCTGTTCTTACCAGGATACTGTCATCTTCATTCCACATCAACACAATGCCTAATTTGCTGATTACTTTCATGTAAATGTTGCTTTTCTCTATTGTAATTCCAGATTGGCTGTATGGCAGTTGAACCCTGAGAAAAGGTAGAAGGAATGCTAAGTATTTTCTGACTCAGATGTTTGATAAAGAGAAAAAAAATGGCTTGTGTAATCCAGCATCTGTAGGGATTCTTCAGCAATACTGTTGTGTGGAAAGAAAGGCATTCAAAAAATGAAAAGGTCCCAAACAGTCAAATGAGGATCTGAATTTGGATCCCACCTTGATCCAACTTTTAGTTTTCAGGTAGTCTCTAAGGAAAGAATTGATTTACTGTGGAATGGATTCATAGCAACTTATTTCATTATTTACATGGTTAAAATTGTCAGATTTGTTGAAGTACGCATAATTTCCATCCCCCAAAATGCACGGAAGTATTTGGCCAGTTTAAGAAAACCATCTGTGGCTAGCATGTGAATGTCACGAATAAACTTACCTGTCRCTGTTGATTGTAACAGCCTCCTTTGTTAGTTCAGCAGCTACACCTTCAAGTTTCATGGTGATATGACTAATCGCTGGAGTATTTCCCACCACTGTGCGCCTAATCTGGATGTTGAAGTCCTCATAGGCAGCATTGCAATGGGATGCAAAAACATAATTACAGAGCCCAGGGAAGCGGAAGATGTCCCCATCAAAGGTCTTGAAGTGGAAGTTGCCCCATGTGCTGCACACACGGCCATTGTGAGCAAGGTTGGAAGCTGTGGATTTAGAACCAGCTGTAAAAATGACTAAAACTTCCCAGCCTTAACATGATATATCAACTTGTCTAAGCTTCATTTTGTCAGTGAATAATTTTCCCCTGCCTACCTCTATTTGTTACTTTCTGTCCACCTATCCATTATAAAACTAGTAACAGGGTATTCATTCTTCACTCATCACATGTCTACTATTCATCCTATATAAACCTATAAATGGTTTTAGTTATGTTCATCTACAGCTTTATTTAACTATTCACATTTCAGCTAACAGTTCGATATTATCTCATGTTTGATGACCTGCCTCTCTCTTTTTCCTGTTATAAGTCCATGATTTCTTTTACCATTGTCTTTCCCTATTTGTATTAACTTTCTCATCTACATCACCTAAAATTGGATACTTTTAAAATACATTTTATTTACTTACGTGTTATTATTGGATTTGTCAGCATTGGTGGGATGACATTCACCTTAGATGAATTATTAGTAGAGGCTAGAAAAAAAGTAAGGAAGAAAATTAAAACTAGGATAATAATTCTAAAACTTCCACCTAAAATTGACCTAGAAAAGACTAGAAAGTTAATATGCTTGATCCAGGGAAACAATGTAAAGCCTATTGTTGTTTTAATTAGGTCTTGAGTAAGGTTAAAATTCAATTTTAGGACAGTTAAATCATAAGAACTTTTTTTGTTTTTAATTGTCATGATTTGCATTTTCTACCTTGTAATTTTGACCCTTTTATGAAAATCTGCATTCTGTTAGGAGAGGCAAAAATTCATTGCTCCACATGCTAGAGTGCTTCAGACACACTGTACGATACAAAGGGTTAAGCTATACTAAACTAGCATATTACTAATACAAAAGCATAGTTGTCTTCTCATTGCATCTCATCTTTCTAAGGAGGGAATAAAAAGTCTGATTACTCCCTTTAATCCCTCTTTGTTATTTTTCTGTTAAGGGGTGAAAACCCTTTGAAATGACCATAAATCCATTGTACAGGATGATGACAAATCTTTAACTGGTAAAAATCAATGAAGTTGGGATGTCAGATTGATTTCTCAACAATAGCCACTGATTGTACAGCTTGCCAAAAGATTTTCATTTCCATGTGTGTAAGGAATAAAATATCCTGCATTTACATTCCATTTTGATTTTACACATACATATTCATGCATGTGTGCATGTGCATACACCTCCTATGAACATATATCTCTTTTCTTAGTTACCTATTATTATACAATTATAACCATATTCCAGGTATGTTTCTTAATAGGTATCTAATAAAACTGTTACAGTTCTTTTATATATAGTAGCTTGCAAATACATATATTTACTTTACATTACCATCAATATCCTAAAGAGTTTTTTTGGTGTATTTATTATTTAGTAGAGATGCAGGAAATAAATACMAATACGCATGCACACAATATAAACCAACTTACTGGTTTGTTCCTGCTGAACAAGTTCAGGGTAGTTGTTTCCTGTTTCCTGTTGGCTTTGACTCTGGACTTCTGTGAAAAAAATTTTAAAAGTATGTTAAGTAAAATATCCTATATCTGAAATCTTCAAGTGAAGCATTCAGATAGAATCAAAGGACCTAGGTATAATATCTTTGTAAGACAAAGGGAAGAGTCCTTTGTCACGTCAGAGAAAATGAATCAGACCCAAATAGAAAAGTAAAATGTAATTATAGAAATAAAATTTTCTATTACAAATAGATAGAGTTTGAAATCCAGATCAACCTTTCATATATATATGCTTTCTTTATATCCCTTAAAATTCATGCAAGGGACTAATGCCTGGATCACAGCCTTTATTTCAATGTTGCACTAAATATTGCTAATATGGGAAAAAATTACAGCAAGAATTCACAGATTTCAAGAGTCATTTATTAAAATTTCTGTGCAGTAGTTAAGTAATAATAAGAAAAAACACAGACCAGGTTAAAAGAAACAAGGAGCTTAGGGCTAGTTCCAATAATGGACACAGAAATTTATACATCAGTTTCTCTAGGGCTTAAGTATAAGGCCTTTACCTTTGAAGCCAATCCAGACCCTCAGTTAGGGATCTTGATTTGCTTGACAGTAGGATGCAAACAGGCATCTCAGAGTGCTAATCAAAGGGCTCATACACTGAACAGTAATCCAGGAGAAGTAACCAAAAGAAACACTATGCACAGTTTTACAGCCCCACACATTTTAAGCATCATTGCCTGACTAAAGGCTGAAGGAAGACTGTGCATCCATTCAGGAACCTGCAGGTTCCTGCAGTCAGGGCATGTGAAAATGAGACACTCTCATACTTTTGTTTTAAAACACAACTGTTAGAGGAGAGGATAATTCCCTCACTATTTTATACAACAGCCTACCAAGTAGAGCATTCACCCAAAAAGCAGAAAACCTGGTCTTTATCCTCCTCTCAGTCTGAGGCAGTTCAAACTCATGTCTTCACCAGAGAAGACCTCTAGCACCAGGCTGTAAGTCTATCTGACCAAGGATGCTTGCTACCCCACCTGAACCTAAGACATGGTGCAGAAAATAATGGGACAGTGACAAAGGTGGAAAAAACAGGCTGTGACCATGTGGCCAAATGATTAGGGCACTCAGCTACATCAGAAAACTCCTATTCTTGTGCCCCATTTCAAGGATTATTTCTGTACCTCCAGTTAAATGGTGAATGGATCAACTACATAAACTGTCTTTCAGACGAGTTTGCTCACTCCTAGTGTGCTTCTCCTTCTGGCTCTTCTGCTTCTGACCCCATGAGTTTTGAGCTTTTCTCTGTGCATGGCAGAGTTGCAAGAAGAGGTGGTAGCAAGGACTTTTGAGAGATAAGAAATATTGACCTTAACACTTTCAGGCTTAGAAGAAAACCAATCCTGAGCTCCGGGATTTGTGCTCTAAGTTCTTGTCTTTTATAAGTAAAAAAGGTGAGCGTTTCCTATTAAAGTAAAACGGTCACAACTTTATTTTGTGAAGGACTGGATCCTGCCAGCATGTGATAACCATGCCTGGAACATGTCTACTAACGTGTACTAGCACCTTGCTAAGTCTAAATCCTCAGAGGATTTAGGCAGCGAAATGACTAATATCTGGATCCTGATCAGGATTATCTACCTGAGCGCTCTAGGTATCTGGGCAATTTCACAGTCACAGAGGAACTGTCTGTGTAATTTAGCCCTAAGTTAAGCCCCTTCTTTCCTTATACAATAGATGGGGAGGGGTCACAGACTCAAACCGGATCCCCAAAACCTGGCTCATTGAATGGGGAGTCACATAGGCAGAGGGAGGGAAGCACTGAAGGCAGAGCTGTGTTGCAAACGCCGCTCCTGTTTGGTGTTTGAGTTCCTTGCTGAGCTCTACTGTCATGTATTTCCTCCACTGACAAATCTCAGCCCAGATATCTGCATGAAAGGTGGGCAACTATCTTTGCCGAAAAAATAACTGGAGCAAGGGAGATTTTTTTTTTCCCAACATAAATGCTACAATGCCAGCAGGTTGCATACTCCATCCCAGAGGTGGAAGACACCTGTCTGAAGGGATTGAAGCTCCTACTCGATGAGAAGCCCCCAGAAGATGGCTGGCTTTGGAGGAGAGGGCTCTGGGCAGCCTCACAATCTCCTCTAGAAGCCCTTGTAGTTTCTACAGAATTTTCTTTTCGGACCTGAGCTTTTACTCTTTTCTCATTTACCTTTATGTGTGGCCACTGGTGATGTACAAAGAAGTAGCTGTCATCAGGGACAGCTGTCCATTTTCTGTTGGTCTCTCAATATCACAGATAATATCATCAGGTAAATATATTCATATCATTATAATAGATACTGATCAGGTGAGAAAATCTAACAAATGCCTCTGCAAGTCTCAGTAATAGGCTAGTTTTGGCTCTCACCTAGTATGTCTATAGCAATCTCAACAGGCATAGATCCAGTCTGAATTCATATAAGAAGCCAACAGTCTTTAAAATACTTCGAATGTTTGTTTATTCTAGCATGAGAACTTTTGTAACAGAGCAGAAAGAGTGTATACATGTATTTTGTTCTGTTAATTTTTCTCAAGGAAATAGCAGGGGCTTTTGTTCATTTAGCAAATATATCATTCCAAGGAAATTCTAGCTGCATTAGTTTATTTAGCAATTGCACAATGCACATTGTTGATCATTATGAAAGTAAGTGCCTCTCAGTATCACAATCTTACTTGCAAGAATGTCCAAGGAAATTTACTATTTGAGTATTTGGGACCTGAACTAATACTTAAGAATATTTCTGGATGCACCTTGCCAGGTCTATATCCTGCTGTCAGTCCACATATGCAATTATCATTAAAATCAATTTATATAAATTAGAATTTGACTCTAAGACATAGAGTCAGGCACAGAATGTTTGTGGAAGTAGCATGGGATTAGGCCAATATTTTGTAGTCATCCAGGACATCTGAAATACTTTCCATAGAGTGTGATTCAAGCAAAGAGAAGTTTGGTGGACTCGGTCTAACCTCTATTCATTTTCCAAAACAATTTATCAGTTTAGCATTACACAGTACAAGTAACTTTCTTATTCAAGGACATTGTAGCTGAATGGGTAAGGATGCTGTTGATTGACATTGCATAACTCTAAATGTAAGCTTACATTCTGACTGTTGTATTTTGTGCTTGAATCAACTTACCAGTATTTTAGTGCTTATTTCATGAAATATAAAGTAACTGAAAATTATATTTGCACTTGCCAGTGTTTTGAAAACAATACACAAGTTAAATTTACATAGGCAAAGTAATTACTGTACATGAATGAGACTGAGCTGGCAAGCTTGTACTCATGCAAGTAATCTGTATTTGAGTGGTCCCATTGACTTAATAGGACTACCCCTCTTAATAAAAACTGCCAAGATCAGCCCTGATGCATATAACACTGTCAGGAGAAAAAACCATAGAAAATAATGGACTGCATGCATCAAATAATCTGCTAGTCCCTTCTCACACTAAAAACCAATAATTTATATAAATATAATATATAATGCATTAGCAGTTTACAATTAGTTTGTGAAAATCATTGCCACAGAATATCACAGAGCTTCCTTCTAATCTCTCTTTTCAAAGGACGTTGCAAGAAGTCTTGCGGAATCTGGTATTAGCTCCTGACAGGTGACAAGATACTGGAAAAGACTGACCAGTGGTCTGATCTAGCAACTGGAAAATGCAACATCTTAATTTCATAAAAAAACATAACATTCAAAATCAATCTTAATATAGAATGCAACAGAAATAAAATGATTTTGAAAGGTATAAGCGATATTGAAAAAGTAACATTTTAAGAGAAGAATAATGGTTCTTTCTTATTTAATTTTAAAGGCTACCCTCCAAATGTAGTTATATACAGTGGCTTGAGGCAATATTAAATCAAATCAGTCCAGCTGATAGGCAGACATTTAATATTTAACAAAAATTGAAATAAAAAGTATAAAGAAATCTCATTTAAAAGTACAAAGAAATCTCATCTAAGTGCAAACATTGGTGATGTGAAACAATAAGTCCAAATTTTAAAATAAATTAATAGATCTAAATAGACTATTTTTTCTTTTCCCCATAAAAAAGAGAAGTGAATGAGTCCTTACTTATCTGATGGATACAGCAAACTGCTAACAGGAAAGCCCATTCTGGTACCCGTATTCCCCTGCCAAACCCCATTTTGAGAGGAGTCTGGCAAAAGGATGTCGGGTCCAAGGTTGGTCAGAAGGAGTAGTTCACCTGTGCTCTCCTGGTCTTATATAGTAGATGACTTTGGCATCACTCCCGGATTGATTCAGAGAGTCTAGAAAGGTGGGGTTTGGGGGATTTTAGCAGATGAATAGGTAAACAGAGGATGCTCTTTCTTCCTCAGCAACTGGCCAATGGTATTTGCATTTTGGGAGGAGTAAATACATGTATGTATGTATATATTTTTAAGATTCAGTCTAATAAAGAAACATAACTTGACTGGAAATAAAACACAGCTCCTCCTCCACTAACGACAGGACTAACAACAGGTCTTGGAACAAATTGAATTTGGTGTTGCTTTGCAGTTATGCAGGTAGCATGCAAGTAACTATTCAAAGTTGTTCAATACTGGAAGTGATGCTAGGCACCTCCTTGGCAAAAAAACAGGTTCTTAAATCTGAGGAGAGGTGGAGTACTTCATGTGTGGGGACACAGCAATAGGAAGTCACTCTGTGCCTCTTGGTGCAGCTAATCTTTTTGTAAAAAGAACAGACTAATACCCTTGAAAGGTCCTGCACTATCATTCAGTCACACTGAGTGCGTGCTGTGAAAACCCCTCCGTGTGGCACTAGCAAGCATCAGGGACTGTTCTGACGAACATTAATCCAGCTTTATCCAGATTATATCTTGTGTTTATTAAAGATGGGCTCAAACATTGAAATCTGCTTCTGAATTCTCCTCCGAATCTGATTTTGCCTCTGATAGAAAATATCAGGAGTAATTTCTGACAAGTCAGCCAGCCTTACACCAGCTTTGTGGGAGAGAAAAGTTAGACTGATAATGACCTCTGACAACGATCGTATTATTTGAGCATCATCCCTGGTAACTCTATTCATATCCATTGAGTCATGAGGACTACAGTTTGGAGAAACAGGCAACAAATTATGCATATAAGGTCTGCCAGTAAATGTGTTTAGCACATTCTTTTTTTCTGAAAGTAAGCTTTTTCTCATTTTACGGGGTTATCATTTCAAAAGCATAAATGAATGTATACTTCATAAAACACAGCCAGGGTTGCTACTTTATGTCCCTTTATCCTTCTGTTTTAGGTTGGTATCAAAGGTTGGTAGGATGAGTTGCTCCGTGCAGATTTCTCTCTTTCCAAGGTGAATAGACAACTAGTTTAGACTGTAAGTCTTTCATTAAGATGGTTAAAGATGAATGAAAATGTTCAAAGTTAATGATACCATTCTTTTAAAATGCTGTTAAGTTTGGCAAAAAAGTGCACAGTCCAGCACTTGGTATACACATCACTGTATGCATTTGCCCTCAGTTCATCTTCAGCCTCCTCCTAGTTTACAAGAATGAAGGTGGCTGATGGATCCAAAAATCTTCACCGTAAAAAATGGAACAAGAGGACTGCTGCTTGGTGGGGGAGTTAGCGCAAGGCACCTGGGAGATGTGACTGGGGAGCAGAGGTTGCCACGAGAAGTAAGTAGCAAGAAAAAAAAATCATGCATATCAAGATGTGTAGAGAGGCAGAAATGACATATTTTGAGTAAAATGGGGCAGTTTTATCTTCTGCACATTTAGAAAGATTCAGATCAGTGATCTCTGGCATTCTTGAAGCCTCCTGCTGAATTTTGGAACTACTGATGTTTGTCATTACTGCTGAAACAGGYGAAGGAGACAGTTAGGTGTCCTGAAGACAAAATGTGATCACAGCTGGATGCCCAATTCACTTGGGCTCCTATCAAAATCCTAGCCTGCAATTATAAATTAAAAAATATTTCCCTAAAAGAACAGGGGAATATAACAGCATATTCAGTTCAGTTGTTCCTGAATGAATTGTGTCAGTCTTTTCCAGTCCATTTACTGCCCCTATTTCCACTTTTGCTTAACACTGAATATATTGGATTCACACTCCTTTTATTATTATAAAATAAACCAAAAAGAGTACCTTTCTGGAGTGTTACCTGAATTTAATTTTCGGATTGAACTCAGTGGTAGTTTACTGTGGCAAGGTTAGGGTACTCAGGTCAACATATTAGGCTGCTATAGCACAGAACATGATCCCTATCAAAATATCCAGGATGTTTAATGAAGTTACATCTTCAGAATCTGTAGTAAGCTGTTTACACACCCTAGATTTATATCTTCATGGTTCAGAAAACCAGGAGAAAAGAAAAGACTGGATTTCCTGCCCGTAGAATGTTGTTTTATTCTGTGCCAGTACTCGTAATGAATGTAAATTCACCTGTACATAGAGAAAGCAAATGATATCTTGTTTACGTGACCAGTTAGATGTTTTAAATAAATATACACTGGTCTCACTTAAGCAATTAAACAAGCTGTGCAACAAGCTAGGCTTTCAGCTACTTCTGTGCATATACCAATAGCAATGGGCTACACATAATGCTCAGAAGTGGCAGAGTTTTCTTCGTCATACTTGACGTCCCCTGCGCAGCTGAGCAGTGGATCCTTTTCTTTTTAATCTCTGAAAGCTAATTATAAAATTATTCCAGTAAAGCAGACTGCAAACACTTAAGAAAGAGAATTCCAGGCATTAGACATCTGTTGGAGCAAAGCCAAAAATGCAGAAAATCATGAGAATATGTAAGTACAGCATTCATGAACAGAAGATTTTATTTAAGAACACAGAAGTTGATGGCATTCAAGGAAAGGTATTCCTGGGAGTGGTTTAGGTCCTTGTACTTCATAAGATAATGTTAATAGTATTGAGTGGCATTAAAGTCCAGTGTAGTGGAAAAGGTGGTGATCGTCATGTCTTTCTAGCATGAAGATAAAAACATTCATAAAAATACAGGGCAGAGACCATATTATACAGTGTCCTGTGTCTTGTGCATTGTCTTATTTTTGTATTTATTTTACCCTGGTGTGGTCCAGCATCTCAGCCAGGAAGAGAAATATTTAAAAGAGTTAAAGGCAGGAAAAAAAGAACTTTCAAAGGTACAATGAATGCTGCTCATCTTTGCTCACTTTGTAAGGCCCCCCAGCACAGGGACAAGACCTTGCTTCCCATCTCAGTTACGCCTCACCTCTGCATAAGGGGAGTAACAGATCAGAATTGTCTTCTGTTTCTTTAAAACACCTAGAGAGGCTTCTTACCAGGTGTAACAGAGTGAGAGACAGCCTTTAAAGGGAGGAATTTTCTGAGGATGAAATTAGTGGTCTCAATACTCAGCTGGGGAAGGTGAGGAAGGTTTCACTACCTGGGGTAGAGTCAAGACTGTTTTTTCTTTTGACCTGTCTCTTTCAATAGAGTTGCTGCTAAGCAGCATGATGGTATCAAGCACTTCTTTTTTCTTCTTAGGCAGTTTTTAGTCTTTGTTCATCATAACGCTTTGTGACTAGAGCAATACATATAAACCTTGAATATGCTACTTCAGCAAGCATTTAAAAGTGATCTGCATTGTATAGGTGTTGTGAAAGTTGTCTTTGTAGGTGTTCTTCAAAAGATGTTGTTCATCTATTTTACTCAAAACTCCACCTAATCTGCAATTGCTATGATTGCTACTGCACTGGTCTCCAAAGAGCAGTAGGTGTTCCAGCATTCAGGTTTTTCCGACCTCTTTCTCTTCCTCCCTTTCCACCACGGGRAGTGAGTGAACAATTGCTAAATAGCAAAACAGGTATAGAAGAAATTTGGGTTACTCCATAAGACGGCCTACTAAATTTAAAAAGTTATCAGGATGTGAGAGCTGACTGATTGCTGGGGGAACCACATTTGTAGATCAACTTGAGATTACTGCAAAAAACAAAAGGATTTAAATAAAGGTGTTTATTAGTAACAGGGATGGTTGCTCCAAGTGGTTGTTGTAGATTAAAAAGAGAAGCAGATGGAGGAATTGGGAATCTCACAGATATGACRGTGAGAAGAACCTACTTCTCTGGGCAGGAAGGAGCAAGTTCACTTTTCCAATTGTACAGGGAGAAAGAAATCCCAGAAGCAAGTTTTAAAGTGTTTTAATAACAGAAAGTTAAGCACCTGTCTTTATTGTTAATGTACACCATGCAGCTGCTAACGGTCCATATTTATGGTATCCAATGGCATTAAAACAAAGCACTTGTGTTTGTGGGAGGGAATATTCAGTGATGAAGTATTGAAAGCATTTTCATTTCTTTCCTGCACTTTCATCTGTTTTTCTCAGTTTTTAATGCTTTGTGAAATGCAGTTTACCCTGGCAGCTCAATGTCAAATAACATGGAAATTAACTTAGGATAGATCTGGAGAGTTGGTATATACTAGCCCATTTTATAGGAGGTTAATGGAGACGAATTAAAAGARCTAAGGATCTGGCCTATACTCTTCTGACTGTTATATTTTGATCTCATATCAAAAACCTGTACTAGAGGATTGGTCACTAGCAGTAGCTCTTGTAACAGTAAGTCCAATATAGCATGTTATTTGACCCATAACTCTGACAATGGATATAATCTTTCCAACTGTGCCTTTTCTTCTTGACTTCTTACAAAGAAGAAGAGACAAAATAAGAGACGTTGATTATAGCGATTTTATGTAAAAGTTCAAATTTCACTAAAAATGTGGATATCGTAAATCCTATAAATATTATCACTAAAACCTGAAAATAGATCATGCAATACTAGGGTGGCAAAGGTGAGCACTCAGAAATTAGGAAKTGGTAATATTAAGGCTACTGATGAAACCAGAATTCAGCTTTCTTCTGTGTTCAGATTACAGGTCTACTAGTGTTGAGAATTGCTGCCTCCTCACAAGCATGACAAACCAGGGATATCTGGGGCCTCAGTAATGTTGTCTGTGCTATAGACCTGTGAAGTCCTTACTTGCTATGTGGACTGGGAAAAGGAGTGAATAGCTGGGTGAGTCAAAAGAAGAGAATATTTATTGTGGTGTGGAGAGTAATGAAAGTGACAATCAGGTGCTGCAATTAACGTAAAATGAGTTGGTATTAACTTAAGCAGAGGATCCGGCACACCCTTCCCACCTGGCTTTTACCAGACCTAGTTGCTCTCCTTGGCTTGTCCTGCTTACATTATTTTCACCTTTCTCTGATAGGCTCCATAATTCTCTCCTACTGTCGATCTACAGCTGACTAACCAGAGTTTGTGCTTCCCAGCCCTACCCAGGGATTCATGCTTGCTCTCCACCCTTTTCTAAATAGTCTGTTGACTTCCCCTTAGTAAATATATGCACTGCCACTGTGGAAGAATATGGTGGACATACTCTCTGGCCATAGGTACCCTTTGCTGGTTCTTGGAATAGGTGATGCAGTCTTTTGCCTGGTTAGTATAATGTCACACCACTTGAGAAAACTCAGAGGGAAAACAAAGCTGTGCGCAGCCTCATGGTGAAAAGCATTTTGGGGAGAATGTTAAAAATCTTACAGTGAATGCTATATGAGCTGCATATTGTATATGTTTCTTACCATTCTGTAGTCTGTTACAGTAGTACTGACAGACTCCAAATGAGCTTTAGAGCTGCTTATGCAAGATAAATATGGGAAGTGGAAGAAAACTCTTCCTGTGGAGATTAGATCATTCCCTTGGGAAACAAGTGAGAACTGAGACTAGTGAAGCATGGAGGAAATGAAGTAACTTGGCTGATTTGTCCATGACAGTAGTCATAGCTCATTAATTGCAGAGAGATACCTTAAGTACAGTTATGATGTCTTCCCTTTTCTTGCTTGTGTTTTAAAGGCTTTAGAAAAGGAGTCTATAACTGGAATTTTGAAATACTGACAGGCAAGAAAGAGCTCAGTTCTCACTCTGCTCACCTTAACTAAGGGGAAAGAAAGATGCAGGAAAAATAAATGAAACTCATACCTAATACCTTGATAGCAATGGCTTCTTCTGCACTTCAAATTGAAGTAACAAAATGTACTCATTCACCTTGTGGTTTTCAAATTTAGTAAGTCTTTCTGGTCAAGTCTCATAATGTTGCATTCGGTAGCTAGCTCTCTGCTTCAGTGCAGGAGCTCTTTTCAGGTGTATTGCCTGTTTAGCTTCTATGTGGTCAATATATATCCAAAGTGAGCTCAACACCTTCTTTCTCTCCTTGACTCTTACTCTTGGGTTTTAATGCTATGAGTACTCAGCTGTACTGTCTGAATCTTTTTTTTATCTATTCCCAGTCCTGCAAAAATATCTTGATAATCTTTTAATGGCTTTGCTGCCAGGAAGCTGCAATGCYTTGTCTTGGCATTTTAGGCTTTTGGTTTTTGGGTACTATTTTTTCAGTTGAGAAAATGTATGTGCGTGAGTGGTTCATGCCTGGATTTAGTTCAGCGAAAGTATAGCTTATGTTGCTGTCTTTATTCTGTGGGATACTAATATCACACCTGAGCAAAATCTGATTCTTTGAACCATGGATGGTGACTTAGATATGGTCTATTTTCCCTTTGTCTTTCTTCTCCACAAGCTTTGGCATAATTGTTTCTCTTGCCTCAGTAATTGCATATAGCCCTTTATACACATCATTTTCATGATTTTTTTCCAAGGTACTCTCAGGTTTTCATTTGCATTTGTTTTTCTACTTCAGAATTTGCCATTGAACACATTTTGGTGTATTTTTCCTTGTACTGTGAGGCTTTCCTGATGCTACTTGATGAATCATTTCTGTACTTCACCAAAAACTGTCCAGATTTGAGTGTGCTCATTAGTGCTGCACGTACCCACAACCTGTGACAGAATAAGTTTATGTCAGTACTGAAAGGTAACTTTAAGTTCAGCTTGAAAACTGCATGCAGGGACCAGGCTTTCAGTTTGACTCCTGTCTATAGCACTGACAGAATCTAAAAACTCAGCTGAACTTCTGCATAAGAAGTCAGGCCTGTCACCCCTTACCTCCTTGTCTGCCTTGTTCTTTAGATCACTGGAAACACTCTGGGCATCCATGCTGTGCACACAAGCAACAATTCCATATTTTTCAATTCATGGCCCATCTGCTCTCTCTTCCTTTCTCTACTGCCCATAGAGAGTTGAGGAAAGTCTTGTACAGACTGACTCCTGGAGGATCCCCAGTTTGCAAATAAAGGCACAACATAGATAGTTTTGTTGTGGGTTACCAAGTGCACAACAGAGTCTATGTTTGGGGATGTTTGATCAGTGCACACATCCACAGTGTGGTTCCTCTGGCCTCTCTCCTCTGTGATATTCTTTTCTACCCTGTTAGTCAAGAAGGGCTTTGACAGTACTTCAAACCCACCTAAGGCAGAGCTGCTGTGATTTCCTCTCCCCCTGCACTGGCCACACATATCAACTCCCGCCCTTGCTCCAGCCTTGGCACTCCTATGGCCCTCACAGAGGCCCAGGTCAGTGAATGACCTGGCTCCAAAATTTCATTGCACTTTTGAGCAAGATAATCCATCGTGAATTCAATTATTTTCTGAAGTTTGACAGTCATAGCAATCAATCATTTTGTGTGGTTTGCCAATACAGCAATCTATTGTTTCTCCAGATTCTTGAGTACACACACTGAAAATACACCTTTTGTAGATGACATATTTGTGGTTTGCAAGTTTTTTTGGAGATCTTCTAGGATTTCATCCACRTACTCCCAGTCTGCTCTTAGCACACCTAGATGCTGTAGGAGCACCTATAAGCCTTTTTACCCTCCAACTATTTCTGTATCAGTCTTTTTTTTTCCTTACTCATTTTTACTGCAAATTTGGAGTTTCTCTTTAATGTTTAAAAATCACCATGGGATTGTTAAATGCATGTCTGTCTGCTCAGGGACAGGGAATCGGCGTTCTGGTTTTATTCCTCTTTCTACATACACAGTCTTGTTTCATCAAACACTTCCAAAAATAGGGTTTTCTGAATACCGAGGCATTGTCCTGTATGTAAGTCATCATAAAGGCTTCCACAGCCACGGAGAAGAGGGCTGTGAGCTATGTAACTGTGGCTGCATCACATAACATGAGAGCCTGTACACTACACTGGCTCAGAAAATCTCAACATTTCTTTCTTCTTTGCTGCAAATCCCTATGTGTTATATTATCCTGTCACGGTGTTCTCCATATGCTATCTGTCAAAACAGGAGTAAGGATTAGCCATTCAGAACAGTCCAGCCTGGTGCTGAGTCCAGCCCCTGCTCTCTGAATGTGCTCTGCAGCCAGAATAAGAGAGGAAAAGAATGGATGAGAGTTTGGTGTTCTTCCTCCTGACCCAATCTAATCAGACAAAGAAGCCAAGCAGGTGTAAGGGCAAGCAAGTTTCTGCTTTCCATGGACTGCAGCACCATCCTTTACTTCAAGATCAAGCAAGAATAGTGTGGTTGGAAAGTGCTGCCTGTCACTCAGGATGTTCCTCACACTGCCCTGTTTGATTGCTTCCACTTGCAGAGAAAGGCTCCAAGAATACAACTGTATTAATTGTTGTTACTATTTATTGCTGAGGTGATTTTTTAAATATCTTGCCTTACAAACAGAAAGAACATGCATAGCAACTCACACTTGGTTTAAATTAATTGCCATTCTGCTTATGGTATTTAAGGACCAGTCAAAGCAGAATGTTGATGGGATCTTATGCGATCAGGCTTTGCTCTGGGTGAAGCTGTAAGTCACCCATTTTATTTATTATTTGCACATCATTACCTTTTGGTATATGCATGTATATGTGTGCTGCTCTGCTAGTTTCCCATAAGGAATATATTGCAACTGCTGTAGGCAACAAACCTGATAGCTGTAAGAGAGTTTGTTTCTTCACTTCTAGCTTCAAATTCCCAAAGATAATTTGAAATGAACCAGTCTTCATTTGTTCTCATCCCTTTGGCATACATCAGCRAAGAAGAAGGGAGTATCAACATCTTTGATAATTGCATTTCATCCAAATCCAGCTGTACTTCAGGACCAAGTTCAGTAACAATGCTGGCTGATCTGTAAAAACACTGCTAAGAACAGTAAAACCTACTCTTGTGGCTTTCTGAACATAATGAGCCAGATTCTGATCTCATTTACATTCTTGTATCTTATAGCCAAAGGTGCTCAGATACTCTGCTGACAGGTAAGAAACTTGAGAATCAGATTAAATGCAGATAGTGTGATATTAAGTGGCTTAGTGCAGACAGGAGATTATACAACGTTTAGGAGCTGGCCTGAGATCCTGCATGTTGAGGTCCAAATACCTGTTCCATCACAGGCTTCTTTAGCAAACTCATGTCCCTGTACATTGGATCTCTTCAAATTTGCAGGTGAAGATATGAAGCACTTGGATGCTGTGGAGAAGGGGCAGACTTTAACTGAAACCAGTCCTTGGGGATAAAAGTCTCTCTGCCATCTCACTGCTCTGCTTGTTGGGTCTCTGTCAAGAAACAGCGGCCAATGGTGTGAAGGGTTACACATTGCTGTGGATTTTCTCCAGCAGTGTCTCATTTTTCTTTGCTGATGCATTTCTGTGCACATAGCCACATACTCTACAGCAGCCCTCACACCTAACTCTTCAATCCCACAATTGCTGTCCCATAGCAAACAGCCTCCTCTGCACTGCCGAGTTGTTTGTACTGACTCACACATCCTTCCTCCCCCCAGCTCAACCTGTGCTGCCTGCAGCACCAGTCCTTGTACTCCAGTACTCATCCTGTCTATTGCTTCATAAGCCCCTCCACACCAGTGTCTCATACTTTCCCACCCTGCATAGAAACAAGATCCCTGGATATATGCCTGGTATATACTTTTGAAGCAGTCTCTGCTTCTAACTCACTGTTTCTGGCTGCAGATACACAATGTCTTGCCCTTCTGAAAAGGGGAAGTGGAGAGGGGTGTAATCTGGGGACAAGAGAAGAAGAAATATTGGGAGAAAGGAATTGGAGAAAAAGAAATACAGTTCTGTCCCACAAAGACATGTTTTCCAGCTCTCCTCACAATTCCCAGCAGCAGTCTATTGTAGCTCAAGGAACTACGCAAAAACTGGTARCTCTACTCTTTTGATAACATCTAAGTCATGAGTAAGTATGCAAAGTAGCTCATTTAAATAGTGTCACATATAGAATTACATAAAACTTTCCTTCATAAAGAAAAAAATGAGGATACATATCTTTTCATTACATGTTTTTTAGGGTGTCCCATATCCATACTATCATGTGATGGTGTAGTTCATTGTATATGTTGAGCATAATATTTAAATTCATGTGCCCAGTGCTTAGGACCATATGAAGTGTTTTAAACAACCTGCAAAGCTCTCCCAACAGATCTGTTGATAGAGTAGGTAAAACAGTTGAACTGAGTTTCAAACCACTTGCAACTCACTGGAAGTATTTAGGAAACAAAAGATGGGTACTTCTGCCTGAGTATGGAGGTGAACAAGACACAATTTACAGTAAGCATCTTGATGTATCTTGCAAAAAATGTTATTCCTAGAAAAGATAACAAAATAAATTAGCTCTAGTTTAGGATCAAAATACTGTCGTGAATCCTTGCAGGAGTGTGCTGGGGGCCATAATTTCCAATGGAAGGATATCTATATGGTCTCCTATAGAAAGAGACTACTGCTGAGAGTCAGGAGTCCTTGGATTTATTTTCAGCTTTATGATTCCCTTGCAGAATGCCACTGGGCAAGATTACTTTGTGTGTTTTATTTCCCATCTGTATTTGGTCTGTCCAATGTAATTTGATTACAAATGCCTCAAGAAGGAGCTAACAAATTCTATATTCACATGCTGTGACAAGAATGGTAGAAACTTACTAATAGTTGGAGTCCTGGTTGCTACTGGAATAAAAATACTAATTATTAATAATTGCTAGTTAAAAATACTAACCTCTTTTTTCCAGCTTTTGGTATGCAGAAGGTATGACTGGGCTCTTCTATCTGCAATGACTTTTCGTATCTTGGCACTAGGAGCAAATTAAAATATCTTTATCTTTTTTCTTTGCTTTAATCTGAGCAAAAGAACCAACTCTTTCTGGCTCCACTTGTGGAAGCAGTGTTCCACCTACCTCTTGGATTGTATTGAGCGATCCTCAGATGAAGCCAAATGTCTGCCCTGCTGTGTCCTTCCATACATGGAAGTGTATGCAATGCATCACCTTAATCCTTCGTGCTTCATAGGTCCATATCACACCAGACCTGCACTTGATACAGTGATTCTATGTCACTTCAAAAGATAATTTTAATATGTGATTTCAAAATAATAATTGATGTTTTAAGCCACAAACRTTGCCAACTCAAGGACATGCTAGGTGCATTTTATACATTCAAGGTACCATGAATTCTTTTCTGCTCCTTTTTAAGTCAGTAAGGAGTTTTACCATTGCATTCAGTTTGAACACAAACATGGCAACTGTCAGGTAATCTTTTGGGACGCTGGTATGTAATGAAGTGTGTTGTTAGATTATTATCAGACGCACCTTAAACGTGAAGACTATACTGTTCTTAACCACTGAGCATGCTTTATATGCACTCTGGACAATCCAGTGGGTTTTTCCATTCTGAGCTACTTTGCTCCTAACAGAAGCAATACCCTGTATATATCAAGATCAAAGACAAGTACAAGTAGGGCTTTGGGAAAGCGCTTCCAGTTTGACCACTCATAAATTAACTGAATAATCTCATTCTGTAAATCAGAGATATTAATGCACCTGAGAAAACTTCTGACTCTAGAATTATTTGCTAGGATATTTGTGGCTTAAAACCATATAAAGGTTGTGAATGGAGCAAAATATTTGGTGTGTTATATTTTGAAACCAAGGACAGTAGAATAGAATGTCAGGAAACTCCCATGATTGCTGTTTTCAGCGTAACTGCTAATCAGTCACTACTTTAGCTAATATTTGCTCATGACAGAAAGGAATATAAATGCATTTATGCATGTAATTCAGTCAGTTTTACACTAAAACTTATTAAATCAAGTCATTTTCCTAAGTCTTTTTTGTTCAATGGTCTTTGGTATTAATATGGGAAAGTTGTTCCTGTGGATTTAGAGGCAGGAACATTTTCTGAATCAATTTAGTGAAGAACACTTTGGGAGAAGAACTGTCTAGAGATATTTTTTCCATGGTCCAGAGATTCAGAGAATGAAAGGGATGATGAAAATATATGCAAATTAATATTTTTCTTAAGATGCTAATTTGTTAAAATGTAATAATTTGCACTTCTGTTTGTAGTGATTAGCGTTAGATCAAATTCTTACCAAACTGTGAAGAATAGGGGCTATCTATGTAGAATATTGTTCAAATCCCACTGAAATCAATGAAGAGACTTCTGTGGAAGCTGATACAAGTTTTATTAATCCTTTAATAATGTATACCTGGATAACAATCACATCCTTTCACAGACTGGCTTACTAAGCGGGCAAAACTCTTCCTATCCCCAGGCAATGTATCGTGCAGGGTCCTGGAAGCTGAATGAGTGGGTATCTACTGATATGAATTATTATCTTGAACCATCAGTTATGTTTTAGCTAGAACAAGGCTGACTCTAGTTTGGATTTTTTCCTGAATTGTTCTYATTATACGTTTACCTTCTAGCACTGCCAGCATTGATTAAACTACATTTTCCATGATAAGACCCTGTTTCCGATTGCTTATGACTTTGTCAAGCATTTTGTCATTTAGCTGACATTCTACAGACTTTTGATCTACTTGGGTCAATTATTTTTGGGAAAGGGAAGAGGAAATACTTCAACTGGAATGATCCAGCTSTTCAGAATGAGGCAAAAGAAGAAATAGCTTGATTCATCGTTTAATGTGTCAACATGTTGCAGCATAGGGGAATTTGGGGGGGGTTCCTTCTGTTCAGAAAGGATATTTCGACAATTACACTTGCAAAGCAAAACACCGGTTCACTAGGAAACATTGGAATTCAAGTTGTTCATGTAGCTTCTGGTGCCGCCCTAGGGTTTTTTGAGCTCGAAGAGATCCTGGATTTTTCTATTATGTGTTAAAGCATTTAATGGATGCCAAGTCAAACTTTCAACATCTCTGTAATTCAGTGGGGGTGAAAAAAAAACCAAAACCCAAAAAACTAGATAGTAGGAAACAGAATCAAACCTTTCTGGTAAATATCTGTTTGCTTTGCTAATGTGTTGGGATTTTTTTCCCGAACGCTAATGTAAAATAAGGACAGCAGATAAGTGGTTGCTGGTTTTACCCACCATGAGATGGACTTTCATTCTGTTCATTTAGCTTAAGGAGGACCACAGTACATCAGAAAAGATATCCATCTAAGCCAATATTCTATTGGTGGTTGTGGCCAACGGTGGATGTCAAGGGAAGAGCTGAGCAAGCACAAAATGGTAATTCCCAACAGTACCCTACCAGATTCCACAAATGTGTGGCTTGGGGAATCCTGATGTGGAGCTTTTGGGTTGGCTATCTCTAGGGTTTTCTGTTGTTGTTATTATTTTTAATTTAAAAGGACATATGGATCACGGTTACAGTCAACACAGAGGAGAAGCAAACTTAAAAGTCTTTACAGACTGACCAATTTCATCTCTTTCTGACTTTCTGTAGCAGTTCAGCTGTTGCCAGCAGATGAGCCTCTTCTTCACTGCTCCTTTTCTTTTCTCCCTTTGCTGTCGCTGCTGCCATCAGCACTGGACCACGAGGGTAGCAGCTTCATCTTACAGAAACCACGGGGAGAAAGAAAGTAGAGCACTACCTGGGAGAGAGGAAGAGAGTGAGATTTGGGGATCATGAAGGGAGAATAGCTAGGAAGAATAAGTGAGAAAACAGAATGCAGAGGGATGCTAGAGGAAAATGGGTATGTATGGATGAATGAGAAGCTAAGAATGAGTGTGAGGTAGCAAGTCAGAAAATGAATGACTCCTGGAGGTCAACTAAATGAAACTCAGCTAAAGATACTGGTTGGCCATTGTGACTGAAAGAGTTAAACATCTTTTTGTAAATAATTCCTTTCAATACTGTTCTGGGCAAGTCATGGAGAGGACGTCATGCTACTGAATTTTATTTGTCTTGGAGGTGGTGTGCGGACATCCTTGTAGGTTGGAGTCTCCTTTAAACGACATTGCTTGCTGAAGTTTAAGAAAAGGTTCTGTCCCTAGTCAGCTTTGATCCCTTCCAGTTTGATGACAACTGTCCATTGCACAAACACTGTAACTAGTGTCCCAGAAATAGCAGAGCAGGGACCATACTACTACAGAAATAACTAGCAAAATCRCAGTTCGAGGTAGTTGTCTCTTCCCTTTAAGCTTTATAAATAGCATATGTAACTTCAGATGCCTATTACTAGTCTCCCTCTCCTCTCTTCCATATCTTTATACTACCTTTTATTGCTAAGAATTCTCATGTTTAATGTTTGTATAACACAGCAGGCCCTAATCCTATGCCATTCTACTACCAGCACTACCATGGCATAATAAATATTTGGATAAATAATACTGGGACAATGCAGAGAGATGAAAGCAAAATTAAACTCTAATCTAGTTCAACAGAGCAGCTATGTACGTGTTTAAAAAAAAACAGATTCAGACCATAGTTTATTATAGCACCTRGCACAGGAAAGTCCTGGTCTGTGTGAGTAGGATTCTTAGCTGTTAGACTAATAAAAATGCCAAAAAAAGTGTTAGTTTACTCTGAGATGCATATGTGCCTAAACAACCTTTGTGAATAAGTACGCAAAATGGAATTGGGCATGAAGTGTAATCTGACTACAGACCAAAGTAATCCCATTTGTTTTAGCATGGCTATTGGTAAATTTACAGTTTAACAAATTCTTAAGAACTTTGCTGAGCACCTGTGAGCTAAGAGGCAATATCTGAGGCAAAAAACAAAACCCCACACTCCCAAAATGAGAATGTTCTTGATGGGAATCAAAAAACAAGCAAAAATAAAAGCACAAGGGAAGTAAGAAAAAGAAATAACAGAGGGAGAGAGAAAAAAAGTAGGCTCATTTTTCTTGCTACTCGTTCCCTCCTATAAAGGAATGTTACTCAAGCTGTTGCATGAATTTTTATGGAAATCTTTCAAACAAAACTCTAGACTCAGAACTTCTAGTCCTTGTCCTGTGCTTCTGTACCTTTCACGTGGTTTCTGAACTATCCCCATTACTCACATTGTGATCATTTCATCAGAGAGCACGTTTTTTGATGAGGATTTACGTTAGCTGCCAATGATTACTTTACAAGGCTCTGATCTGTCAGCGTGGGCATTGTGCTGGGGCAGAGCCAACACCACGCCTCAAGGACATTTCTAGGCACAAGGCTGAAGGTGGTACAACTCATCCACAATGGCAGTCTCTGTTTGACTGTTTACTCTGTATGGATTCGGTTTGTGTGACGCCTGTTAAATATCTAAGCCTTTGTGAAAATGAATAGGAGATTTATTAGCAGGGATAAAATGACGACTACTCTCAACCTTTGCAGAACTCAAGGTCAAAGCAGTTTTTCCTGTTAGGATGAGGACTTTGTCCACTGCTAACAACTAATGATGTCACAAACACGGGTGGAGGATCCTGAAACAGGCTACTGAGAAACCAGATTCAGTAAAATAAGCAACCATCCCCTTTGTCCCCAACCACCCCAATGTTAATGCCAGAGGGACCAAATTCCTCTACTGGGAACAGGTCCTCAAGAGGCCAGGAGCCTTGCTAGGATGTGCTTACAGATAAAATGCTGGCTGCTTTTGCTTAGAATTTGTCTACATGGGTTGTTGCATATATGTGTCTTACTTGCAGTGTAGAGACATGTAAATGTAAAACTACAGTACAACTGGAATTAAAAAAAAGAAAAAAAGCCTTGCACTAGTACAACTAGTGAGAGTGAGTCCTGCAAGTCCCTTTAACCTCTAGCAACATAAACATATTACAGAACTGCAGTAGCTTATTTAGAGTGTTTGTAGTGGTATAAAAATATGTGGAGGAAGCAAGCCTTTAAACCTATTGCTAAAGTAGTGCAGAACTCTTCTGCAAGTGTCAATGATGCAAGTGTTTTCCTGAAGCTGACTGGGGGCCAAACTCTGTCCTGACCGCACAAATCCTGTCCTCCTGGCTTCAGCTGAATGGGCTAGGAGAGTAGGATTTGGCTGGATTTCATCCATTTCCTCAGGTAGACAAGTCTAAGAAATAACTCACTCTGATGGCAAAATAATTAGTCACTTTTTTTTTTTTAAGATGACTGAAGGTTTGTCTGCCAAAAAGCTTGCCTAATTTTTCTAATTATACCGGCCGAGCCAATAAAACATATCTCTACCTAGAAACCTTATGCTGCCTATGACCTTCAGTTGAGGCAGATAAGACTAGATAGATTTCAGAGAAGTAATGGCAAAAGTAGCTCTAGATTGATTACTGAAAATAAGGGGTGTGGGGAAGCGGTTGATAGAGCAGACTTGAGGAGATAACAAATCTACATTTTCTCTGTAGATCCTTTCACCTTTGGGGGAGTTCCTTGTGTATTAACCACAAAGTATTCTTAACATGAAAGTTTATATATATTGATGCAGATTGCCTAACAGCTGAAATATCTGAGTTGCATCTTAGATTACACAGAACTTTTAGGGAGAAAGGAACAAAATAATCTGTTGCCTCAAGCAAAACATTTGATTTTCTTTTACATTGTACAAAAATTAAGTTTGATGGGACAGAACAATGGTCTTCTATGCAAGTGCTGGTAGGTGAATAAAGCAAATGCATAGCTGTGAAACTTCATATATGGGTCTGAAAGCAGCTAGCTGTATTTCCTGAACACTCATAACATGGTTTCAGCATCTTCAGAAAAGTGAAAGCTTATGGGTTTTGTTTAAAATATAAACACCCGTTATTATTTTAAAAAATTAATATGCTGAAAATATCTATTTAGAAATTTTTTATCAAACGTGTACTTGTCAGTAAACACAATCAAACAGCCGGTGGCCCATCGCATGTGACAGAAGAAATGCAGGGCGACCATCAGCACAAATATGCATAAAGCTGAATGACACAACGGAYACTAAGAATGAAATGAAGAATGAGTAATGAGAAGGAAGAGACGGCCTCAAGAAATTTAAGTGAGGACAGAACTGGTGCATTAGTAAGACAGCAACTTGCCCGTGGAAAGAAAGAGATGAGAAAAGAAAGGAAGCGCCTTCAAGGAGCAGCTGGGGATATTTTCTGCCTTCCCCTCTTCTCCTCCTTGAATCCTGCAAGCAACTGGAGCCCTACCTTGCTGCAGTGGGTTAGCCTGCACGCCGCCAAGGCCTTGCGGGGCAGAAAGCTGCGATGTCGGTCGTCGCTCAAGGGCCCATCTACAAGGAAAAACACGGAGATTTAGGATGAGGCTAGACGCAAAGCATGCGGGCAGGAACTGGGGCTGCGGGGTGACACTGCCGCATGGGGGCAAACCTCCAGGTAACGCCTCAGAAAAACCGGTGCACGAAAGAAGCCGCTTCAGCTTTGTGGGAAAAGTGGGAATTAAACCTGCAGCCTTGGCCTGCCCGTTCCTGCAAGAGGGGATTAAAAGATTAAAAAAAAAAAAAGGAGGAGAAAAAGGAAAGAAGGGAGAAAGAAGAAAAGGAGGAAAAGGTGGGGGAGGAAAAGGTGGGGGAGGAAAAGGTGGGGGAGGAAAAGGTGGGGGAGGAAAGGGGGAGGAGGAAAGGGGGAGGAGGAAAGGGGGAGGAGGAAAGGGGGAGGAGGAAAGGAGAAAAAAGGAGAAAAAGGAGAAAAATAGAAAAGGAGGAGGAAAAGGGAGGAAAAAGGAGGCAAAAGGAAGGAAAAGGAGGAAAAAAGAAAAATGGAGAAAGAGGAGAAAAATGGAGAAAAAAGAGGAGAAAAAGAGAAAAAAGGGGAGAAAAAAGGGGAGGAAAAAGGAAAAGGGGAAAAGATGAAAAAAGGAAAAGGAAAAAAAAAGGAAAAAAAAGGAAAAAAGCCAACAACCCCCAAACATCCGCTTGATCTAGCATCACTGAGGGCTGCGGGGKAGGGGGCCCGGGCTGCCCCTCGGTGGCAGCTGGTGGTGGTGGGAGGGGATGAAGTAGCATGAAACCGGGTCACGGGACCTCCCCATTACCACTGTGACCCCCAAAAAAGGTGTGTGGGGGGAAGACAGGGAAAAAAAAAAAAGCCTCCAGGTTGTTTATTTTCATTTTAGGTCAGCAGAGCGCGTATAAAGAAGAGCGGCCCTATGGTCTTGGCGAGCCCAAAATGGCCGCCTGTCCCAGCGCTGCTGAGCTTCCTAGGGGCAGGGTGGGGCGGGGCGGGGCGTGGCAGGCGCAGCAGCCCCTCACAGGGGTGCCGCCATCTTCCTGCAGTGTCCTCTCCGGCTGGTTGCAACAGTGGTGGCCATGCTTTGAGCTGAAAGTCTCTCCGAGGACAGTGGATGGCAGTTTTCTTCCCTCCCTCATAAAAAAAAAATAGATAAATAGATATAATAAGCAAGCGTACTGTGGCACCTTCAAATAACTGAACTCCACCCCATCCTGTTTATTTGCAGCTGCTGTGAAAATGGCCGTCGAAGGGTGGTGGAGGGCTCAGTGAGGCTTGGCTCTTTGCTGTTCAGTGGCACTGGTGACTCAACTGTATGTGAGAAGCTGTTTTTCATGCATTATACTAATTCTGTCTTCGATGTAAACTTTGAAAAACACAGACCCTAGGTTGAAGCAATTTGCTCCCTGGCGACTTTTTTTTTTATCGGCAGTTTCCAAATCCTTAGCTTGCCAAGGTCAGATCGGATCAGCTTAATCTTAAATTGCTTGAAATGAATTGGCAACTTGAAAAACTGGATTTGTCTGTCAGAAGATGGTCATTTCTTTATTGTGGCCACTGTAAACATAAGAAAGCGCATAATCCTAATGTTGTGCATTCTTTTTAATTCCAGGCGAGTGCCGCAAGGGGGCCAAACAGAGGAGACCATGCGGTCTTTTAATCAGCTGAAGTCCTTGTGGCAGGTAAGTCCCCTTAGGGCTGTTGTATCACAGGAGGACTTGGAGGAGTTTTAGCATATGCAAGGTTTTGGCCCAGGCTTTGTGCAAATTAATAAATAAATGTTATCCCTGTGAAACCTGCCATAGGCATAGTGCATTTAACACGAAAAGGCAAACAGTAAAATCGAGTATTCCCATGAGGTGCACTTTTTTATCATGTTCCCTCTGCTSCCTGGCTTTTCTGGTGGCTCTCCAAGGATAAAAGTCTCCTGTCTTTTCCAGGGTGCAATTCAGTGGGGACAGTGCTGATTTCATCGGAGCTGCTCTGCTTTTACACTGATACAAGTGAGGCCTTGGTCTCTCTCCTGTGGGAGTTCCTCTTTTTCTCTCCAGCCCACCGCTGCTGGCACAAAGGTGGTGATGCAAAGGTGGGTAAGAGGCTACTCTTGGTTTATGTAAAAAGCCAGATTTTGTGATTTCTCTGCTAAATGCTTCTATTCTGCTGGGAAGCTTGCTTCAGTGATGTCTTTTCTTCAGTATCTCCAGCTTGCTGGGCTGAAGAAAAATTGTAAGCTTTTCTGTTAATTCTGGTTAGTAATTGCTCTGAATTAGCATGCTGTATATGAAGCTTTGGGTTCCTGCTGCCCAGCTAACCATTTCAGACTGAAGRTAAAAGGTAAGTGGGAGGTAGGATTGTAGAATAATTCATCCTATATATCACTTTGCTGATCTTTCTATATGTATGTGTATATGCTTGTGCGCACACACACAAATATATATGTATATGTGTGTGTATATATATATATATATATATATATACACACACACACATAACAGAATAGAATATAAATTTATAGAGACTGACAAACTTTTTTCTTTGCTTTTAAAAAAGCCAGAAGTACATTTGAAATCTGAGAATGGTTTATGTTGACCTTTGATGCAATCTCAACTGACATTGAAAGACTGTGTGTTGGAATGTTAGTCATTAAAACCCTGTCTAGGATTACTGGGGGATAGATTATATTGATCTCAAAGCTTCCTTGCTAAAGACAAAGGTTTTTTACATGTTTTGGTCAGATCAAGTAGACTGTGACAAATTCTCTACTATGAATGCTATGTAACTGCACCTTGCCACAAGGTATTCAGTACTGTCTCACTTATCTTCAGTCAACACAAATTCTATGCAATTATAATGTTCATTTCCTGTAAAATAACAGATAGAAGAATAATGGACCTGGATTTCCATTACAATGAATTCATAAAGCATGAAAGCTTTAACAACTGAGCAAGTGATAGAATTGCATCAGGTAAAATAATCTCACTCTCCAGAATACTGAGCAGCCACCAACTCATGGGAATTGAAAAGTTAGTTCTGCTATAGTAAGAGGTCCCACCATCTCCCTGATGGTGTTTATTACACCTTTTCTGCAGATTTCATATTGTCTGCTGTCCTATTTTGTCTGACAGTTCTCATATTTTGTCCGTGTTGCAGTTGGCAGTCATGTGACTCAGGTGTGACATGGAACCATGTGAAAAAGCTCGGCTTTGGCCCCAAACCTCCCTAAAGTTCATCAAAGTGGAACTGCGAGCTTTCTACTGGCTGCTTGCTGAGACAGGGAACAGCTGCAGAGTCCACATCTGATATCCTCCAAAATTTAGAGCAGTTCCAAGTTTGCTTTGCAATCAGGTTCACCTCAAATATTTCTGGCATTTATTTTTTTGAAATCAGTGAAAATGAAAAACAACCATTGGGATATCCTCACAGTTAAACTGGTGCAAGTAATGAAGCAATAGTTTCAGGATTGGCTGCTAGACTCATTTAGCTGACCAGGGCATTTTGTGAGAATTAGCATATGAGATATCTATAGTCTGCTCCTGACAAATGCATTGTTGTTTTGTGGCTCCATTTTTGACTGCCTGGACTGCTTTTGCTTTCTTAAAGCAAGGGGGGGTGGGCAAAAGTGGGATTTTATTTGCATATATGGCTGTAACAGCAGAAGATGAGTAAGCTGACAGGGTAAGTTTCTTTTTTTTAAGATTTTAACCATGTGAATAATAGTAACAACAATCACTGTAACAGTGCAAGCATTTGCTGGTTGCTTATAACTAAACTGTGGTTATAAATGAGAGTTATAATGAATGCCAAAAGAAATCTGAGAGTCAGGAAGATATTTTTTGAAATTGAGAGTAAAAAGCAAAAACAAGTCTCGCAATCATGAATACTGCATTTTCAAAAATGCGCTTTCCTTGTGCATTTAGAATTGTTTTATTACTTATTAATTTTTATAATAGAACTACTATCCTGTTCTATTACATCTGAAAAAGCTCTGTTTTAATTCACCTAGTTGCAACAGAACTACTACTCTTTTGCAATGGTAGAACAAAATCTCCTGGAGAGAATGAGCACTCCCTGCTTCCAGTTGGGTTTTGCTATTGTTAAGTGTGGCTGCCATTCCCAATTTGTCTTTTATCAGCCCTGCTCCCTGAGTCAGGTAAAATCACATGAGATAGACTAAAATAAAATCAGAGAATAGGCCAAATTGTGCCATGAACAATCCTAACTCTTACCATAGCTGTTTTCAGAATGTGATATGGCTTAAAAGCTGGCTGTCATATGCTTTAAGAGTCAAATTAATTACCCAGCGTGGACTCCTATATAGTAAATCTGAATAGGCTCAGAATTTCAGGTAATGACCCAGGTTATATTTTTTATGTTACTCATAGTTTCAAGGAGGAGTTGCAAATCGATTCTTAGTGATCAGTGGTTTACACTGCTGAGTTTTAGAATACTGTGCAGAAAAGGAAAAAAATAAAATAAACTGGTCATCCAATAGTTAGGCTATGTAACAAAAGTTCTGAGTGGAGAGAAAGCATGTGAATGCCCAAGGAAGGACCTTTACAGCCAGTATTGAAATTACACCCCAAACCTTTGAATGCTTATTTCACAGCTGGGATAAGTTGTGGGCTAAGTGAATGGTTTCTCTACTGTGATTTTATCCAAAGATGATCAGATTGGAAAAAAAAATTAAGCAATACTGATAGCTTATGGGACATGTCAGGTTCTGTCTTGGATGTATAAACAAGTCTCTCTATGTTATTTAGACCAGATGTGTTTAGATTCAAGAGTTAATCAAGGGCATAATTTATGCCAATGATTTGAAACTAAAGCAACAGTTATAATATGGCTCACAACGAGCTCTGTGAAAGAAACCTTTTTGAAATAAACCTTTTCAGATATGCTTGTAAACTGTGAGCCTAGAGCCCTCTAGTGTTAATGCTGGTGTAATGTACATTAGTTATCTACACCAATAAAGTGTGACCTGCACAATATTCTGACCTCTGTCAATAAAGGGCTACTAAGCCAATCCCTTTTTTTCACTTTATTTTTTATTGTCTTTAATACTTATCCATGGATTAGAAAAATAGTAAATTTTATTTACGAGAGATGTAACTGATCTCATTCATTACAATTTTTAGAAAAGAGTCATTGATTTCCTCTGGAGCTAATTCCCAATTTGTGTCAGCAATAACTCAGAGCAAAGTTAATTCCTATGTAAAGGAAAATAACGAGGGAAACCTGGAAAGCCAATCTATGCCACCCACTGGTGCTCTTTATTTTTCACCAACTTCTTGTTGTGTTTCCTGCTACTCAGGGAGCACCTGCAAGTCCTTCCACTTGCTCTCCCACACCCAAAGTGCATTGTGACCCCTGTTCTCATCTTCCTCAGCTGAGGGTTGCCATCTGCTTCTTGCCAGCACTGGTGCTGTGTGTGTGAGACGGTTCCTAGTTGCTCCAAGGTAGGGTCTCCAGTGTGTCCTCCACCGCAGGTTTTGTGTGCCTCTGCTCCTTGCCCCTACTTATGGGGGTTCCTTGTTTCCCCATGCCAGGAGCAAGGACTGTCCCCTCCTCTCCTTCTCTTTCTTTCTTTCCTTCCTTCCCTCCTTCCTTCTCCCATGTCACACAACCCTAGGTTGGTTTTGCCCCCCCTCCCTAAGTCATGATCACCTCTCAGTCTTCCCATGTGTCAGAGGATGAGTCTGTCTCATTCGCTTCTTCTTCCATGTATTAGTCTTTCCTCTTTCAGTAAGATGCCTCAAGCATTTGCTGGCACAGGCTTAATACACATGGAGTTTTCCGTGAAGGAGGGGAACTGCTGGGATATTGAGATACAGACTTTCCTTGGGAAAAGAATTGATGACTTTGAAGCCGCATGTGGAGAATATGTCAGTGGGTTACCTGTGGATAAGGGGCTGTTGTGGACCAAAGAAGTACACAGTAATTTATTTTCTATTAATAGACATTCTCTCTTCCCTTCTGCAGAATGAGCAGGAGCAGAATTATACCCCAGCCTGCCTGGAAAGACCAGAGAATCTGTTGCTCACCAAACCAGTCAGTTCAGTATCAGTGCTGTACCGGGAGGCCAGGTGGGTTAGGTGGGAAAGAGGGAAGTGAGCAATAAACCATCTGGGACCTCACTGGGAATCAGAAGAGCCTAAGAACTGGGACAAAAAGATGTTGTGAAAAGCCAGAAAATGGACAGTAAAGTAGCAATTTGGCCAACAGGAAGCTGGGAGGTAGGGCAAACTTTTTCAAGCAGAAAGTATGAGGTTACCAGTGGTCCCTGAGGAGAACTCGGTGCTCACCTCTGAGTGAAGGGGTCTATGGAGTGACATAGTTCTGTGAAAGAAAAATGGGTGAGAAAAGCAGCCTAAGCAGGATACCTGAAGAAACCTACATGCTTACCCTGTTACTCCCTCTACTAGGTTGTCCAAACTGTAGGCGAGGAAAAGCTTATCATTAATTTTTTTCTGTTCCCTCTATTGATCCTAGAGCAGTCATTTGTAAATTGTGTAACATGCTGCTTGGCATCATACAGTTTACAGGCAGGTATGTAGTCACTGGTTGAAAGCATAATGTAGCTAAAGCTGCATGGTAACTTGTCAAAACTTGCAAATTTACAATAGTGCCACTGCAGATTTGTTTGAGATTTGTGTATGTTTCAATAGGCATTAAAATATGAGACTGACTGGTTTGGAGTACTTTGGATAGTTTTTGTCAATTGAGTAAAGAACTTCCAGTTACAAAATAGGTACAGACTCAAAAATAGGCTTGTTTACTGAAGACCCTCTAGTCGATAGCATCAAGTTATGTGCTTGGAACACCTTTAGTATATGCTTTTGAGTGCCTTCCTTTCAAAGCACTGAAGAGCATTAAAGCTCTGTAGAGAGTTAGGTACCACAGTGTAGACTGACTTTTTAACTGGAGCTCTTGAGGAATGGCTACAGTAGAGTGGGAAGCAAATATTTTATAGGGCCAGCAACTCTCTTGTAAGGGATTCAGTGAAAAGACAGAGGATACAAAAGCTTTAAAATGCTCAAAATTTATTAATCATCATTTCTTTTTTTCATAAGGAACAAAATAAACAATATTTCAAAACAAAATGGAAGAAGAAAATATACCACACCCAGATAACATCACTAAGACTAAGAAATGGGGTAACAAATTCTGAAGGAAATGGCCCAATAAATCAATTTTCCAAAAATAAAATAAATAGCAATGGTACAACTTTTTAAAACAAATCTCAGCTTCCTAGGAAAGAATTTACATATAATATTATTATTATTATTATTACTTTTGTTTACAAAAATCCTTCACATGCCCCTGTTGGCAAAAAAATATATATATACTTCTTCTGTAAACAGTTAACCACAAACAAAAAAAATTCCAAATTTTCATATAGTTACTATGCTGATGGTATTATGTAAACAAAGAATAGTGTGCAGCAGCTTTTCATGATAGGATTTCTTTCTTTCTTTCTTTCTTTCTCACAAGAATATACAGGGAAAATACCCATCATAAATTGCTCATAATATTGAAGTTTACAGTTTTGAGAAGATACAGCTTTCTATACAGTCTAAGTTTTCCTTAAAGCAAAAAGAAAAAGAAAGAAGCTGACAAGTACAGTTTTGTTTGTTTCTTTTCTTTTCCGGACTTTAGCTTTTGATCTGTCTCAATGAAATGAAATGAAAATGTTCTAAAAATGGTCAGTGTATGTCAGTGGAAAGATTAGTTATTTTCAAGTGGGTACAGAATGTAATGGCTAGCAAAACTTAATTTCCTACATAGTAATGTTTATTTTATGCCTATCTAGTCTATATCATGCCAGCAAGGGAAAGCTTCAAGCCAGGAAAGACTGCAAACAAACAAACAGCAAATGTCAAAACGACCTTATGCTGTACCTCTCGAGGTGTAAAAGAAAAGATACTCAAAGCAATGAAAGATGCATTGGAATGAAAACTGAAATAATATAGGAGCCAGGCAGAAGATATCATCTGTTCATCCAAAATTTTAGCTGCTTTTGACACTTTTGTATTTTTTGAAAGGTTTATTTTAGTCTATGTTCAACTCTTCCTTGTTTGGCTTCTTCTTGCTAGTTCTCATTTTAGACCTTCCCTTTCTCTGGCAAGGCCATTGCCTCCTGCACTGATTGTTTGGCGCGGTTGGTAGGGCTTTCAATGTTTTGAACAATGCACTCAGTGCCCACACAGCTGCATTTCTCCACGTAGGTGTATAAGTAATCAAGGTAGGTTCCATCACTGCATGTCAGGGTCACTGTTCTTTGGCTGGTCTTGATTTCCTGACAGCACGTGCATTTATGTTCCATCATGTTCGCCTCTGGAGAATATCTGATTGCAAGACCAACACAAGAGAAAGATTCAGAAATGATGTTGTGAGAAATACCACCGCCACTCTCATCCCTTACTAGGCAAAACCAAAAGTTGTGCATTTGCATGGGGGGCAAWTGCTTGATATTACCATTCTGAGAGTATTGTGCTGAAACATAAGTTGCTACTCGCTGTAAAAATGGATAAATCTAGTTCTATGTTTCTAGCTCTACATTAGGACACAGAAAACATAAATGAATTACTCCAGAGCATGTATCAAGCCAGTCCAAAAACAGAGACTAGAATGAGACAGATAACGTCACTTTTACATGAGCCAGTAACTTGGGTCTATTCATTGTGGCATTGGTCTAGCTGTTAAAACCTGGTTAGTCATGAGGTAATTAACCTCATATAACATCACGTCTGTTAAAAGTTCATGTTAGCACAACAGACATAAGCAGTTGATGGCTGAGTGGGTGCTGGACATATTAATAAGGCATTTGCAATTTGCTTTCTGTTACCGGTGTAATGAGTAGAAGATAGAAAAACATAGGTTCAGTTGTATACAAGCAGAGTGAGTAATGATCTTTTATACCACTTACCGTGAGTAAGCATTACAGCTGCCTTCACAGTATGTTAGCTCAACAGGTGCAGGAGATACACATCCATGGTACTGGATGACAGTAGTGGTATTGTGCTTCTTACAGGCTGAAGTTTCAGCAGACCAAGAGAAAATATGTTAAAATATGTGTGCATATAAGTAGACATCTGTACATGATAGAGAGTTCTTAATAGAAAACTGAGATGAATGGAGCTGAAATAGGAAATTAGGTAACAGTGCAGTTCTCTTTTAATTGCTTATGGCCAAACGATGACTCTCTCTGCTTGTGCTAGCAATGAATGAAAAAAGTTYCCTTTCCTTATGCAGCACCAGCGCGCGATGCAGAAATAAAGAGTAGTGCTGTGGCAACTTGTCAACATGCATCCATCTCCCAGGACTGGTTTTACTTTTTCCTCAAAGAGAATGCATCTACAAAAGGTTGGAGAATAGCCACAAAAAGACTAACATTTAATGGCAGAGCATGGGAAAGTTCATCCTATACATGTTTTCAAAGGACTGGAAGTGGGTGCTGGAAACGTTCTATTCCTTAACACCCTGTTTCCTTTCTCACCCCAATATGAGGCACTGCTCCCAAACTCAGTCTATTCACCTGCTCTGTCTGTGCATCTACCATGCAAGATGGACTAACATGCTTAATAAGGCATATATTGTGCTTTTACTTAAAATGATCATGACTTACTTTTCTGTGGTTTTGGGCACAGTCTGCAGCAGTCATCCTCTGACACCCCGTCATCCTTGAGTGTGAAAACAGAATAAGATAACTCAGATTTCATATCTGCACACTAAAGCAGAGACTTTCCCTGCTTCCTAAGTTTCTCTGGTGCCAGAAACTTCTTTGTATTGAGATGGATGGGGGCAGGGCTAAATAGTAAGGGCACATAACTGCTACTTCAATACAGTATTAGTAAGACTTCTTCACAATCTGACATTAGGACTGAAATTGCCTTCCTATCATCAGACTTCAGTAGTCAGATTTTAGAAATAAAGCTTGTAGCAGACATAGGATATTTTGAGGGACCAAAGTGCAGATGAAGCATTATGTCAGCAAAGGTAACATAGTTAATGAAATGCTCACTTCCCACACAGGAGGGGCTGGTTCTGATCTACCCTGAGCTGTATTACGTTGAATTATTTTGCTAATTGAAGTAGCTTATTTTCTTTCCCCTTTGCTCTCAATGAATGAATTCTAAAAAAGAATTTGTAAGCTTGAATAATTTAGGAATAAAAATCCAAGTATTTTCCAATAAGATTCTTGGTCCTGGGTTACTTGACACTTTTGGAAATCCAAAACAGTATGCTGTGGCCTTTTCTCTAGTGCTTGCTCTGTCTTTTTGCATCAGCAATGACTGATATGCCACCCATTTTAATCTTGATTTGCCTTTCTGAAGTGAAATTTGATGGGACCAGATTCAGATAGGATACAATCTGAGTTACACTGCATATAATGCTTCTGCTAGGTATTTTTTTTTTTGGACATGGTGATCCCATTATCACCTGTGCCAAGCCACTGTGATCTTTTCAAACAAACATGAGAATTAGTAGAAGAGTACTTACAGGATCACAATTGTCAGAAATGGAAGGACAGCCTTTCTGTACAATGACTGGAATGAACTGATCGTCATGTTTTTCACATGTGTAAAATGTACAGTTTTTGCCAGGCGGCTTCCAGACTTCTCCAACCTGAAAGTAGTCAAAATTAAATAAAAGTGAACAGAAATCTTCTTATATAAAGACAAAACCCCAAAATGCAGTTTTTTATCATTGCTCCCTGTTGCGGTGTTGTTATACTGTATAATGTCCTCGAATCTCAGCTGATAGTTACTTGTCATATTATCATACTGCCTTAAATCTTTTTCATTAACCAAGTGAAGAGGCTATATTTTTATCTGGATACTCCCATGCTTTTTGTAGGAATGGGATAAGTATGTGGACTAATTTGGAAAGAGGAACTTACATTTTGATGGCTTTGACCTCCCCTTTTGTCATCAGAATTTATGGGGTCTGTCCTAATCCCACTCAGATATATGGCAGAATTTCTGCTGGCTTCACTGACCTCTTCTGTTTTAAAGCTCTCTTTGGGGCAGAAAACTGCCTCCAGATACATAAAAACAAAATTATTCTTTGAACAAAATGGGTGCTGTATTTTCAGGGCTGAAAGCAAATAAAGGCCCATTACTTTCATGTATGTATTTTCTATTTTGATTTCTGAAAGCTGTTGTTCAGTATCATAGTTGCTTCCAGAAGCCTCAGTTAAAACCAGAGTCTCGTAGCTCAAGGTGCTCTTTGAGCCATGTGAGGCAGTCTGTCTGTCTCAACAAGCATTGCAATCTAACATGAGAAAAGACAGAGCAAATAAATGTGATATAGACAAGGAGAGGAAGGAGCAAAGAGGCTAGCAGAGTTCACCAAAATGTAACAGGGGTAGTTACTTTGAGCACATGTGTCGTATTGTCTCCCATGGTCACTATACAAGCCACTGCCTTGCACGTGCCGCAGCACTGCCCAGGTTTCTGTGTATACTTGTAACCCTGTTTTGAAAGAAATGCAGAGGAAATGGTATTGAGTCAGGACACCAACTTTATCTCTGACAGTTATTTGAACTGAGCAGGGTAGGAATTACTGATTGCGAAATAGCACTCACCACTGGGCAGTATGTGTCACAGATAACAGGCTCGCACTTGACAAAGGCGTGATGAGGACCTGAGTAAGAGGAATTAAAGCAGGTGCATTTTTCACAGGGACCTGATGGGATGACAGCTCCAGGCTAGGGGAAGCCAGAAAAAAAGTCATTATTAATCAATAAAAGCAAGTTACTTAGTGTACATATGTCATAGGCAATACCAAACTGAGCTATGTATGGGCTAAACTATCCTTAAATACTGTTTTGATTGTTTTAATTAACCAGAGTTTCTGTTGTTGATAACACCAATGCTTTGCATTTTGGAAGGGAAATTCTGTTACTTCAGAAAGGAGAGCAGATAATACTCTTGCCTATAGGAAGGGGGTTCATATGCTGGCCTTGATTAAATGATTAATAATGTTTTATCATGCAAAATGTGGGGTATGATAGGAGTCTCAGAAATGTTGCATTGTTAAACTATGTGCAGGTATATTTTTATAGCGAGTTGCTGTGTACTTACTGGATAGAAGATATCGTTGACTGCACAACCAGGTCCTGTTGGTCCAATAAGAAAGGAAGAAAGATAGTGACATGCATGTATAAATTTTAAGAAGCAGAAGTATCTGAAAAATCTGCTGGTTTGTTGTCCAGATGTGATAACACAGCTAATTTGCATCTTTCTCCTATATGGCTTTTATGTTCAACAACTCTTTAAAATATAGCTCAGAGTAACATATGAAGAAGGTGCACGGTACTTACTGCATTCAACGGAAGGACAGCATTTTCCACGCTGTATTGTAACTATTTCCTGTCCCGCTAAGCATTTGTGTGTGACCTCAGGGCAGCGGCTAGTGTTGCAGACTGTGTAATGTAACAGAAGGTAAAAAATAATGAAATCAGAAATTTTAAATGAAGGTGATTTTGTTTTGCATGAGCAAGAACTTTGGAAGTTTTCCCTTGGAGCAGATACAGTGGTGCAGATGGAAATGTAGACAGGCTAGTCTAATGACTATCTCAATATATTTGCCAAGCCATTTTTGAAATGAATGAGCTTTTCTGTAACCTTTGGAAAACAAAGTATTGCCTGAGAAGAATAGAGTGGTGATTGCTGGAAAGAAGAATTTCCAAAGAGAAATTTGAACCAATTGGAAAATCTGATGACTCTCAGAGGTTCAGGAACACTCTTGAGAATTTTTTAAAAGTTTAAGAGATTTTAAAGATAAGATAAACTTTTGATAATGGTAATTTTTTCATGGAAAAAGAAGATGTTTTGAATACTTTTTGGTCATTGTTTTAGGTGATGGCATTAAAGGTTTTCTTTTTTCCTTCCAAAAGTTAAATTACAGGAAATTTTTAGTTACTTTTCTGTGTCTAACTGTGTAAAACCTATCTGTCTTTAAAGTTGATCTCTTTAGGTATCTAGTAGATATTCTGCAAGAAGACTCTAGGAAGTGGGATGGGGAAAAAAAGCTTTATGAGATTAATTAAAAGTATAAAAACCTGAGAAACTACTGCTTAAGTTCCCCACAATGCATACAGTATATTCATCATGATAAATAACTCAAACTGTACTTACAGCACGCAGGCTGGGTACAGCATGGATGTCCTGGCAGCTGTACCTGAACAGGCTCATAACCTGGATCATCACAATGCACTGTTTCTGTCGGAGGACATTCGTTTCTTGTACAATGCACTTTAAGAGTATGTTTGTCACAGACACATTCCTGGCAATCCTTCATCCATTTTTCTCCTGGCTGTATAAAAAAGAAAAAAAGAAAGAAGAAAGAAATTATATATAAATTTAAAACAAAATCATTCTTTTTTAACTAGTTTACTTATTCACGGATATAGTGATACCTGATTACATCAGCGTTTTCATATTTCTAGTATGTCTAGATTTTATAAGAAATCCTTAGATTGAAACTATTTAGCAGAAGATCCTGGAGGTCACTAATAGTTCTGAATATGTCCACATATCTATCAATGTTTATTTATTTATGGAGTTAGTATGAAAGGGTGCAAGTATAAAGAGTTAGTATAGAAAGGGTGTAAAGGAGAAGTGACTGAGATTTGCATGTATTTTTATATATGAAGTTATCATATCACATACTCATTTGCACATTAGATTACAGAGAGAAGTTTGTATAATTTTTGTGCAATTGAGAACCTAAGAATGCAGCTTGTCAGCATTTTCAGCAACAAATAAACTCTGTTACTCATCTGTCCATTTGTCTCTAGTAACTTTAGCTGGTCAAATTTATGGAAATAAAAGAAGCAGATATGCCAAGTTTCCACTACTATCATCTGTTCTTTTCTCTCTCTCTCTCTCTCTCTCTCTCTTTTTTTTTTTAATATGAGGTGTTGGTTATTGAAAGAATATCCCATCACTTGCCATTTAATGTCTCAGGAAGTAACATGTGATTTCGGCTATCAAACTCACGATTATTTTTAAGACTTAAGAGGAACAAACATTTGAAAAAAAACCCTAAAATCTCCTCAAACTTAAGCAAAACTTTGTTCTTGTGAAGCACCGAATGTCCTCTTGCTTCCCCTGTCTGTACTTGATATACCACATTGATTGTCATACTCACCCTTCTGGATATTCCACTCGGTTCCCTACAAGCTGAAAAAATAAAAGAATAGAGATTTACATTACTGAAAATGAACACAATGGAGTAAATCTGTGCAGTTTCAAATAGAGATACTGTGAAGATAAATCTAACAAGAAACTGAATATGCAAAGTAGTCCTTTGGAAATGAAGGACAAAATTTCTTCATTTTGCTATGTCTGACATAAATAAGGAAGGTGGGAAGAAGGGGGTATTGATCATTATTCAATTTTTAGATGGGGAGACTAAAGGAGCTTAAGTAAACTGAACTGATTTGCCTGTGATCTGACCATGTAAAAATGGCAGCAGAACTCTGTTGACTCCCAGTCCAGATTTCTATTTATTCCCCAAACTAAATACAGAATACTTACAGCATTCGGAGACACAGATGTTGCTGTCTTCTCTGATGAAAATCTGTCCTTCAGGACAGAAACATCCTTCAGTTACACCATAGCCGCTGTGCTCAACAGAGCTAGAGTGGGAGGAATGCATATATTTGAGTACAATGTTTTTGCTGTAAAGCAGGAGAGAGGGCAGCATGTGTTGAAGGTCACAATGTCATATAAAAGGGAGACGAAGAATTTACATTTTTTGAAGTACAACAGGAAGTGCAGATTCACAGAGCTGATCAATGAGATATTTAAAACTTGAGTAATTTATACAAATTCATGAGATATGTTTCACTATGAAAGTTTTTAGTAATTCCATTTTCTAAGGATAGTGGCTGGGTAAATAGAAAAGAAGACAAAGATTAGCAGTTGTAATTTTTCTGGTCTTTTCATACCTTGGGTCACAGGTAGGAGGATTAATGGACCCACATGCCTTGTATACTGTGTTTGTTGGACAGTTGTATGCTGTAAGGGAAAAGAAGAAAATAGGTCAAAAATTGGTATCAAATACTTTTTGTAGCAGATGTTCTTAAGTGTTTCTGGCTTGGCCTTTGTCATCTGGGGCTTCCGTTGGTAAAGATGTCTGTGTACATTTTTCTAGGTTAAATATCGTAGTCAAGTGTTAGATGTTAGGTGTGTTTACTGAATAGAACCCTAATTAATAGGGCTTTACACATACATTTTTGAGTTCTGCAGTACTTACGGCATGTAAAGTTGGTCTTTCCTCTCCAGTCAATGCAGATACCTCTAGCAGCACACTCTGTAGCATACATCTCCAAACTGGAACACTGTACCGACTCATCAGATACACGACATCCATCAAAAACACAGCCTTTGAAATATGGGTCTGGTGGTATCACATCATGGCATGGTTCAAAAACTCTTGAGACAGAAAAGAAACCAAAACCCTTTCGTGTTAACCAGTCATTATATAAAATCAGATCTTGTCAGACAGCACCTTCCTACTTAAAGGCACATTGTTCTCTCCTTCAAGAAGGCACACATTACAGGAAACAGAATTAACTCTAAGAATGGCCACTAATCTGGGAGATAGATTCAGGGTAGGAAAAGTTAGGAAATTTGAAGCCCTTAGAACTGTTTTGAGCCTATTTTTCTAAAGATGCTAATGGTCATAATGTTTGTGTATGTGTACACAACTCTTCATTTGTCTGACACCAGAAGTTTCTTGAGGAAGGCAATTGCATTAGGTAGAAGAAAAAGGGATGCTAGAAGTGCCCAAGAGGTGGAAACATCTAATAGCTCATAAGTTATTAGACACTACAGCAAGTATGTGCAAGAGGCTTTTATAAATGATCCAGCTGAAGAACAAGCTTTTGGTTGTAGTTCACRCAGGTGTAGGAAATAGGTATGTAGGAAACAGGCCTTTGTTAGTGCTGGTGCTTTTGGAGCTGTATGTTTTATACAAAATGCACAAATATTGAAGGATACTTTTGGTGTTAGCCTGGTTGATTAGCAGGCTCTTTGCTGTTTGTATTAAAGATCCAGTTCAAATTTAAAGTTCAGTCCTTATTTAAGTTAGCTAAGTTAGTAGTTATACTAGTGGAAATAGCCTGGAAAGCAGGGAGGGAGAAAGATAACATAAATCCATGTGCTTGAAACCCAGGGAGTATGAATTCTGGTTCTTGTTGTATCCCTGATTTGCTGACTTTTCCTCTCCTTGCTCAGGTGTCTTTGGGACTGCAAGTCCTTAAAGAAGAGCAGTTTCTTTTGCAAAGGCCTTTTACTACCCATATCTTGTCATTAAGCTGATATTTTCAGATATGATCACATGATAGGGCTATAGTTCTTATTCATTTCATAAGATACTGAGAAAGCTTTGTCTAGCTAAGGAAGAGCAAATTCATTCAGTTTTTATCTTACTTGCTCTTGATAAGCTTGCAAAGAGGCGTTTTACAGTGAGGCGATGGTGGAGGTGTGGTTACAATTGGCGGTGGTGTTACATGGCAGGATTTGTTGTCGTTATCAACTTCCCAGTGATGAGCCATTTGGGGACAGGAGGAAATGATCTTGCCACTTGGCAAGCGGCATTCATCTGATCTGTTATTTGTACATGTTCCTGGAAGATATCAGAGAGGAGCAAGGTAAGTTGCATAAGCCACATCTGAGGTGCACAATACATACCAAATTTAGAAGGGATTTGCACATGAAATGTATCAGGTGCCCTGCTTCACAGGGAATGCTTTCTCTACATTTATACGAATTTTAATTTAGTTTGGGGCAAAAAAAAAAAAACCAAACCCCCAACCCCAAAATCAAAAAAGCAGGTGTTCGTAATATTGAGCTATTGATCTTAAGAAGTTTAAGACCAAAATTGTTCTCAATTCCATTTTACTGCTGTTTGAAAAATTTCTGTCTATGGTTAGCCTGCATAAACAGAGCGGGTGAGAATAACCATGGGAGGGTAGAGAAAGAATCAATAATGTATCTRTCTTACCACACTGTCCTTCAGTGTTGTTGCCAAATTTGCTGAAGGGGAGCTTCACTGAGAAAATCAGCCCACTAAAGGTGATGGTTGCATCAATCTCTGGTATTTCAACAATCATATTGATGCCCAGCATTGAAATAGAAATGCCATCTTTCTTGAACACTGGTTGGACAATCTTTCCATTGAAGTAAATCTGGATGTAGGGTTAAAAGAAAAGAAAAAAACTTCAGAATAAGGGCTGCTTCTATTTGATTGTTTTAAATAATGTATTTACTGATCTTTATAATTATGCATAACTCATTCATCATGCATCATATTCAATGACAGTTTTCATTGCAATAACAACATATGCTGCATTCATTTTCAGCTTGTGTGGCTATATTGTTCCAGAGTGACAGAATAATAATAATAACAACAACAACAACAATAATGAAGTGGCCTCTATATGCCATGTTTGGGCAGACTGTGTGCTAATGTACATCATTCTAAACTGAAGTATTTTATTGATAACATCATTTTGTTTAATGTAAATTTTTCCACATAGAAATTAGTGGTAGTTTTCTTTTAATTGCAAAAATGTTCCCACCATTATTATGTAATAACTTTGAAATTCCTACAAAATCACATAGTCCCAACGCTGCACATTCCCTAGCATTGGGAGAGTCCTCTCAATTCAAGATGAAGACAAATGTGCCTGGTGCTGTTTTTACTTAGCTGTCATATTTATTCTTTAATCTAAGCTCTTCCATTTTCAGTCCATCTTACACGAGCTAATGAAGGTGGCATATTTGCTTAATAACTTTTTGTTGGGAATTATTCTGCAACTTTCTTCTCATTGGATTGGGATGAAGTAGGAGTTAAAACTGTCAGTTCCTATTTTCTCTCACAGGGAATCACTGGACTGTTTCCGCATAGCTTTCTGGCTGGAGCAAATAGAGCTTGGTGCGGCTCTGCAAGGGCAGAGTGCAGGTTGACAAACATATCCTCCCACCTATTTGAGTTCTCTTACCAACTAATTAATTCCCCAGGGTAACACTGGCAGCATAACCGACTTCTGATTTTCACCAGCCACCAACACTAATTTAGGATCATGAGGACAAGGGGACACCCCCGTTCACCCCTTTTCTTAGCTGTACCTCCCTTCCCAGCAGGTGATCGGAGAGGAGTCATGCCATGGCTCTGTTTAATGTCTGAAGTTCCCCATACAGAGGAGGGAATCCCTAGTCAGCCAGCCAGTCTTTACCATCAGTGAATATACAATTGATATGGGCCAGTCTTCACCAGTCTTCACCATCAGAAAAGAAGCATGCTTATCATCTGTTGCTGTGTTTCTTCGTAATGTGTTTACTTAAGTAAGTGAACACACAATGTATTAATTTTCATGAAAGACTAATCCTCAAGCAACAGCGCAAACATTCTTTCTGTCTTCTCTCTGTCAGCTGTATTAGTCTGTTTCCTCCTGTTATTTATATATACGTATGGATGAACATAATATATTCATATTTGTACAGTGCTGTTTCTAATGTTTCTGACATTTTATTCCTAGAAATAGGTGTAATATTTTTCTCCTAGTGATGCCTCTGTCCTAGTCATCTCTGGAATATGATATTCTAACAGACTGTATTACAAATGAGAATCAGTAAGGCCAATGGACCTTATTTCTCTTTTGGAAAAACAGACTTAGAGAAATAAAAAAATGTATATTTTACCACATTCTTCATCACACCATTCATTAGTTCACGGGTCAGCATCACATTTGAAGATTTGTAGAAAATAATAATCGATTTCGGACAGGAAAGCCCATCTTTTGAATCACAGTAGTAATTGTCAATGTAAATACGGAAGTTGTCATATTTAGGTACAATCTGTTTCACCAGGACGTAAGTACAGTTTTGAAGGAAAGTGTAGTAGATTCCATCAAAAGTAATATAATGAGGATCACCCCATCCAACGCACACACCTGATGGAGAGAAAGTATTTAGAAGATTAATATTAAAATTAATGTAGAAGAAAGAATTTAGAAACTTAACTGAATGTACCACAATTTCTAGAGCAATACAGAGAAAAAAATCCCCATGTATTCTGTGCAAAGTTTTGCTTGCTTCCAAAAATGTAATTCTTTAATTTACTGATGCTTACATCGACATTCATAGTGGTAACAGCAGCCATTTTCATCAGGTACCAGCACTGATGGATGTCCATTGGCACAGGTGATTTCCTTTACAGGTGGGCAATTTATTGGATTTACTTTTTCTTTGCTGTCTTCCCCACAGATGAGTTCTGAGCAGTTGGATAATTTCATTATTTGGCCAGGCTGCAAAATGAACAAAAATTGCTGTCACAGGAGTTTACAAACAGGTATGAACTTTATCCATGTTTTTAATCTAGTGGTATATAATGTTTTCAGTGATGGTGGTATTGGAAAGGAATGTATGTTCCTTCTCTTGAATCTGTGGTATTAATGATTTGTAATATTGACTACAGGCATTCATACTTCTGACAATGACATGGACGATCCAAAACTGTTACTTGCTTTTCAGATCTGGAACAAAGGCTACAAGGCAAATCTCCACTGACAGTACAAGGTCATTCTATTCTATTCTAGACAATTAAAAAGGTGGCTTATACTGAAAAGGAGCGATAGCCTTAGTTGCAGCTATTGCTTCTGCATGAGGAACTCGCCTGAGGTGAGGGTTTCAAGGTAGGTTTYAGGTGGAGGAAATAAATGCCCTTTGTGCTGGCTACGTACACTTTACCTCACCATCAGCGCAGACAATTAGGAAAAAAAAAAAAGAGAATGTATGCACAAATGTATGTTATTTATGTAATAGAGTGCTTTGAAGCCTGCATGTTTTACTAACGATAAAATCACTAGAAAAAATTATTGCTGTTTGCTTTCTCAGTTTGCAAAAAATTCTATCGAGAAGGCCCATAACAATTGTATATCATTATGCAGCAATGAGAATGTGTATTGTTCATCACGAACAATGCTTATTTTGGCATTCTGGAAATATAAATTTTAAAGAATGAAAAATGTTTCTTTTTGGTGTCAACATAATACATATTTTAATTCAAAAATTCTAAAATAACACAGTAATTACATACCTTTAAGGGAGGGTGAGTACTAGAGTAACAACCTGGGGATGGAGAAGTGGTAGTCAGAGGAATTGATGTAGTTTTCGTAGATGTTTCAGGGGAAGTAGTGGTTAGAGGTGTAGTAAAATTACAGGATCCTGTAAATCGTTCAACTGAACATGTTTGACTACAGATAGCATAAAAGCTACATCCATCATTGTCTGTCCTGTTGTAAATCACATCACCTAAAAAAAGAAAGAAAAAGGAGTAAGATGCCAACACTGAAAAAAAACAACCCACAAGGCTATAAAAAATTTCCATGTAAAAGCCATGAAAATATTAAAATAAAATCTAGGAAAAAAATGATGAAAATTGAAAACACAGTCCAATAAAAAGAGCCAAATAGATTAATAAAAATGAGTAAAATTACCAGGTGAAAAAATGGCATTCCCAATTTTACAGAAACATTGTGTCCAAGGGGTGATGGTGGTGGTGGTGACAGTGGGTGTTGACGTGGGCGTGCTGGTGACGGTGGTGGTTGGTGGTGTGGTTTCGGGGGAGGTGGAGAGGGTGCTGGTGGAGGTTGTGACTGTGGT
>NW_020447588.1:0-64507 GCF_003343035.1 Apteryx rowi
TAACCAGGTCAGCTGCTTTTGCTCAGACTTCTTGTGGCCCATCCGTGCCGGTATCCTGTGTTTGGCAGAGGCCAACATCAGATGCCGAGGCAACAGTACAAAACGCCCAGTCTCCCAGCGGTTTTGCAGCTTGGCTTTTTTTTATGCCTGTGGTGATGCCCGGCATGCCTTCCCTCCCCGTCCCCCGGCATGAATTTCTGTGTTTACTTTTTGAACCCGTGTAACTGTCTTTGGCATCCACAGCTCTGATCCTGTGGTGCACTTTCTTTCTCATCCCTTTGAAGCAAGGACTTCCACCTTTGCAGAGCCCATCTCCATAGAGGATCTCTGTGGATCTAGTRCCCCCAGTCTAAGTAAGGTGTATTGAACAGGAGGCTTGTGTTTTGCARYGGCAGAGATCTGTCTTTGGAGTACGGGACAGAGGCTGGGCATACTGGTCCTGCAGTGTTAGCTGGCTTTGGCCAGGCCTGTGAAGCTGTTTCCTTGGCGTGGCAGTACAGAGGCAGCGGTAGGTAGGCAGTGGGGTTTTGTGGCCGTGCTGCTGTGGCGAAGGAGAAATCTCGTGCTGGCCAGGTGACAGGGTGGAGAGGAGGTCTTGGGAAGAAGTGAGGGCCTCAGTATACACACAAGTCGGAGTTTACCCAGCATTTTCTAAGCTTGCTTTGTACCAAAGGCGTACGTCTGCCTCAGTTATTCAGTGGGCATTGCAGCCATTTGTAACTGGTTGGCCTGGACAGTCCTGTCCGGGCAGATGCTGTGAACCTGGGTCTTTATCCCTTCCCTGCTACCAGATGGTATCAGCAAATGGAACAAGAAAAGAGAGGGTGTTGAATTTCTTTGCTGCGTAGTCCCGTCTTGTTTTTCTTGGGAAGAAATGTTCTTATCTGTAGACTTTACAACTGCCTGTGCAGCTTCTTATGCTCTGTTTCTTTGTTTTTCAGGGCTGGTTGAAAACTTATGGCTATTTGCTTCCATCTGACAGCCGAATGCCTGCCTTGCAGCTGGGCAAAGCTATGCAGTCTGCAGTTGCCACTATGCAGCAGTTTTACGGGATCCCAGTAACAGGAGTTTTGGATCCAACAACCATTGAGTAAGATTAATGTTGGCTGTTTTTGTCTTTTCCTGTCTAATTACCTTCTACTATGGCCTGAGTTCTTATTGCTGGTGGCAGAAACCCTCAGAAGTGCTTGATGTGACTAACTCAGCCAGTCACAGAAGTCTTGAAGACTGTGAAAGGGTGTCCCTAACCAAAACACGAGGGAAAAGTCCAGCTTCATCTTATTGCCAGGAGTACTGTTTCCAAGCGTTAGGAAGAGCTCTTGTTAAAGACAGTTCTTTGTGTGTAGATCCCCCTTCCTGGTACACGTGTGAAGCATGAATCAAGGGTTGTGTTCATTCGCATCTCCCCTTGCATTTAGGTGAAATCCTGGCTAGAGAAATGCCTTCTTGAGAAGTCTTTCTTAAGTAATTGGAGCTGTGGCTCTGCATAGATGCTCTCTGTGAAGAACTAGAGTAATGAGTGAACACCCTTCCTCCTTGTGAGGTGTAGTAGTCCCCTGATGAGGATAGCCAAGGCTACTCTAGGTGTCAAATACTTGCCATTTGTTGGACATTAGATGCCATCTGTTATTTGTTCCTTGTGATGTGGAGCAGTCTCTTGACACTGCTGAACCGCAGGCATCGAGCACCTGGGCTGGAGGACCTTTGTTCCTGGAGCCTGTTGCCTTCGGTCTGCTTGTTCAGCATGTACCGGGAAGTGCAGTGTGGAGGTGGTGTTTGTTGCCGCTACCTGACTTGCTTCATGCTGTTTGATTACCTGGACAAGGTGTGTCAGCTGAATGTGTCTCCTGATGTTTTGGAGTAGCGAGGAGCACCCACTGACTAAAGCACAATCCAGACAAGGTCTTAGTAGTGCTTCTTGGGGTGGGGAGGCATCTTGTGAGCAAAAAAGAAAACTCGAACAACCAAACACTGCGTGGGACTTTTCCCTCAACCCTTTCTTACTCCGTTAAAAACCCTTCTGACATGTGCTCTCCGTGGTGGTTCTTCTCTCTTGTCATGACACTCTCTGCTGGTAAAAGGGACACGGTGGCACAAAGGAAGGGGCCACAAAGTAAGCCAGTAACAGGAAGCTCAGAGGTGTTTGGTTGCATGCCTTCAAGACACAGAAGAAGAGGGAGAAACCAAAGCAAGCAGTGTATTGGTCAGCGGGGGGTCGTCGTGGACTGGGGGCGCCTCTCCAACGAACGTAACATTCCCTCAGTCAGCTCACGTCAGAAGCCGCTTGTTCTCCATTGAGGGATACAGAAAGCCAGTTTGTTTGCTTTTCCAAGGTGTTGAAAATGAAATGCTTCTAAAAGCTGGCATTTTCAAACTGAGATCTGTCCTCCATTAATAACAGAGCTTTGGAGCGCTCCTTCACTTAAGCACAGAAGCAGTGGCAATAACCCCCGCTACCTGTGTGCGGGCTCTTTTGTAAGCCTTCCAGCGCCCGGAGGAGCCCGTAAGCAGGTGCTGCCAGCCAGCACAGCTGTGCCGCTTTGCGGGCCTGCTCGTAGGCTTCAGTTCTGAGGCAGAACGCTGAAGTTCGTATCCGTTACACAGGCAATGTTGTTCTAGCTTTACATATCACAGAACGGCTGAGGTCATTTGGAGATCATCTGGTCCACCCCCCCTGCTCAAGCAGGGTCACCAAGAGCAGGTTGCCCGGGTCCGTGCCCAGATGGCTTTTGAATATCTCCCAGGACGGAGGCTCCACAACCTCTGTCACCCTCACAGTGAAGCAGAGCCAGAGGAGAGCAGGTTGAGCCAGACTGGCTCGGAGAGCTCTTGAGTTTGCTCAGGTACTTGTTGAGCTTAGGATTGTTATTGCAGTCTGTGTTATGACTTTGGAGATTGCAGTGATTAAGCTTTGTGTCACTTCTGCCCAGGTCCTAAGCTCTAGCCCTTTAAAATTTCCTTATAACCTGTTAGAGTGCAACAATTATTTTCTATGGGTTCTTCTCAGGGATATAGCGATGGAAGCGCACGGGGGAGAGAAGACACATTAGCGCCTCACAAAAGCGGTGAACACTGTGTGTGTCACAGGATCAAACACGTGGTCATGAAGAGAACCAAGAAATAATCTTACTTGTGTTCGGCCTGACTGGTGTGTCTTCAGTTGTGTCTTGTAGCCTGCTGTATAGGTCCCCGCCCTTGGGTTGCAAGGCACGGCTGTAATTTTGTTATTTACTTCAGGGAGTTTAAGCGTACAGCTCCCACCAGCTCAGCGGTAGGCTACTGTGAGAGGTCCCTTCCTCCTCTGATGGGAGTCGTGTGGAGGCCTTGGTGCCCGAGCCGGGGAAAACAGCTGTATGTGGACAAGAGCTGGACAGCAGTGCTGTTGGAAATGGCGTATTTCTGGGCATGCCAAGAAGTTGGAGGACTGCTGTAGCCTACGTCTAAAAAGGACCAAGCAGACCTTTTGAGTGTCCAGTTCTATTGGTGCCTGCCTTTACTAAGCATCTTTCAACACCTGAGGCCTGCTTTAAGTACTTCTCTTTGCTGTTGCTGTTTCAGATGGGAGGTGTATCTGTAAATCCCCAGCAGCAAAGAAAGGGTTAAGGAAAGGACTCACTAGCGAGTGTCTGGCAAAAAGCTCAGCTAAAGAAGATAAATGGTCCCAAGCTACAGCTGCACTTTGGCTCAGGAAGCCCCTAAGCCCCAGAGAGCCAATACTGCAGCTTGCCTCTGGAACGGTGCCGTGTGCCGCCTGGCACCCTTACGTTGTCATGGAGCTGGGGCACAAGCAGGGAATGTAGTTACCCCTGAGGGAGTTCACAGTTGGCCAGGTCACAGCTGAAATAGGCTGAGATAGCTTGGAGCTAATCATTGGGTGGGAGCTGACTTTGTGCAAACAAGGCCCTTGCGAGGCATAGCACAACTGTTGGAAAGGTGCCTGAAGTGTTTGTCCGTAGAAGAGATGTTGAGGTGTGAGGGACTTGACAATTTATTTATTACTAGTGGGTTGCTAGCACTGTCCTGTAAAATCCTGGTGATTTGTCTTATGCATCCATGTCTGTATTGTAACATTCCCTTCTTACCTTTTTCTCTTCTAGAGAATAGTATTAAAGATATGATAAAATAACTTTTACTAACGTGGTGTGACTAGGAGGACAGAATCGTAAAACCTTTCAGGTTGGAGAGCACCTTGGGAGGTCATCTGGCCAACCTCCTACTCCAACCAGGCTCAGCACAGAATTCGGACCACATTGCTCAGGGCTTTGTCCAGTAGGGTCTTGAAAACTTCCAAGGACAGAGATCCCACAGCCTCTCTGCCCCCGTTCCACTCCTTGTCTGAACTCCTGGTTAATTTTTTTTCCCCTCCTATCCATTGTTCATCCCTCCTCTTCCAGCTTCTGACCACTGCCTCAGTCTCCCACTGTCTACCTCAGGATAGCTCCATCTACTCACCATTACAGTGTGCCTGTTCTTCTGCAGGAGATGTCCCCACACAGAGCAGAAGAGTTTTACAGACTGCATTACTTAGCATGCTTGCCAGTTTATTTCCCCTTCTTGAGTCTTAGTTCTATCTATTTTGAAACATTTTCTTCAGAAGGGTCTGATTTCTTTCACAGCTCTCCAAAGATCTATTTACCAGAAYGAGGCTTAAGTGTAGTGTTCTGATTGCTCCTGTGGCTGGAAAGAGAAGGTGAAAAAGTGKCTGGAGCCTTGGGCTCAAAGGGTAGTGCAAAGCCATTCAGAGTTCCACTGGTGGCTGGTTTCTGGTATCATTTTTCAGGGGTCTGAAACTTATTAGCTGACTAATATTATTCAATGTCCTCATTAACAGCACAGAGGAGGGGATGGAGTGAACCTTCAGCAAGTTCACAGATGACACCACATTGGTGGAGGAGCACTTCGTAAGGTGCACGGCAGGACTGCTATTCAGAGGGATCTTGTGCAGACTGGAAAAAGGGGCTCATGGGGACCTCATGAAGTTCAACAARGACGACTGCAAAGCCCTGGGAGGGAATAACCCCCAYGCAGCTCGACAGGCTAGGGAGGCCTAAAATGAGTATGGCAGAAGAGGTTTGGGGCGTCCTGGTGGACAAGAAGGTGAGCTTGAGTCAGCAGTAGGCCCTTCTGGAAAGGACAACCAGAAATTTTCCTTGACTTGGGCAATTAAAGTGTAAAAGAAGTGCTTTGGAGAACTTAAGGCCATCGTTGAAAAAGTAAACTAATGTAATTGTAGAAGCTCTTGGGGAGGTTTCTGCACTAGAATCTTTTCTTACAGGAAACTCCTTCTACAATCTRTCTCAAATTGAGGCATCCATCGGAAAGGGAGTGGAACATGGAGGCAAAATAAAGAGCGGGAAAAAATGGCTGTGCTGAGAATATTGTTCACTGGCATTTTTACTGAGCTGAAGAGATGAAGGCATAATTCAAACTACAGTCTGTGTAAGCTTATCCTGAAAACTCACTACCATATGACTGGTGGCTTCCGGGCAACAGCAATGTCTTTGTCTTTTATGTTGGCTCAGCTTTGTTAGACGTGTATTCAGTGTATTCAGTTCCTGAAGTCTGTCCGGGGAATGTCTGGCCCTCCCTAGTCTCAGCACCCACATCAGTCTGAACAGCACTGGCAAGCCTGGCCCCGACAGGGGGCCTGTGCACCCCTGTGTGTACCCCTCACTGTGAACCAGGGGAGTAAAGAGAGGCCACGAAAGACACCGTGCTTGGCCTGACTCGACCGTCGTTCTCTTCCCTGCTCACCCCCCACCCCCCAAATTACAAGCTCCAACTATAAGCTGTCTCTTTTCCTCTTTGCTGTTTTTTTCCACTTTTGGAAACTGCGCCTATATTCTAGCTTATCATCTGGCTCCAGATTTCCACCAGGGGAGTACTGCAACCAAGTCATTACAAGGACCCTACATGATGAAATACATCTTTGACATTCTCAGATTGCAATGCTGTTGTCGCCAGAAACTGGGGGCACCCTGCCGCTTTCCCCAAGAGAAGTGATGTCCTTTTGAGAACATCCTGTGTTTTCAGCTGCCTGACCTTCATGCTTAGCCACTGCTTGAGGTATGAAGAGGGAGAAGCTCTTGAGGGAGGCAAAGGAGACCTTTTGTGAGAAGGAGAGAGGCCCAGCGACTAGGTGGGACCATTCAAGACTGACAGCCCCTGCAGAATGAAGCAGAGGTGTTACAGGGGAAAATGGCATGAAAATCTACAGCTCACCAAATGTGCAAAGCTATCACAGAGAGCCTCTGTAGCTAATCAGGGAAGATCAGGTTCAAGGAGGAAGGACTGGGCAAACAAAACACTGTGTGCGGATAATAAAAATGTTTATTAAAATTGGAAACATTTAGAAAGACACGACAGGGAAGGAGCACTGAAATAAAAGTAGGGCCACCAACTGCTTGTCATGTTTAATGTTGGGGTAGTTTCTTGGTAAGTAGGAGGTTCAAAAGAAAAGGGGAACATGGCATAGCAAAAGTGAAGCATGAGGCCAGTGGGACCCAGACCCATGGCAGCTTGGAGGTCTGTGTTCCTAGAGGTGAGAGATAGCACTCATCACTGCGCCTCCTTTTCCTGTAAGGAGGCTTTCATGTATGAGGATCTTCAAAGACATCTCTCTTGAATCCGGGAGTATGACAGACCCCATTTTCTTGGAGTCCAGCAAAAGTATTATTTTGCAGGACCATGCTTGGAAATAGCTGCCATATGGACACATTCTCATTTGAATGGGCTGGAAAGGAGTCCTTTTCTGGCAGGAGGGAGATGGCAGATGACTGCCCTGAAACTTGTAAGCACCAGCAATTTTTAGATGCGGGAAGTTGACAGAGTCTAGGCAAACCGTTTTGCTGCCTGAACTGGAAACACGTATGTGCGCTGTGAATGAATGTTCTTCTGAGGCTGTTTGAGGGAAGGTATCTTTCTAGGAACAAGTCTTCTGTTCCTCTGCCATTTACTTACTGACCTCATCCAGACTACCATGGGAGGACTCCGGCCCCATGAGGTCAGCCAATAGAGAGCACAAAATGGTTGTCCACTCTGAGCCCTGGTATTGTCCCTTTTATCCTGTCTGGTTTCATCTTGTAAACCACCTACTGGTCATGGGAAGAGAGTCTCCCTTTGAAGAAGTGGGGCTGGTATTTTGGTAGATAAGATGTACATTGTCTAGGCTGGAGTGAGTGGGCATATGTGGACTCATTGATATTGACTGGCTGCAGCTGATGAAGCACAGCCTGTATTTGCAGGCCAAGACTTGCCCCAGGGCAGGTAGGAAGTGGAAGCCGTGCTGAGAGTAGGGGAGAGAATTTGGTGTCCTGCATGACAAATCTGCCAGTATTGGCTATGATGCTCTTCTCAAGTGTAACTGGGCTGTAGCATGCTGCTGCGTACCGTATCCTGTAATTCATCATCAATGTCTCATGTCACAGTAAGACACTTGCCTTTGTCATCAGTGTAACTGATGATCAAATCCATAAATGACCTGAGGAATGCCAGTGGTAATGTCTCCAGCTGTAGTCCAAGTAGGAGGCTGAGAGCAGTGTCTGTGTGCTTGGGGAAGCTGTGACCAACAATTACTTTCAGTATTCCTGGGCTCTGAGCTCTTGTGCTGGGCTGCACTGCTAAATATGAGTGAATATGGCTACGACAGAAGATTGCTGTGCAGGGACCTCTGGAGACCGCTGCCTGTAGTTCCTTTTTTCTTTTCCTGTCTCCTTTTTCCCCTGTCACATACAGTGACAGAAAAATTCATTCCTACACAAACTACATCTATGACCTTTTCTGGAGCCTGCCCTAACCAGCAAGCAGGATGGTGATCTGGGTCACAGTTTGTTTCTCCTTGTCAAGCTGGTACAGGAAAGAATAAAATACGTTAGGCCTGGAAGAAAAGGAAGTAACGAAGGGGGCATGACTGTCTGTGATAATAGTGCATGGATACTTCTGCAAGGAAGAGTATCCTTTGCTCTCCCAGTTCAACTTGGACATAGTGGCAAGAGTTTCCTATGTCAGTGACTGACATCAAAAGAGTAGAGGCTAGAGGGGAGGATCTAATGGAATTTGAGGACTGTGACCCACCAACTGGAGAGATCTGTTCTTGTGGTTACAGGTGAAAGCCTTAGTAATTAGGTGGGAGAGTCCTGTTTGCTCTTGATCAGTCTTATTTAGCTAATAATGCATTGGAGGTTTTTTGGGTTTTGTTTTTTTTTTTTTTACGTATTAGCACAGCAGCACTGTAACAAATGGAGAGTTGATAGAAGATGTTGATCCCACTGCACACAGAGGTGCAACTTGCATCTGGGTCTCTTGTGGCATTATCATCATTAAGCTGTTGTGCAAAACAAGGGCTACCTTATCTGGTATCTGTGTTACATTAAAAAAAGAAAAAAAGCAGCATTTTTGTGTGCTGAGTTGTCTGGATTGCCAGCAGAAGGGGTGTCTCCAGTCCTGTGCAAAGAAAATAAACCCCACAGAGGGAGGACTAAGCCCTTCTTGGTTTCTGTATTGGTCATTTCTAGGAGGTTTTGCAGTCACACCCTTAGCTGTTTTGAATCTCTTTTCCAAACTCTTAGTGAGCATTCCTCTTAATTTTTTCCCTCCAGGTGGATGAAGAAGCCTCGATGTGGAGTTCCAGATCATCCCCACTTAGGCCGTAGCCGGAGGAATAAGCGATATGCACTAACTGGACAAAAATGGAGGCAGAAGCATATAACTTACAGGTATATTCCCCTCCCCATAGCCCCATTTTTATTTGGAAAAAGATATCTGGTATGTTTTTGATTTTTGTAATGAGTTGTAAAAAGTGAATTTTCTTTTGAACATTTTCAAGAACTGAAATGCAGTACATTGGGGAAGGTTTTCAGAGCACTGAAATATCTGAGAAGTATGTTCTCAATTAGAAAACAACAGATAGGCAAAGATATCTAAGTCCCAGCCATCAGATGTGTAACTTTGGTTGAAAAATCCCAGAAGAACCTTTCCATTCTCTTAGACATCTAAATTACAATATAATCTAATCTTTGGAACTGAAGCTACACTGACAGACAGCAGGACTCCAGCCTTTAAGTCATTTGTGTCCTCTTAGGAAGTATTACCTTTAAAGCAGAAGGAGCACCATTGTCTAAATGTTTGATGTTGTTCTGCCACTACCGTTTGTCCTACCAAGTAGCAACATTTTATTGAATATTTATTTTTGAAGAGTCTTTCCTTTTGCTCCTGTCATAGAGCTCTTGCTTTTAGTCCAGATGTAGCTTGCTGAGGCTATATGCTGAAGTGGCCTACTAATGTAAAATGAAAAGTGTTACCTAGTGGTCATTGTTTCCCAGATACGTATTTTGCTTGAGTCATTTAAACTCTTAGCTTTTGAAAGAGAATTGCTGAATGATGCAAATGAAATGACACTAAGAATATCACTGCAAAATAATATATATATATATATATATAAAAAAAACCTCTAGCTGAAAGTACCTGAATAGTCTTTTAATGTTTTGGAGATGGAAGATGGGTTGCAGAGGAGTAAAACTTAGGTCTGTAGACATAGAGGAGGAGATAGAGGTCAGCAAAGCTTGGACAGAAGGAGGTAGTGAAGAGGTAGACATCTGAGTCACCAGCAAGGGGAAGATGACTGAATGTGTAGGAACAGATATGATGATATTAAAGAAAGAAAATCAGGGGGTACTTCTGCAGAGAGCTGTGAGAAGGGAGGAGGTGAATTCTTCAAAGGAACACTGAAGGAGTTCTGTGAATGGTAGGATAACCAAAGGAGAGCAGAGCTGAGGAAGCCAGAAGTACGTATGATTTCAAGAAGAGCGGGGTCTCTTATAGCAGACAAGGAGAATGCAAGCAAAGCGCTGCTTCTAAGCTCTGGCTAGAAGCGCAACTTTGGGACACTTAGGAAGATCAGTGTCAATGGACATGTTGGATCAGAAGCCAGAATAGAAGGCTAAGACAGGAAAAGAAGACTCTGAATGTCCTCTAAAACTCACAAAGGAATGGTCAGTGACTGTAAGGAAGAACATGAGTAAACAGCCATAGGTAGAGAGCTCAGAGGAGGGATTGTAAGTAGGAGAGACTAAAGGGGAGGATTTCGTAAGCACGGACTGTAGCCTGAGAAGGCTCATTTCCCTTCACTGCTTCCATAGTCAAAACAGGGGCTTTTCCAGAGGAAAGGCATATATTCATCACTCTAAGCACCCTCTGCAAAGGCCTATTTTCAGGATCACGGTGAGAGTTTAGGGAGGTTGAGCTCACCTGAAAATATCTAATCTTTGTGAATATCTTCTTCTGTCTTCAAGCTACTTGTCGTTACGCGTCTTCTCTAATGTGGAGTGAGATATCTGAGAGGCAAGAGAGGGAGCAGAAAGGAAGGAGGTGACAGTGGGCACAACAGGAGACTTAAAGAGCTGGGATAGGGACATTTGTCCAAGCAAAGTGGTTTGTCATATCTCATCGTTCCCTTGGACTCTGTTGACCTCTGTTTATCCATGGTCTTCTAATACTGAGATTCAAAACTCCATAGGGCCCTGGCTGGTATCTGTTCTTTGTTAGGAACCAATTACATGGTGGAGTTTTGGTTGACATAGCTCTTGGGAACTACAGTTTCTACAATGACTTTATAATGTAACTGCCAAAACTCAGTATTTGGAGATTAGTTGGTGAAGTTCTTTGTCTTGTGATCTGTAAGAAGACAGATAATGAAATTATTGCTGGGTTTTTTTTGGTGTTAAAATGTGCAAATACACAGTAACCTGGAGATCTGGTTCACCATGGACTTGCCCAGTAACATTCCTCTGGACAGTCTTTCATGTCTTCCAGCTTTGGGGGAGAAGTGTTAGGAAGAAGACAGGAAGACAGACACATGATTTCTCTTTGTCAGAACTCTAGTGTTTAGGTGAGAATGCATTCAGTCAGGTTCCATGACAATAAACTGCAGTTCGGGTTCTACAATAAATACTAACGGGTGAACTTCAGAATTTGTGATGTGAGCAGAGGGTTTATACTCCCATCTTAGAAAAGGCTGTGAATACAAACTCTCTTTGTAGTACAGGTCTGGAAAACAAGTCACTGGGAATGTGGGTTGTATATCATTTAATCCCTTTCAGAAGTCAATCCAGATATTTTAATAACTGTTAGGTTTCTTTTTATCCAGATTCTGGTGTGATCTAGAATTTGCCTCTTCTAAGCCTACTCATTTGTAGCCTAGGATTCTTCTTGGCCACTTTATACCCTTTTATTCTTGTTTGTCCATAGCCAACGAGTTTAATCATTGTTTTTCCCCCTCTGGTGTTCACCCAGTGTTTCGAGATGCTAACCAGATTCCCTCTCAGCCTTCCCTTTTGCTAAGTGAAACAGGCCTGGCTCTTTCAGCTTCTTCTTGTCTAATGGGCTCTTGATTCTCCTGTTTATCTTAGTAGCACTTCTGTGCATCTGCTCCGGTATGAAGGAATCCTTGAACAGGATAACCAAAGTTATGCATGGCAATACAGATGAGGTCATCATGGCCTTTGAATAAAGCTGTTAGTAATTCTCTGTCCCTGAAGGAAAAGACCTTTCCACATGCATCCTACAGGCATATTTCTCTTTTTTTATTATTGTTTATGGCTGCATCCCACTGCCAGCGCTATCAGCACCTGGTACTCCAGGCTTTTTTTCTCCACTCTTTTAAAACTGCAAATGTTGTTTTCTTTCAAGTGTTTTTCCATTTGTGTGTAGCACTGTAGATTTCTAGGAACTTCCAGCAGTCCTTACAGTATACGTCTGCCTGTGTCTTCCAGTTGCTAGACTGATAGCAACTGGACTTGATAAAGGCTTTGGACTGTATGACCCCCTTCACCTCCATGCTGTCACATACCAGGTTGTGCCTTATTTGCATGCAGACTTTGTTTTGATCTATTTATATTATGTCCTTGTAGGGAAATAATATTCACTTCACAGGGCTTCTCCCCTGTCTGGTGGGAGGACTCAGCTAATACCTGCAAAAGCAACCCATTCCTTTCCTCCAGACCATCTGTGACAATTCCCACAGGTGCCTCCTTTGCTAAGGTGGAAAATGCTTGGTAGCATTCTCTCAGAATAAGGCTGCTGACCTGCTGGGCAGGCAAAGTTCGCATATCAGTTCTGTGGAGCTTGAGATGCTCCTGTATCATATACAGGAGGGCACCTTCAACTTATGAGAAGCAGTTTCCAGTACAGCATTCTATATCTATGTCCTACCAGGACAGGCGAGATCTTTGCCCCCAAGCATGGAGTTAATCAGTCAGCTTTTGAAATGGGCATATCACCCCCAACTTACATGTGCTGGCAGTGCTCTTCAGATCCTGCAGAGTACCCAACTGAACAAGTCTTAGCAAGCGTTTCTTCTAGAATCATACAGGGAAGATCAATCTCTTGTGCTCCATTTTCTTGTCCTGGGGCTATCTGGATATGTATCTCCATGCTTCATGTCTCAACAAGCAGTGTTTGCATGCATATTGCCTATATCAGCAGTTCTGGTTTCTGGACCCTTGCACTTAGTAATGAAGAGTAATAGGCCTCTGCTGATACTCCTGGATCTGTTTTGCCAGAAGTGGGGCACTGCACCGCCATCATCTTGGCAGTGTGGATGCAGGATGATCTGAGTGGACTGGCAGACCTCCAGCCAGAGAGACTGAGGAAAGTTGCTGCTACACAAGCCCATTTAGCTGAGGTGACTAGGTTTTCAGCTTGGCTTTATGGAAATCTTCCTGCCTTTGTGCCGAGTATACCAGACTGTCTTTCCTAACTGAATTGCAGCTGTACCTCCTTAGCTGCTTTGCGAGTTCACCATCCACTACCAGGAAAGAAGGTTGACCTTGCTGACCTCATGTAATGGTCTGACAGCAGTTGTTTCTCCAGAGACAGGTCCGCTTACCCAGTGGAGCGTATACTTCAATATTGTCTCAATCAGCTATGTTACTCATCAGAGAACAGGTATTATGCTTACTTCTGGGGACTAATTCAAAGCTACCAATAATTACTGCTTTAACTCAAACTATAAAGGGCCACCTTATGTATGTGACAGGCTGGGAGTCAGACCTTACTTTTGACCTTTTCTAGATTTTAGGGAAAGCTAGTATATAATCAAATAATTAAAAAATAACTTATTGTGCATGCAGAACCACAGTAAGCTGGTGAGCAGATGGCTTCACTTTTGCCATTTCTAAACTAACAGTTGTTTAACTTTCCATTCTCAATATTTGTAGTGTGACATTCAAGTGGTGGTATCTCAGTTTACCACTAAATGTATTACAGGGTCTTTTATTTGTCAATCACTGAATTAAATTCAGGCAGTTTCTATAAAGACTGAAAGTTGTTTCCATGGCATAGATGTTTCATATCACCCAAGCCAAGTTTAGTAGGTTTTGAGCATATTACATGCACACAAAATTCTCATGAATGCCACTTTTTAAGCTCAAGTTTATGTGAGATTTCAGTTAAATTTCAGTTAAACTAATTTGTTAATTAGCTCTTTATCAACTGTCATGCAGTGGGTTGCACAAAACTGGCAGGTCCATCACTCATCATGAGCTCTTAGAATGGAACTGCTCACATAAGTAAGGTTATATAGTTTACTGATAGGTTTGTTTCTCAGAAAGAATTTTAGTAACCATCTTTTTTTCGTATTCTGGATTCCATTTTAGCACGATATTTTCAGACAAAATCTGAAGTAATTAGCATTTTCAAATTAAACTTTCAAATTACTTAGCGTTCTACACCATAATTTGGAAGGTAATCAGACTTTTGGGAAATGATGCAAGATCAACCGAAGTATTGGTAAGATTCTTGTTAGCATTAGTGGACTTCAGATCAGGGCTATTGTTTTGTTGGTAACTTAGTTTGCAAAACCAAAAATTTGCATGCCCAAAAGAATTTTTGCAAAAAATAAAGACCCTCTAGGAATGGAGACTCTGCAGAAATGACTAGGTATTGGAATTGTAATAAGAAGTCTTGAATGAAATCTTGTACCTTTAAACAACCCTTCTTTCTCATTTACGCAGTGTACACAACTATACCCCCAAGGTTGGAGAGATTGATACAAGGAGAGCTATTCGTCAGGCATTTGATGTTTGGCAGAGAGTGACACCACTTACCTTTGAAGAGGTCCCTTACCATGAAATTAAAAATGACAGGAAGGAGGCAGATATTATGATATTTTTTGCTTCTGGTTTCCATGGAGACAGTTCTCCGTTTGATGGAGAAGGTGGATTCCTAGCTCACGCTTACTTTCCTGGACCGGGAATAGGAGGAGATACTCACTTCGATTCAGATGAGCCATGGACCCTGGGAAATTCTAATCACGATGGTAAGAGTGCAGGTCATTTTTCAAAAGAAGAGTAAGTCGAATGTAGACACACTGATAGGCTTTTAAATGGGAAGTGTTTGGTTAGTGGAGTCCTCCCCTCCTATACAATGGTTCAAATGTTTTATGAAATATGTATTCTATCTTAAATGCACAAATCATTTTATTAGTAAGTTTGTGACCCTGCATGCCTGTGTAAACATGTGAATATTCAGGAGTGAACAGAAGTGTGTGTGTACTGGCTGTTTCACTCTTCAGAGATTTGGCCTACTGTTGCTGCAGAAAGCGTGGTTCCAGAGGGAAAAAGATGAACGAGAGAATGTTGAAATGTCATCTCAGTATCTCATGGAATACTTCAGGGCAGCTGGAGTTAGTTGTAGTTAGCAATAGAAAGTTGAGAAACTAAAGGTGTTTGAATAGCAGTTAGTAGTAGTTTCTCACTTGGTAGTAGAGTTTCCAGGTAGTTTTAATCCATATTTATTTTCCCAGAACCTAAGTGTGGTCATAATTTCTCACATCAAGGAGCGGGGGGGAGCTGGCTGATTTGTTAAGGAAGACTGTGGATTCAGAGAACTGTTTTTCTAATATTAAGCCTGAAACAATTAAGAGTTTTTGTGTCTTTGTGGCTTTATCTTGCTCTCTAGTGGCAATGAGAACTTCTTGTTTTATTTTCCAAACCTTTCCTTGAGGATACTGATGACTTGTAACGGATTGAAGTTGGTAAAAAGAGAATTTTTTAGTGGACTGATAAAATATCACTCCAGCTTTTGCTGGCAGAAGGGTATTGGGAAAAACATGGATTCAAAAGAATATTTTGAAACATTGTATATGAACTAGAAATTTACTTGGAATATAAATATGATTTGATTTTAAACATACTATGTTTTGATAAAAACATAGTAGCATTGGTGTGGCCATGATGTCTAAGGAGGTAGGATCTTTTATTAGACCAACTAGTGTGGTTTGAAAAAGAGAAGAGCTTTCAGGCACACAAAACACCTTCATGCCTGAAATAAAAGTGGCAGTTTCAAAGCAGAACACGAATTGAGAAGGTCCCTCAGACTTTTGAGTAGATATCTATCAGCTAGATCATCTTTGAAAAAATGCAGCTGGTAAGTGTGAAGTAGAAGTAGAGGGAATATTAATTTGGAGGAAAGCAGAAATAATAAGATACTTGTCATCTTGGAGAACAAGAAGGAACGTTTCCTGGCAGGTTTAAATTATTAGTTTAGATGTGGGCAGAGAAAGAGGTTACAGCCTGTGGGATGTGGACGGGGGGTAGTGTAGAAAGTGTGGGAGATTATACTGTGGCAAAAAAGCAGTTTCTTCATGTTGTCTGCTATCTTAAAAAGTTATGAATTTTCATTCCTAGGTGTGTGGGGAGAGGGTGTTTTATAGGTTTCCCTTGAGGATCAGGGTTGAGAACGAGAGACTGAGCGATTGCCTTGTGAGAAATGTTTTCCTGGAAGTTGGATGTTTTTGTGCTTTATCTGTGCAAGTTCATTCTGGTCTTAGTGGTTATTTGATTTCACCTACAGGATAAATGAGAGTGATTGGTATACTGGATACAACACCCCAGGAAAGCAGTGTGTGAGGAAAATGTGTGGGAGTGCTGATGGCTGGGATAGAAGGTCCTCACAGGAAGGAGGAAGGGAAGGTTTTGACAAGGTTTATATGATCTTTCTCTCAAAAAATTTACTTCTGATGATGAATTTAGCAAGGTTGGGAGGTGGTTTGAAAACTGGGAGGGATGGCTCTGGGAATTTTTTTTTTCCCCCAAGTAGGGCATTCTAGTATAGGGTGTAAATCGTTTGAGGATTTTTTTGTATAGATTTTAGGTTAGGATAGTGTTTGACAGAAATGTATATGATGAGTAGAGGGACTTTTTTTGTATGAAAGCCATTCCTTACACAGTGTCCATGTGGCTCTTTCAAAAGTGTGATCTGTTTCTCTGACGGGCTGGGTGAAGATCATGAGTAGTGTCCTCAGAGCACAAATAATTGATATTTGAGGGGCCGGTGTGCATTAGCATTCTGTTGAGCATTTCAGATGACTTCTGGTTTTATGGAGGCAAAATATCTTCATCTGTGGCATTTTCTACATATTGTAATTTGTAGGTTACTTTTCTGATGTTGCTTGTAATAACGAGGAAGCTTGTCTTGTTGGAGGAGTACTTCAGAGACAATAGAGGATTGTAGTTTTTTTAGTTTATTGTGAAAATTGATAAGAGAGGTGAGATTTTCCATTCTAGAGAATAAATGTCATCTAGGTATTTTGGGTGCAGTGTAGACTCAGTGGCACAGTTATTTAAAAACTCTTTTTAAAGTGACCTGTGAAGGGATGGAGTGTGATGGGGCCATCTTTGTCCCCCTCACCTGGGGAAGGGCTGATGGTGGAAAGGGAAGTTCCTGAGTTAAGGATGCCAGGGGTGAGCCTGGCAACCTCTCTGAGTCAGTAGTCAGAGCATTAAAGATGTGAGTATTAAACACTAGAAATTTGGTTCTGCCTATGTTCTTAGCCCTGGTATCCAAATGTTCACGTGAAAATGTTCTGTCTCCTCACTAGACAATCTGGGCCTTTTTAGGAGGTTTTCTTTTTCTGTTTCACTGTTTATGGTCATTGGAACGCTCACTACCTGCAGGTTCTCACCTCTGGTGTGTTTTACTTGAAATGCTGTTAGCAGATCTTAAAAAATTTCTCCTTGGTTGGAGGTTTCTCCCGCTGGGATCAATTCACTGCCTTTTTCAGTGGAAATGAGGTGTTAGTGAGGACAGTATTGCCTTTTCAATAGGAAATATTTCTTCAAATATGGTCTCACTTGTTCTTGTCATATGTATGCTGGGGGAAAAGTGGCTCTTCAGCTGGAACTGGAAAAGTCTCTCAGCAAAAAAATAAAAATACCCTACGAGTAGATCAGTAGGAGAGCTTGCTCTCATTTATTTATCCATATACAAACAAGAACTGTTTTGGTTATTCAGCATCCATTCAATAATTATAGAAATCTTAAAATAGCCATAAAGTAACAACAGTATCTTTACATCAACCCACAAAATATCAGCATGTAAAGCGTTCTGTTCCTGACTAGAATGTGTATTAATTGCACAGAAAACTTGAACAAACTGCCTCAAAGCTCATTTAGCCTTGCCGCAAGGCAATTGCAAAGGTAATCTCTGGTCAACAGAGCAGGGTGCTGACACTCACACTGTAGGTTCTCAGAATATTTGGCTGATGAATGCAGAGATCTGTTTAGTCCATGTAGTTTTGTTACAAACCAGTATGATTTTAAGCTTTGCTTTTGTTAGTCTATGGTTGTTTTACTGTGTTGTGGCACCTGAAGAGTTTCAGCAAATCCATGTTTGGATGCAACTGTTGCCCCACAGAAGAAATATTTTGGACTCTTCAGTAGTGGTGCAAATTATGTTTTAATCAAATAAAAGTGAACCATTTCTGACTGGATTAGACTCCATGTGAAAAAATGAAGAATGAATTGAACAGATCTTTCTGTGAAAACACCTGTCTCTGAATTGTACATGGAGAATTTGATATACCCTGTTCATGAAAGCTTCCATCTGAGAAAAGCACCTTGTGGTAATCCGCTGAGGTTAATTAGCAGTTTTTAACACCAACTAGTGAAATAGTTCACTGGCATTTGTATACTCATTAGCATTTTGTGTATACTCATTAGCATTCTGTATGATCATGATTATACTGATTTTGCCAGTTTTTGACGGCTAGACCAAATGTGCATGACCATTACCGTGTCCCTTAAAATTAGCAGTAAATAGTCATGGATATGATGCTGTTCTTGTCTATCCAAGACCATGGTGACAGGGACACATGCACCAATATATCTGTTATCTTCTGCTGCAAGAATGATCCTGCATAGGCTTTCAAAGTGACCATGAATTTTCTTCATACTGGATATTATTGCCTGTTCCCCTCATGCACACAGTTCCATTAGCCATCTATCATCTTAATTCTGTCAGAGCTTTAATACTGCCTTCCCTGACATTCCCATAAGCAAGCCAGGGAAGATTATTTTTGGATGTGCAAAACTAGCTAGGAAATTGGACTCATGGAACAACCCATAGTTCATAATTAAACTGGCAGGCTCTATGATGCAGAGTTTTTAGGGATCTGTTCTGGATCCAGTACTGTTCAGTGTTTTCTTTATTAACTGGGATCATGAAATACAGAATTCATTTATTAAGTTTTTAGATAAGAATGTCAATGGGCAAGCTACAACATGGAGAATATTGGAATTCAGAAAGATCCAAGCAAATGAAAGAAATGATGTGGCAAACAGGATGCAACTCAAAAAGAGCAGGAGTATGGTTTTACATTTAGGCATAAATCAGCTACCCAAGCACACAATGAGGAACAACTGGCTAGATCACAGTTAGGGGGACTTATCTCATATTTTTCATAGAAAGTGCTGATCAATAAAAGTGAAAGCAGCTCTCAGCCCTTAGCTTATCCCAGACTTGTTGCAACAAAGATTCACATCTTTTAGGCTTTGATGTATGGGCCCTTGGAGGGAATTGAAGTCATAGTCTCTTAGCAGTACAGCGTGAGTGGCTCCTCTCAGGCCAAGTGGCCTGCCTTGGCTGCTTAGACGCAGGGTTTGGTCACCTGAGTTGAGTGTCAGTGCAGGCAGCCTCAGTATTCAAATTATTTGCATAGCAGAAGGAACAGCAAAGGTGACTTTTCTATACTTTAATTCTCCCAGTCCTGGACTTTTTTTTAACTTCAAATGTACTGTAGGAACATCCAAGCAGACTTTAAACTGACCATCTCCAGACTCATAGTGACAGCCATACATTGCTCACAGTAGGCAGCAAAGCCTGTCCCTGAAACAAGGTGAATGGATTTGGCTGTGCTATGATCTCTTGCTAGGCTGCTTCAGTATCTTATCTAGTTTGGCTCAAGCATAGATGTGCTGCATAAAATCTAGTTTTAGGTGGATAAAACAGAGTATTTTCTAATACTCTATTCTCCTTGCCCAAAGTTCTGTCAGTTTAAATATTCACATTGCCTTCTCTGTTTTGACACCTCTGACAACTGAAACATTTGTTTAATCCAAGTTAATTACATGAATTCAATTTTAATCTCCAGTTTAACATTGCAAGTAATATCAATAATAATCCCAGGCAAATCTTCTTTGTGATCTTTTAAAAGTAAAAGAGCTTAAATACTACACATATACATGCAAAGTACATAAAAGTAACAGCCCTGAGAAAAATAGTAAAAGAACCACTGTGATCTTCAATTAATGGGTTATATTACCTCTGAAAGCCTGGTATTTTCTGCTCTCCACTCCCACAGGACCACCTTCAACTCCAGGCACGTAAGAGTCCTGCAGTCACAGTCTTGCAGTCTCACATGACAGCTGTTTCAAAGGTCTGGCACAGAGACTGTTTGAATGTCTTCCCCATGAGCTCCCTAGGCTCCCTTAGTTTGTCTCATCATTCAGACACGGTGAGTTCCCGCTCCCCCATGAATTACTGTTGGCCAGGGTGTGCTTGCCTCTTTATTCCGTGTGAGCCTGAAAGCTTTTCATAACATTGGATCATCTCTAGATTAGCTTGTTTGGTCTGCTCTGCATTGGAGTCACATGCTTTCTTTCCAGTCCTATTTCATTTCTTTCTGTAAGGGACCTTTTTAGTTGCTCTGGGAAGGTGCAGCACAGACAGCTTTTTCACTTTATGCTCATGCATATTTTGTAATTTCCATGATGCAGCTCTCTTTCCAGATCAGTAACACTGCCATTACCTGCAGAGTCGTCTACACAGGGTCCCATGGCTTTCTTGGAATACAAATGAGAGCTTTCTAAAGAGGTGTTTGAACCACTGTGTGTCCTAGCCTCTGAACTGAGCTCTCCCAGAATGTGCTATGAAACTGCTGTTGGTACACAAGTCGTGTCAAAGGGAATTTGAAACCTCACAAGGATCTGCGAGCTGCCACTACTGATGATGGAAACAGCTGCTCATATGATAGTCCTAAGTGTCATCTCTGCTGCCGGGACTGGCACCTGCCCCTGCTGCCAGCAGCAGTTATATCTCAGCACCTCTGTTTGTGCATGTCACCATCAACACCACTGCTAAATGCAGAGTGTCTGCCAACCCATCACAGCTATCAGCAGGAACTTCCTCTGTTGCAGTGATGGTACTTGCTCTTGTCACCATCACTGCAGACAGTGGTGCCTATATCTTGCAGTGCTGGTGCCAGTGGCACCCACCTCTACCATCACTACCTATGGCAGTAGCAAGCACCTCTGCTGCTGCTGTGTTGATAACCAGGAGTGCCCCTGCTGGGGCTATCCCATCTACAGTAATGATACCTACTGTCATTTTTTATCTGCAATCCAGATTTTGTTCCAAAGTCAATCCCTACCAAGCACCATCCTGGTCAGAAAATGCTCTGAAATAGTGGTAGAAGGCTTGAAGTGGAGCAGGATTGATTTAAGGGAGACATTTAGAGAGTCTTTTTAATGGTAAAGCTAGATAAGTACTGAGGTATACATGCTTTGCCAGGATCACTAGAAATGTTTCCTTTCAGCATGCCTAGTGTTGTGCTCTGGCCCCTCCCCTTCACCTGCTTGGTGTGTGGCATGTAACTGTGAGTGTGCCTGCAAGGCAGCTACTTGGGCTTCATCTGGATACAACTCCACTTGTCAACATGGCAAGTTATTCCTGTAGCTACCACGCTGTAACTGAGCTTCACAGCAACTGTGCAGTACATAGGATGCATCCTTCAGTAATCTGTCTTCCAGGTACTCTCCCACCCTGTACAGCTTCACACCTGTAGCAACATGTCTTTGTAACTGTATGGTTGCCGGTGTTCCAGGTTCAGCAATACTGGATGTGACCACTTTTTAAATATTGTCAGGAAATGCTGTGTTTTGGTAACAGCGAACAAAGAAATCTTGTAGTCATTACAACAAGCCTGTCCCTGTAGATCCCTGTGCGTTCCTCCAGAGGCTTCTTTGGAAAGCTTCCTGTTCAGGCCTTCTGAAGTAGAGCCAGCCAAGAAGAACGCCAGTACTTACAAGACATTGCCAGAGCTGATACAGGAGATGAGACCTCCTGGGTCACTTTCAGTGTCAAATCAACCCAGGAGCTTCTGCAGAAATTCTGGAGTAGAAGGGCCTGAAACAATGTCCAGGAATGCTTCTGTTAGCCACACAGAAGAGGAACTGGACAGATTTTTTCCTATGATTACACCACTAGGCCTAACACTGTTTCAATGGACAGCTATCTAGACAACAGAGCTGTGGCAGAGCGCGAGCAGGCACTCCTGAAGCTACCATCTGGACATTTCATATGTTCAGCAATCTGTTGAGGATGAGGTTTTACAGGACAGCCAAAAACTGTCTGAGCTGACGAATATGAACATTCAGCATGCACCTCAAGGAGAAAATTTTGATTAGAGTAGTTAATTTTGGAGGAACATCTTACTGATAGCCAGTGAGTATTATGAGTTATGAAAAATTGTACCTGGTTTGGGAGGCGTAGCTTTGATCTGGCTTTTGGTCTGCTAGCCAGCATGTTCCAATTTGTGTCTGCACTGGGGATGTAAGGAATTACAGTTTTCAGTGCTCGCAATATTAATATTGCAAACCTCCCTGATTCTTGTGGAATTTTATCCCCTTTCCTAAAGATGGGATCCTCTCTCCCATCTCCACTTTCACCATGGAGTTCAGTTGCATAAACATAGGCATTTAGTGCGCTTTTAGAGACCCAGTTTACTCAGGGCAGGCACCCCTCCCGGTATATTGTCATAGGGCTAGCAGGTAGGACACAGGACCTAAAAGAGACCAAGAAACTTGTGTCCTTCTGGAGTGGCAGCTAAAGGCCAGGCATTAGATGCCATTACAGTGTCACTCACTACATGCCCTTTTTTTCTCAAGTTCTCAGATATTTGTGTACTGGGAACAGAAACTGAAAATCAGAGGTATCACGAAGCAGGCATATGAATTGTAGTGTTAAAACAATCAGGAAGCCTAGCATGCTTGTCTTTTGTTAAAGACTAATTTTCACAAGAAAAAATGCTCAAATCAGTTCATGGACACACTGAAAAATAGCAGATTTAAGGTTTTGTTTCGCTAAGCCTCTAACTGTGTGTTTGTGAGGCCCTGGGTTGAATCTTCAGCATCTCTTTGTCTTTTTGCCCTTAAGTTCTGCTTGTTGTGGTGGGTGTAGGTCAGTCAGACTTCTGCAGTAGTCAGATTTCTGTTCTCCTGTCTGATGGCTCTGCTCTTGATACAGCCACTCTCCCGTCACTGGTTGGGTTGTTCCTGTTCAGAAATCAAGTGTGCCAAATTAATTTGAGTTTGAACCTAAATGTCCTGGTACTTACTTTATTCCCGCTGAGTTCAAGGCTCTTAAAATGTCTCAGGATACCTACAAATTCTCTGCCTCAGCACTGTCCCCTCCTTGGAGTCGATCCCATTTAGATCACTGACCCTTCCTTGCCTTTATCCATCTGATCCATCTTGGGTGTCTTACATAGCTGTCCCATGCTCCTGACACCTGTTGCATTAACTGTAACATGCCAGTGACGGAATCCATTCATTTATCTTGAATACCCTGAAAGCTTTTAGAAATAAAACACAGGAAGTTTCTCCTGTAGAAATGGAGATATTGAGCAGTGTCTTCATACTTTATGGACTGTATCTGACTAGAACAGGTTCTCCTTCTACAGACTGTCTCAACAACCAGATGTATTGCTTTCCCTGTTCAGATTCAGTCCCTGGATTTTGCAGGGATGAGTGTCCTTCAAAGCCTTAAATAATTTGACCCTGAATGAGAAACAGAATTATAGTGCCATGCTTTTAGTTTTCATCTTCCATTAAACATTGTCCAGCAGGAAGTTAGTTTCCAGATTAATGCTATAGGTCTTCAATCAGTTTAAACTGCTATGCAAGGAATTATGTGCATGCTTCCCCCAGTCACTGGAACGTGATTCCTCTTTGAACCAGAGGGAAGGTTCAGGTGGCCACAGTGTGAACTAGGGAACTGATTTAGCCAAATGTTCTTTGTCTTTTTCCTTTTTTACCCTGATCTCATTTAACTTACAGCTGACCAGTTCTTGGGCCCACAGAAGGAATTATGTAGAAATGGGCAGCTGGGGCAGGAGAAAGGGCTGCCCTTTACCTTTTGGCTGCAGAGCAAACGTGTTGTTTGTAAAACTACAGCAGAAATATTGCATATCTACATTCTGGATAGGGTTTTTATTTCTTTAAATAAAAGAAGAAATAAATTCTTTCTCCCCCTCCCATTCTTACTGCCTTTTTTTTTCCTTTTCCTGTTCTTTGTGACCATTTTCTTCCAGAAGACTTTTCCTGCCTCTTACCCAGATCTCTTTGCAAAGCCAACTTCCATTTTGTCAGCAGTGCGTTGTTAGAGGAAAGCAGTGAAGTTTCAAGTTTAACAGCAGTGGAGTGTGCAGTTTGAGGTTCCCAGTTCAAGACTGATGTCAGCAAACTGAATTGAGTCTAGTGGAGGAGCACTGTGATGGTAGGAGTTTGGAGCACTTGACACACAAGAAAAGGCCGGGGGACCTGGGCTTGTTCAGCCTTGTAAAGAGAAGGATGAGGGGGGAATCTGATAGCATTCTTCCACCACCTGAGGACCAAAACTCTTCTAGGAGGTGCAAAGAGAAAGGACAAGAGGCAAGGGGCACAAGTTGCAGCAAGGAAAACATTATCTGGGCAGAAGGGAAAAAATTCTTCAACATGAGAGTGGTGCAACTCTGGAACCTGGCCCAGGGAGGTTATGGCAACTCCACACTTTGAGATTTTCAAAACTTGACTGGGTGAGGCCCTGAGCAACCTGATGTAGCTTTGAAGTTAGCCCTGCTTAAAGCAGAAAGTTAAACTTGATGACCTCCAGACATGCCTTTCAATATAAATTTTCCCGTAATTCTTTAGCATTACCAGGAAGACAGCGTTTTAGCACCTAGTACTTCAGAGTAAATTGCAGTTATTTCTCATAACAAGTATGAGCTGTACCAAGGTACTCAACTCATAAAATTCTCTTATCTATTAGCAAGTTCCCTTCTAAAAAAACAGAATCTTCTAATATTGAGATTTGTCGTGAAAGAGAACTGATACTTGTAGGTGCAGAAAGGTAGCTGGCAATATTTTTCCTAATTTTTGATGCTTTTAAAGAACCGCCTCTTATTGTTACTTTTCTAAAATAAAAGAATTTAAATGGTTGCTCTAAGCATTCATTAGATTAATCGTATAAACGTACCGAAAGTATATTAGGATAAGTTATGTAACGTTAGTATTAAGTGGTGCTTGTTATTAGGTTTGTCTTTTCTTACCTGGTAAGAAAACCTGGTAGCTGTTTATTATAAAACACATCACTTTGAAAACATTGTCCACAACACATTCTTTATAGTATTTGATTTGTTTGATTGAGAGAGTGATATTTTAGGCGGAGAAAGGGGTCAAAGAGAAATGAAGAGTAGCCAGTCCTTGCATTCTTTCTGATTTGCACTGTTATTCACTTTTCTGGGATGATTCTGTACTCTCTGCTTGCAACCCACTTACCTGAGTTGTACAGGTGCAGTGCATGCTTGCTGAAAAAGGAAATAACCACTTTCTTTTAGCTCTATCTCTTCACCCAGCATATTGCTAGAAGTTGGTAGTCTTTTATCTTCAATTCGTTCTGAAGTTCCTGTTTCCACTACATTTTGCTTCACTTTTCTGCCTCATTTCTTCTTCATTTTACCACTTTTTTCAGATTCATTTTCTGTGGAAATGCTGAGGCCAGCAAGGACAATCTACAAATTTTTGATACAATGAGAAACCTGACAGAGAGCACGTGCACTCACAAGAAGGAACATGTATAGTCTTTGTCACTTTTTGACTGTTAAATACTTTTTTAATTTTCTTTTTCTGGTTTCTCAGGTACAGAACATCTAACCATCTAAAGAGTTTTGTTGTAAAAAATGGCATTTTGAATCCATCAATGTTTCAAGCTTCTGATACTCTATTTTTGAAAATAAGCATCAGTATTTTTCAGAGGGAAAATCAGAGCTGCTTTGAAGTTACTTATGAATCCTTAAATGCAGAATGCCCATTATCTGACTGACTTTCATATAGATGTTGGAAGTTGTACAAGTCATAAGATTTTATTAAAATTTCAACTTATTCTCTCAGGTTTTATAATATTTCAGTCCCCCAAATCATGCTGTTGGTCAGCACTTTTGTTCACTGCAGAAAACCAGTTCAGTATTCAGTATCTAAAACATTCCTACTTAAGGTTGGAATTATCCTAAAATTGCTTAGAGAGACTGGTTCCCATAAGCCAAAGTTCTCTAAAATCATATTTAATGTTGAATCAAATTTGAGAACAAGCATATAGACACATGGTCTCAAGATAACTGTCCATGGCAAAAAAAGATCAAACCAGTCCACTTAACTGTGCAGCAGTTTGAGATTACGTCCCTGTCATGTCAAGCTAGCTAAAACATAGAAAGCCTTAAATAAAGGATTTGCAAGTTATTTATAGCAAATTATAATTTTTAAAAGCTATTCCCACCAGAGAAGCTTGTCAATCATCATAGCCAATCACACGAAACAAATGTTCCATTTACTGTGTGAATTACAAAACTAAAATGAAGAGAAAAAGGCCACCAGCGCAAATGGAAGACTTCTGTCTTCAGTGTCTTCTTCTTCACTAATGGACAGCATCTCTGTAAGTAATACTTTCTTTTGTTTTATACACTGTCATTATATAAAGATAGAAGTGGCGCAACAGTAGTGCTGTGCTATTGCAGTCTGGATTTTAAAGCTTTGCAATATTGACAGTGCTAGTTATTGATTACAGCTGAAATTCGTGAATAAGGATCACCTTCAGTTTCCACTTTCAGAACAATATATTTGTAAATACACCTGATATTCACAGTGTTCCAAAGAGAACATTGTTATCCATTACTTTTGTTAATGATTGTTTTATACACATAGTATGAATACATTTGTGTAGGCATTTGGGATCCTATTGATTTGTGTATAATCGAAGTAAAGTATTATATTTCTTTCCACAGAGAATGAGATACTCTGAGATTCATAGAAAGGAGCCAGTAAGGATCAGAATAATGTGTCCTTCCATACAAAGGAAAAAATACCCGCTATGTAAAAAAGGTGGGTTACATTAGAATCAAGGTGAGCCAAAAAGTGTCCTTTTGCCTTCTTCCTTTCTGAAGAAAAAACAGATTATGTAAAGCAAAGCGGAGCGAGCCAATGCACAGCAGTATCTATAATAAACTGGCTGCATTCCATTCACTGAATGGTCAAGACCTGTTTGGAGCAGACTGGGCTAGCCTTCTTGCTCTTTCAAAATCCTTTTTTCATAGTAACCTTCCAGTTGTTCCCCACCTGGGGGAAGTACTAAATTCTAGCTGTAGATCCTGCTGTTTGCAGTAAGATGGACTTAGCATCCCTTGGACTTCCACTTTCTTTCTTCACTAGCTGTGTCTATGTAAATCAAATTTGACTTTTTTGTATTATTATTTTTATTCTTTTTTAGCTCATAACAGAAAAGTGGAAAAAGTGAGAAAAGGGAAAACTCTCTAAATTATTGATTTCAAATTTATTTACATAATTTTTAAAAATAAAACCACCAGCATAACTTCTTTTAAAGACTGGTGGAATGAAAATTGTATCTATATTTTACATGCTTTTATAAGTATTTTTCTTTTCTTGACCAGTTGTTGTACCAAATTAGAGAATTATGTGCTAATAAAATTTGTATACATTGGGCAGAGTTCACATGCAATAGCTCTTGTAAAAAAGGTAAAACCTGAAAGTTTTGTATTCTATGCCATTTAAGATTTCTGAGTGAAAACAATAAAATGCTTACCACTGATTGACTTCTAAAGAGTAACAGAGGCCATTTGCAATCTAAGAAGAGGAGAAATCCATTCCCATAGGTTACAAAGATGAGAAAAAAAAATTATTTTATTGCACAGATCTTTACAATATAAAAGGCAAGTATGGTCATGCAGTTTGGAGTTGATGGTTCTTCGGTATTTTCATATTGAATGACAGGCTTTGAATTAATCTACACTTGTGAAAGATAGGGGAATATTTTTCAGCAGAGTATTCTTATTCCAGTGCATGTCTGTGATTGCAAAGCCAGCTGCAGCAGTCCCTGCTTCCCCTCTCTCTGGCTGCCCAGTTTTGCCTCCACATCACACAGACAGTTATGGCCTCACCATTCCAGAAAGATATTTTAAATTTTTCCTGTGAATTTCTACAGGAGATTGTCCTCATAGTGCCATTTTACCATGTCAGATGACATATCAGCTTGCAACATTATTCAGGTCTGTAACACAACTACCATAAAGTCAGTTTGCAACTACCTTTTGAGAGAATACGGCAAACTGCCTATCTTTCATGATGATTGGTAATACAGTGTAGTTTTTTGTCCTCTGCAGTCGCTTGATCTCATGGAGATTTGAGTCCCTTTCTGGCATTACACTAACAGAGATGATGTCATTACTTCACTGATAGAGATTCCTGCTTTGAGATGTCCAGTCCATGCAGATGATATAAAATGCACTGTTGTGACTGTGCTGACCATATGTGTCAGACTGCACTCTGCTTTCCTGAACCAGGAGTCCTGAAAGCTAATGTTGTAGTATTTGTGCACAAAAGGTGCAATGATTCATGTATGAAATGTCTGCTGTGTCACCTCAAGCCCTTCATCTGGGGCTTTTGACTCCCAGGGAGTAGTGGCTCTAAAAGGTTATGGTGTGTTTGCCCTGACCAGGAATGTCTACCAATCTTTAATTGCTGGCAATGAGTCAGTTCCTTCAGGGTGAGGGTGAGATCAAGCGAGTGTTCATACCTGCAGCCAGGAATTACAGCTAGTCCTTACTCATCTACCCTGAAAAAACTGAGCTGCTGCAATATCATTTGAGAAACAGGGAGAAGGGGTAATATTCAGATGAGTCGACTGGGGACTTGCACTTAAAAAATGTTTGAGAAACTATTATAAAGGAGAGCACCTCACAGCTTGTACAAGTTAATCCTGCAGCTGCTCGATGAGTTGTCACACTGCAGACAGGAAAGTTTAGAGTTAAATTGACCCTATTACCATTAGTGACATTCCCCATAATCTCATTTTGCTAACATTTTGTTACCTGCCTATGGTACAGCTTCTGTGCAGATTACATGTCACACTTCTTTCTCCACTGAAGTTGTTTAAAGACACACTAAGAGTTTGCATGAAGTCCATAAGATGTGTCATATTCATTGCTAAATTTGCAGTCATAACAGTTTATGAACAAAATGAACCTATATTTATTTTTAACACATTTTTGCTTCCTTTCTAGGTTGAAAAGCTCTTTTCCACATCTCTTTTTTGTTGCAAACAAATGGAAAAGCAGTATCAACACTTCTTCCGGATCTTCATATGCAAGATTGAAAGCCTTTAGCAAAGACAGCCTTTATTGAATGGAGCATGTTGTGGAGGTGGACAGAGGATTACAGACAAATCACATGTTCTTCTGTTTGACAGTTTCGATCTGCCAGGTCTGAAGATGTAAGTGCCAAGGCATAGCTTAGAGTCGCCCTAAAGCTTCTTTAAGTTGTGCTTGGAAAACAATTGTCTCCACATGGCTCCTGGACTTCAAGAGGTCATTTTAGTGTATTTTAAAAGCATGTTTAGTTCACACCATCTCTTCTGTAATTATGCTAGGCATGGCACTGTCACAACCAATGATCTGACTTCTTCATTATTATTTTTGCTTTAATAAAATTTCAAAATTTAAACTTCTTATCTGTCTCTTTAATTATGTCTGCGTAAACTGCAGTAAGTAGAAAAATCTAACATAGATTTGTGTTAGCATGATGATACAGTTCATGAAGTATAAAACTAATGCAATAAAGGTCAGAGATTCACAGTTCCTCTCATATTACTAATTAGATATACCATATTATTAATTTGTACTCCTGTTGTCATAGAAGCACTACCCTGGATTTATACTGCACTGTGCTAGGTGCTGTACAGAATCTACCTACACCTGTTGCAGCTATATTGCTGTCATGCTCAGTGATATATATATAGGCAACATGTCTGTATTATACAAGTAACAACTGGCTGGAGTCCTAGCCATATTAACACTAATATCACTGTATTGCCATAATAGTATCCTTGTGACCTATTACTTTAAGCTTATACAGATTTAAATGAGTGCTTTTGCTGACCTACAGGAATTGGACACCCCAATATGCAGTGTTTTATAGTCAAATAAAGAAATGGTTTTGTTATGAACTTTGATAGCTAAAATGAATGAAGCTGTAAAAGAAGGCATGTGCCAGCAGTTTTACAGGGAAAACTTTTCCCAAGATGTCTGTTATCTGATTTAATAGCCATTTCTCCAGCCAAAGATGACAATTCAAAGAAGCCAGAGTGATGGAGGATATGACTAGAAGGAAAATCATATATAAATCTGTTTATCTGTGACTACAGTTTTCTGTATGTTGTTTCACTAAAACCATGGGTTTCTTATCTCTGCAAAGTGATATGGTATCTTACAAACAGCTGCTTTTAACCAAGGAGTTGATATATATGATTATATTGCAATTTATCCCATTATATTGCAATTATATCCCAATTTATCCCCAAAAGAGAGGAGGTCTCTTCTGAGCAGAAACTTAGCTTATTTTTAATTAAGAAAAAGCAATGCATGCTTAAAGTTATGTATTGTAGTGTGCAATCTGCGTCTGATGTGTGCATGGGCTTTAACAGTACTATTGAACTGAACATAAGAAGTTATCCATGTGTTGACCTAATTTGGCATCATGATAATGGTAATGAGCAATGCTTGTGCATTGTTATAGGTATGCCCTCAATTATAACTTTTTCTAGTGGTAATGTTTTGGTAAGGTAAACATGTCAACAGCTTTAAAGCTAAATTAACTGTGTTTCTTTATGTTTTATTATATTCTAGCTAAGTCAAACTATTTCAGTCAATGAGCCAACTTATAAAACTACCCCCAGTCTTAGGAGTTCTTGGAAGACTAGTGTTAAATGCTCTCTCTGATGCTTATTAGTGGACTTCTGGATACCTACTGAGAACCAGGAAGAAGGAGGAGGATGCAGGTCTCTGACCAGGCCAATTTATTTTGTACAGATGGTGCAAATGAGCAGAAATTCTTGGATTTCCCTTGGGAACTCCCTCTGCAAATACAAAGCTAGGCTATTCAGTTCCTTCTTACCCTGTATATTCACTGACACAGATGGCTGGGGTACACTGAACACAAGTTCAACTTGCTACTTGTTCTTGGTCTTGGAGGAGAGGGATTGAACAGGAAATTCAGGAGCTTTGTCATATTGCCTGACCTCATTTCCATACAATTAGTGAAGTATCAAGCTAGACTATCTGTCCTCCCTTCTGAATCTTGCTCCAAAAGGATGAACATTAATAAAAAAGGTTGTTCAGACAAGTATTGTGCAGAACATGAAGGTCGGAGATCTTATTGCACGTTCAAGAACTGACAGAAACAGTTTGAGAGATACTCCTTTCAAGACTCCTGCAGATCAGCTGAGTAGACAGTTTCCAAATGGCAGCCAAACAGCAGTGGATAACAGCAAAGAGCACTACCAGCTCCAGCTTAAGGGCTATGTGAGAAGATAAGTACACTGTCAGGCAATAATTTTATACTTTGATGTTTTCTTTTCAAGGCAGATCATAGCCCATCCTTTGAAAGGGAAAATGAACAGTGTGTTTTCTTTCACACTGTAAAACTCCTTACCATCTACAACAATAAAAGGAATTTTAAAACTTCTTGCTATTCGTGTCATTGTGACTGATGCCACAAGAAAAATAGGATGAAGAACCCAGAGCTGGGCTTTTGAGCACTGTATGCTTGCAGAGTAGCCTTAGACTTTTTTCTTCTGTCTCTTCCTCCCACAAAATACATGCTGTCCACTTGCCATCTGGAAAAGAAGAAAGCTGGAAGAATGAAGCAGTGGTGAGAAATCTTTGGCTGGGGAGGGAGCAGAAGATGGAGATTGTGTGTGCTAGGTGCCATTCCACTGCCTTTAATCAAAGGCTTTGAGATGGGAAGCAACTACAGCATTGAGAATCAGCATATTTGTTGAGAGACAACAGGAGCTCCTTGTCCTACTTTCTGTGGAGGTCGCTTCATTTCCTAGAAACTCCTTAGCACTGCTTCATCTGCTCCAGCCACCAGCTCCCAGCACATCGCTACTCCAGTCTGAGTGTCCTCTCAGCAATGTAACCTCCTTCAAGGTAGCTTTCTCACTCCAGTGTTGACTTGTGCTCTGTTGCTGTGCTAGAAAGAGGAAGGTACATTTTTTCTAGAAAGATGTCAAAGAAACAGTTCTCCAGCCAAAATTTCCCATGCTCCATGGCATCCTCATACACCACTGTCAGTCAAAATGGTATTTCAAAACTCAGCTGAAGCAGCTGTTTTCACCATATGCCTGTGTTTCCTGGTATAGGTGAGTCGTAATGACAACTGGAGAAAGGTGTGTTTATATGCAGTAATAAAATAACTGGTAGGCCTGCCTGCCATGGCTGGTTACAGACTTCTTCAGGTGTGAGCCTTTGTCTTTCTGGGCTTACAGATCAGCTCAGAACTCTTCCTAGTTTTCTCAGTGCAGTTAGATGGAAAGGACACGTATGCTCTGCCGTGTCAAGGTATGCACTCAAATCATCTTCTAAAACAAAGTATTTGAGGTTGCTTGAGCCTTAATTTTCCTTTGGATCCATGCCAGAAATTCCAGTCACATGAGGTTACCAAGCAAAGCTTTCCTTTTAGATAGATGTGCAAGCATATGGCTCCCAGGGCAAGTTGTTTGTCCTGTCACCTTGCAGTTTGATCATACAGGAAGGTGAAATCATGTATCAGAGGCATTCATGGTCATTTCCCTGTTCATCACATTATGCACAGCAACCTGGCATGTTGCTTCTGCTCTTGCTCTGTGACATCCAGGACTTTTCTTCAGATGATGCTCTTCAGGGCAAGGGTGTGGGCAGAGTAGGTAAGGTGTGTGGGAGCTGAGGGCTGTGCAGTATGAGGGTAAAAGTTAGAGGATATGGGATTGGGAAAGTGAAGTGTGCGGTAGAAGAGAAGCTCGCAGATGAGGCACTGTCAAAAATCCAATTAAGATAAGGTTCTCATTGAAAAGACAAGTTAGTGCCTCATAGCACTGACATCTTTGCACACGGTGAAGGACAGCAAGCACATAGAGCAAGAAAAGAGCGATTCTCTTGTTGTCTTGTCAAGGTGCATAGATTGCCCTTCCTTTACTGCTACCAGGCATCTCATCTCCTCCAGTTTGTGTTGTACTTGGTCTCCATTTATGTCAGGTCTTCTCTCTCTTAGCATTGCCTTTTTTCCTTCTCCAAACAATATGCAAAAAGAGGCTCTACTCTATAATCTCATTGAGATTACAGAGACACAGTAGGATAGTTTGCACAGCTGGAGTGTTGCCCTGGATGGATACAAGCTCTTTAGGAAAGACAAATGCAAGGAGGGGAGTTGTCTTTATGTGAGAGAGCAGTGGGAATGCATGGAGCTCTGCCCAGGGGTGAATGATGAGCCAGTTGAGAGATTAAGGGCAAGGATTAGAGGGCAGACTAACATGGGTGACATTGTGGTGAGTGTCTGCTGCAGATTGCCTCATCAGGAAGAAGTAGTAGATGAGGCCGCCTTCAAACAACTGGAAGAAGCCGCATATTCACAGATGCTGGTCCTCATGGGGGACTTTAACCACCCCTATATCTGCTGGAGGGACAGCATGACAGAAACAAGCCAGGAGGTTTCCGTAGTGCACTGATGACAACTTCCTGACGCAGGTGATGGAGGAGTTGATGAAGGGAGATTCTCTGCTGGACTGGATACTTAAAAAGGAAGAGTAGTCAGGGATGAGAAGATAAGGGGCAGCCTTGGCTGCAGTGGCCATGAGATGGTGGAGTTCAGGATTCTGAGAGAAGGGAACAAGGTAAATAGAATCACAAGCCTGGCTGTGAGGAAAGCAGACTTTGGCCTCTTCAAGGATCTGCTTGGAAGAATCCCATGGGAGATGGGCCTGGAGAAAAGAGGGGTCCAAGAGAGCTGGCTGATAGTCAAGGATCAGCTCCTCCAAGCTCAAGCTGAAGGTGGCAGGAGGCCCGCTTGGATTAACAAGGAACTCCTGACTAAACTCAGACATAAAAACAAAGCATACAATAGGGGAAGCAGGGACAGGTGACCCAGGAGGAGTACAGAGACACTCTCTGAGTGTGCAGGGGTGGGGCTAGGAAAGCCAAAGCCCATCTGGAGTTGAATCTGGCAAGGGACATGAAGGGCAACAAGAAAAGCTTCTACAAGTACATAAGCAGCAAAAGGAAGGCTAGGGGAAAGGGGGGGTTGCTGCTGAATGGGGCAGGGCCCCTAGTGACAAAGGGCACAGAAAATACCAAGATACTCAATTCCTTCCTTACCTTGGTCTCTATTGGTAAAACCAGCCTTCAGGAATCCCAGGCCCCTGACACCAGTGGGAAAGTCTGGAGCAAGGAGGAGTTACCTTTGGTAGAGGAGGATCAAGTTAGGGAACACTGAGACAAACTGAACATATTCAAGCCCATGGGCCCTGATGGGATGCACCACAAGTGCTGGGGGAGCTGGCTAATATCATTGTAAGGCTGCTCATGTTTACCTCTGAAAGGTTGTGGCAATTGGCCGAGGTTTCTGAGGCTTGGAAGAAAGCAAATGTCACTCCTATCTTTAAGAAAAGCAAAATGGAAGATCCAGGGAACAGAAGGCTGGTCAGCTGCACCTTGATCCCTGACAATATGATGGAGCAAATAATGTTGGAAACCATTTCCAAACATATGAAGGACAAGGAGGTGATTGGGAGTAGTCAGCATGGATTTACAAAAGGGAAATTGTGCTTTATCAACCTGATAGCCTTCTACGCTGAGATGACTGGCTTAAGGATGAGCGGAGAGTAGTGGCTGTTGTTTATCTTGACCTTAGTAAGGCTTTCAACACTTTCTCCCATAACATCCTCATTGACAAACTGATGCAGTATGGAATAGATACATGGACTGTGAGGTGGATTGAAAATGGGCTGAACTGATGGATTGTGATCAGCAGCATGAAGTCTGTCTGGAGGCCAGTCACTAGTGATACTCTCCAAGGGTCAATATCGGGGCCAGTGCTGTTTAATATCTTCATTAATGACCTGGATGAAGGGACAGAGTGCACCCTCAGTAAGTTTGCTGATGATACAAAACTGGGAGGAGTGGCTGATACACTGGAGGCTTGTGTTGCCATTCGGAAGGACTTTAGCAGGCTGGAGAAATGGACAGAAAGCAACCTCATGAAGATGAGCAATGGGAAATACAAAGTCCTATACCTGGGCAGGGATAATCCCATACACCAGTACAGGCTGGGGCCTGACCGGCAGCTTTGCAGAGAATGACCTGGAGGTCCTGGTGGACACACATGAGGCAGCAATGTGCCCTTGTGTCAAAGAAGGCTAATGTTATCCTCAGCTGCATTAGGCAGAGTGTTGCCAGCGGGTTGAGTGAGGTGATCCTTCCCCTCTACTCTACACTAGTGAGGCCACATTTGGAGTGCAGTGTCCAGTTCTGGACTCCACAGGACAAGAAAGATATGGACCTACTGGGGCAAGTACAGCAAAGAGTCATGAAGATGATTAAGGGACTGGAGCATCTCTCATGCAAGGAGAGGCTGAGAGAGCTGGGACTGTTTAGCCTGAGGAAGGCTCACAGAGAATCTTATTAATCTATATAAATACCTGATGTGGGTGGAGTAAAGAAAGTGGAGCCAGACTTTTCTTAGTGGTGTCCAGTGAAAAGACAAGAGGCAATGGGCACAAATTGAAATACTGGAAATTCCATTTAAACATAAGAAAAAGTTTTTTTACTATAAAGGCTGGGCAAACACTGGAACAGGTTACCCAGAGAGGTTGTGGAGTCTCCATCCTTGGAGGTAGTCAAAACCCAACTGGACAAGGCCCTGAACAACTTGCTTTAGTTGACCCAGCTTTGAACAGGAGGTTGAACTAGATTATCTCCAAAGGTCCCTTCCAACCTCAACAATTCTGTGATTTTGTGTGATTCTCTTTTCCCACTCTGTAGTGGGTTGACATTTGTTTTGGGTAGAAACAAGTTATTGAAGGTTATTTAAACCAAATTTAAATGACGATAGTGGTTGGACTTATATTCATGAAAAAGTTTAGCCTGGTCTGTGTTTGACTTATATAGAGACAAATCCTAGATATGCTGTCAGTACAAAGATTCTTCAGATATTTCAACAAAGAGGAAAATGCCACCAAACTGATGAAGAGTCTCTAAGCACTTAGCATGGACACTGTCCTCTTCCTATGAAAGTCAGCTCTGTACTGAGGGACTTTTACCATGGGCTTCTGTGTGGGAATAGTTGTGGTAGCAATGAAAACTAAGTTTTCGTGAGCATTTAGTTGATGTAGGAGACTAAGTCCGTTTAAATTTCAACAGAACCTTGAGTCTTTGAATCCCCTTTGAAAATTGGGTCTATCTTCTAGAGTGTTTTTGAAAACCCATAAAAAGTGATCACTCCGATCTTTACCATGAAACTGCTTAATAAATTTTGTACTATACCAAACATTTTATTGACTTGTTCTGCACACATTAGATTTCCAGCAATGAACTAAAAAGAAATTATTCTTAAGTAAGTCCGCATTCAGATTTTCAGAATACAGAAACTCTGGAATTTTAAATGTATATATGGCTAAATGCAGCCCACATGTTTTTGGTCATTTATATTTGAACAAATGTATTTGAAAATTTATCTGAAATATATTTGTATATGTTAATATGGCTTGCATATTCAGATGGTTATTCCCTCCAACTCCTCAACATTTAGATGATTTAACCATTTTGGTGCAGTATGTATGACCTGCTGAGCACTGTACGTTACTGGCTTAATGGTAAGATATCTTGAGATGCAGGGAAAGCACCACTCTGTGAAGAACTGCAAACCCCTGACCCACTGTTGTCACATTTTTATGGATGACAATGAAACAATAAGTATTTGAAAAGTGGAGATAGTTCTACATGAATCACTATTGTAATTCCTATCCCAAGGCCAACTCAGCTGCATATATAAAACTGAACTTTGTTAGCTCTAAGATAAGGGCAGTTGGGTGATATGGGGAGGTGGCTCCTGCAGGCACTGTTCCCTCGCACACTGGGATGCTAGAACAGGCCTGCAAGGCAGCCACTGAGCAGCCACTGCCACCTCTGTTCTCTGTCTGATTGCGAGTGCTCCATGTTTGTGCCTTGCCAAAAACAGCAGAGAAGGCCCATGCGGGCAGGGGTGAGTGCTCAGGCATTTTATTGGCATGGGGAGTCTCTTACTTCTTTGTTGGCTGTATCTTGATCCCTCACACAGGCGTTGCTTGTGTGTCCTCCCATGTCAAGGTGCCCTCACAGTGTAGGGCATCCAGAGACTACACCAGAACAAGGAGATGGGGGGCCCAGATCCATGAGGCAGAAGTGGAGCATATGCCTGTAACACAGAGTTGAAGGTGCCTCAACTTCTCCCTTCTTCTGCCAGCTTTTGCAAGAGATAGGGCGCTTCAGCCCTTTCTCTTCCTGTTGGAAGCATGTCCTTCTCCTCCTCCCTCCTCCCTTCTGCCATTGGGTCTCAAACCAGTGTCACCAGCCTTTTTCTCTGTGGCTCTGCCTCTGTCCCCCTGCAGAAGCATGGTGTTACCTGTGCTGACCTCCTGTAGACGTGGCAGTGCTAGGAGTCTGGCAAAGTAAAACATGCTGAGGAACCTGTGCTAGAGGAGATGAGGCTGTCCCAGGTATCACAAGTGTGCTTCTAGGGCATGTTAGCTCCAGTCTGTGTCCTTCCTTCTGCCTTGCCAGGCCTGGCTGGTGCCTCACAAATCTCCCCTGGGATTTTGTGGTCCAGGTCAGGGAAGAGTGCGGCATTGGCAGACCTAGGAGAGAGACCAAGCTCCCTTCCCACCGCAGCCCCTTGTTGATTAGCAGACTGGCAGTGCTCTCACCTCAGCTGGCAGCATTGTGTTTAAGCTTGGGATAAGAAGTCAATGATGTCTGAACAGTTTATTTTTTTGGCTGCTTTCTGTAGACTCTGGTATCCTTTCACTCTAGGCAGCTACATGTTTTACCTGTTCTGGAAGTGCTCTATGTGGCCATGGGTTAGGAGGCTCCTGGCCATTCTGTGACACTGACTGTAGAAGCCACACAGAATTTAAGGACTAAACCCATCTCTCCCATAGCTGACACTGGCACTGTGCCCTGCTACACAATAGGATAGCAAAGCAGTAGTTTCTTGCTTTATGAACAAATGGAGCTTGGGATTCTGTTTAACAGTGTGGCTGTGATACTAACCTGCATGTGCATTCTTTCCGCAGGGAACGATCTCTTTCTGGTTGCGGTCCATGAGCTGGGGCATGCATTGGGTCTGGAACACTCCAATGATCCCAGTGCTATCATGGCTCCTTTCTACCAGTACATGGAAACACACAACTTCAAACTGCCCCAGGATGACCTCCAAGGAATTCAGAAAATCTATGGTGAGCAACAATGTCCGCTCGTGAATTTATATTTAGCCCAAGTGTAGTAAGTGTTTTACAGCCACAAACAGGTATTCCTCCAAAATACTTGAAGTCAGTGGGCTGGATTTTCTGCTGTAGCTGAATTCGGAACCATTTAAAGCCCTTGATCCGCAGCCAAATACGTCTGTTCCTGTGGCAGTGTCAATCTGCAAATCAGAATAAACAAACCTTTGTGATCTTGCTACTCCTCCATGCCTCACTATATCCCCAATATAAAGGTTTAGTAGAAAGATTTAGTAGAAAGTTTAGTTTATTTCTACTTTAGTAGAAAGTAGAAATATAAAGGTTTAGTAGAAACCCCTGTACCCAAAGGTTATCTTTCAGGAACACCTTCCTCCAGCAGACCCTGCACCTTCTCCCATCATCTTTCAGCCAATGCAAATAGAGGGGAGGAATGTGAAGAACATCAAGGGAAGTAAAAAAAAACATTTATGCGCTCATTTTTTTTTCTCCATGTATAGAGGGTAAGGAAAAGAGGTTTGGATCTGCTTGGGAAACAGTTCTTTTTAATCTCCAGCTGAAAAAAAAACCATCATTGCATAACATATAAGATATGGGTTCAAGGAGAAAAGAGAGAAAAGGAGGCAAAAGGATTAGGGGAGAAAACTGGGGGGTTGGAGATGATGTGGCACCATGTGAAAGAATAAGGGATGTGAGCACAAGGACTTTCAGAGAATGATTTGCAAGTGGCTGAAGAAGAGGGGAGCAGAGAGGAACGCAGGTTTTAGGAGCCACAGTCAAGGGAAGACTGAGCTAGAAGAAGCTAACAGGCTGTGAGGTGCTGGATCTGATACTCCTCTCTGCCTTCAGATGGGGTCTACGCAGTTTGGTGAGCAAAGGTGACAGTTCTTCAGGGGCTCCCACAAACAAATATCCCTTGTATCCCTCTGCATTTCTTGAGCTGTTAGCAGGAATAGGTACTGCTCTATGATCAGTCACTACAAGGAGTCACTGATTGCATAGCGAGCAAGTCAGAGCAATCATTTAGAAACTGCAGTAAGCATATCCTCTATGAAGTTAGTAAAGAAAATGATTCTTCTATAGCTGATAAATGCAAGAGTGCAAAGTTCTCTGATCTTGTCTGTACTTGGCTATCTCAACTGCTTGTATTTTCCGACAGTGTAAGGTCTGTTTCTTTTTTAAGAGAGTTTTCTATCTGCCGTTTGGACAAAGTGAAAAGGGCAAGCAGAATGACACAGGTAGCTGGAGAACAGCTTAGTCTGGGGTCACTCCTCGGGCCAATGAAGGAAAAGCTGATACCAGATTCAGTTGCTAAAAAGGCTAATGTGGGAAAGTAATGAAAGGTAGCTGAGACAGTTTGTGGAAAATAGCTTCTGTAAAACAAGCCTGAGTTCATTCTTTGAGGAAATTACAAGTTTCACAGATTACTTAATAGTAGCCTAGAGCAACAATGCTATGTAGCTATGCAGCGTTCACAGCTGCATATCGTCTGGATTAAAATGTTAATACCCAGGATCAGTAGAGCAGATACTGTATGAATTAGAGCTGAAAAATACTTATATGGTCACTGTCAGTGGGAAATCATCACAGAAAGCTGATGTTTCTGATGGATTGCTGCTGGGATTAATGGCAGACCCGATACTAGTCAACGTTTACATCACTGGTCTGCCATTGAAATTAAAACTATTGCTAAGAGAACTTGTGCCAAGACGCATAAAATTCTTAAGCAGTCTGGAAAGACTTTAGAGGTCTAAATTGTATGTCAGATATTTTAGTCTGAAATTTTCCTTTGGTGACTGGAATAATTGATTTGTCTCAACATAGATGCCTAAAGAAGAGACATCTCTGTCTGGGCTAGTTTCTTTGACCCCTGTCTAGGCAATGGAAATAAACAGGCATTTGTAGAGTGCAGTTCATCTCACTGCAAAGTAGATATATAAATAAGGTTCAACATTTAAAATAAGATGGTCTGTAGTACACCTAGAGAGAACTGGCTCTTTTCCAGCAGTGTAACTGAAGATTTCTCTTCACCATTCATTAATAGGATGAAGTTGCATGTCAGTTGTCCTATGGTATCATGCATACTTTAACACAGTAAAATACTCTGGATGACAGTGATTCTTCTGGATGGCTTTTAAATGAAGTGCTGGGGTAATAAGCATTAAACCTTCATTAAATAATGTACCTAAGTTTTCATTTTTGAAAGCTGCTAAAAATCGAGGGCAATAGCAAGGCCTGCAGGGCAGGGACATTGCTGGCCAGGGCCCATCCCACCACCCCCGGGCAAGGCAAGTGGGACAGGCCCAGGGGCAGCTGGAGTCAACCAAGAGTCCAGATCATCAAAGAAGTCCATGGTGATGAGGCAGGTCCAAGGTTAGGCCAGGACATCAGTCTATAGGTTGGGGACAGGATCAGGTCTGGTGACAGCAACCAGGGTCTGTCACAGTCCAGTGATTGTTGGGCAGGTCCATAGTGATGAGACAGGTCCAAGGCCAGTGCAGGTGGTCACCCGCAGGTGCCGGTTGGGATCAAGCCCGTGGCTGGGAAGGACAGGGCTGTGGCAGAGCTGGAGACCAGCACTACTATGGCATTGCTAGGCAGGGCCTGACAGCCCCGGGCTGAGCTGAAATGGGGTCCTGAGCCATGGTTGGGGGCATATGGGGGTGCCGAGTCTGGTCAGGGCTATTAAGGCCTATTAGTGCACTCAGGGCCCTGACAGTTATGTTCCTGAGAGCACAGCATGGCATCTTGCACACAGCTATAACACAGAACAGAGAGAGCTCTACACCATACCACCTACGCTGAGAAGCAGCACCACAAGACTTCCACTTATTTTTTACTTACCTAGTGGCATTAAACTTTAGCCACATACTAAGTTAAGATTCTCCTTGTGCAATATAACATGCTTGAAATTTAAACTGAGCTTGAAAAAAGGCAGTATGAACTTACTACCTGATGCAGTCTGAGTTTGTTGACTATCCTGGAGTCATTGAAGGCTTATCTCTGAGGCCTTCAAAATGGAGTGGGCTGGGGATGGTGTTGGTGGTTATAAGATTATCTGGTCCCGACAGGAGAAGAAGCAGCAGCTTCTGCATTCGGATCTTTGTTTCTCCAGGTAGAGATTTCAGTCTTTAGCACAGAGTTCTGACCCAGAAACTGAAGTTTAATTTAAAAATAGGTCTAATCCTTATGGGTTGCAAAGATGGAAAGTTTAGGTTATGTTTCTCCCTGAAACAGGAGATAGGAGATATAATGACAGATTTTTCATCTGAACTCCTTACAGCTTAGAAGTAACTGCTGAAATATTCTTCTTGTAGTCTTAGCAGGAACATTCAACTAAATGCATCTTTTTTCCACAATACCAATCCACTTTGTTGTGCTTTGGGGATGCTAAAAGCCCCTCTACCAAAGCACCTATCGAAAAATCAAAGCTTCCTGCTTCTCGCTGCCTTAACATTTTCTAAAGTGCAGTAGCATGCACTCAATACATATCATTTAAGACCATACTCTACAAAATAAATCGCAGAGCCACTGTGTTGTCTGTAGCATCTTTTTAAAAATAAATTCAATTAAAACCTCCAAATTTTCATTCCAATGGAGCTGCTAGAACAAAGAACAGAGGCTCTATTAGAATTTAAGTCCATTTTGTCTCTTTCTTTTGAGAATGATGTGTTTCAAGTATATTTTTATGTTGTATCTGTGTTTAGCCATAGGAAAAAGAATATGTCTAAATCTATCATATAACTGATTTGTTGAATGGATTTTCTTCTGGATTTATTTCAAAACTCACCTAAAGAGACAGTAGGTGATGTAAAATTTTGTTTGTGCTTCGTTCTGATTAGTATGAGGTCAATGTTTAAAATGTTGTTTCTACTTATAAGATAATGATGAGAGGGGCCAGCAACTCAGTGTGTGTATCAGAGTGAGCTGGAAGACAAGTCAGCAGTATTTCCATCTTCTGATAAGTGCTCCTTGTAACATGTTCCATGACAAAACAGGGGAAATACTGTGACTGTTTATTTCATGTCTTTTTCAGAAGAATCTCTCTTAATTTATTTATGTGCCCATGTTATGAATGATTTGCCTAGGAAGGAATTAAATTGGAAATAATACTTGTGTGTAGGTCCCCTGGATATCCAGTTAAGCTGACTGACTCCTTTACTTGTCATAGTGTTGAGGTCAGGTTAGCAGGCAGCTGCAGTGCAGAAGGAGAGAAGAGACATACTCAGCCATGGCCTTGCCACAGCCTGAACTGATCATCCTTCAGCAATGGTTCATCTGTTCGTCATGTCCTTCTCTAAGCACCCTTTTGCAGTGGGCTGTGAAGCAGCCTCTCATATTGGGAATGACTATCCTGATACCGTGTCTGGAAGCAAAGGGGTTCATACGATGTGCAGAACAAAAATGATGTCCACATGGGTACTTGGAGAGAACATAGTTAGACGAAATATTTGCAGCTGGCAAGATATCTAAGTGGCAATAGAAGTATATAAGCTGGCACATGACCCTAAGCATGCAGAACAGGATAGAGAAGCAATACAAATACAAATTTTTAATTGGCCTCCAAGATCAATGTGGCTTGGTTTATGACATGTTGATCAAACAGTATGACAGAAAGCTGACTGCTCAGTCCCTAAGGGTGGAAGATCTTTTCCTGCACTGATCCATATCTCATTCTCTAGAATGTAGAACTGGTAAGCCAGGCCATCTTCTCCAAGACCCTTTCAAAGCCTAAGGTCACAAAGGAAAGGTCTCCTGTCCACTCAAAGATAGACCAAATCATTAAGCCTGGAGACAGCCTCGAGGATCTGGGTTCTCCTGAATCTCACTGAGAACGTCAGCTTCTCACGTGTCTTTTCTACAGCCCAGGAGAAGAGCTACCAGTCAGTGTGTGTGCTCATCCCTTGAGGGCTCAGGTCCAGGGTTGTAATAATGACTACACAAGCCCCTGGCCAAAGAACAAGTTTGTCAGCACTGGTCAATACCGCCTCTGACATCCAGGAATAGTGGATCATCAGGGCACAGTATCTGTGAGCAAAGAGCACCTTCTTCCAGCCCTATTGTTCCTGTGCAACAAGTTCCTGTTTTACAACCTCCCTCACCTTTTCCATACAGGTCCCCATAGAGCAATCCCAGATCCATATAAGCTACATGCATGTGCAAGATGGCTTGTGAAGCAGAAATACTTGATGCAAAAGGCTGTAAGTTCCACGTGGCAGCACTGCATTGTAAACAGGACCATCAGAACAAGTTTTGCTGTCATACAGGGCCTACAAAAGTTAAGTCTGTTTTCTGATAATATCCTCTGAAGGTGGGAAGCATATAGCGATACCAAAGACCCTTATCTATGAAAGGTGGTATTTTTAGTGATCATGAGGCAGAAAAGCATAGTATGCCTAATGGATTTGCATGCCTGCAGTGGATCTCCCCATGCCAAATGAGCAGTAGGCTAAGGACACTGGCATTGTGCTGAATGTCCATCTTGCTGAAGGACAAGTACCAGCCTCCAGAAGAGAGAACTGAAAGGGTAATCTTCATTTCCAAAAATGGTGCACCTACTCTAGGAGATCCTAGCTCTTGACAACAGTGTGATTCTTCCTGTGACTGCTCATCCCATCTAGAACTGTTGCTCTGCAGGGGTAAAGAAGGTGAGGTTTCAGTCCATTATGATCAGATGGATGAGCAGTGGCAGCAACAAAGGTGTCAAGGACTTGCTGGTCCTGCTGGTACTTGTACACAAGGTAACAAGGAATCATGGGCCTGGCCTCCTGCTTACAGTACTAGTCCTTGTCACAGCAGCTCACAGAACGATTGTGTAACCAAAGCAGTGTGGATTCGGATTGATCACAGATAGCACAGGACCAGGCAAGTTGGAAGCAGGATGCATGCTAGGTGATGCAGGTGAAGCCAATGCCATATCTTTTGAACAGTTCACAAAATCCAAATGCAGCGCAAGCCCTATAGTCGCAGCACTGTGGGTTCAGTTCCGTGGGCTCAAACATAGGCATCAAAGGCCACATGGTTGCCATCACTGAGCTCACCATTGTGAGACATGCAGCTTGTCCTAAAGTATTAGCACTCAAGACAGCAGAACAGGCATTTCCAAAAGGGTTCATCTCAGTGTTCATTTGAGAAAATTGCTAGAATCTTTCCTCCTTACAGGCAAATTGACAGTGCTATTTTCTTTCAAAACAAAGAAACTTAACTTTTTTTCTCACTGTGTCACAAATGAACCAACACATGCAGCTGATGAGATAACAGCATTAACTGTCCCTGCATTACCCGTACTGGAAGACTGGCTGGAAATGGTAGAAATAATAGTGCTTCTTGTGTTGTGTTTTGAGGCTTGGGTGTTTGAAGTTTTGGGGGCTTTTTTTGAATGCTGTGATTAAACCTCTCTCCTATTGTTTGTAGAGTTCAGAGTGTGGAGACAAACTATACACTTGTTCCCAATGACCCTCCATCCTATGTACTTACACAGTAGAAGCACCCATAGAACCAGCTGAAAGGAACATCTCTTTGAGGACTTATGGGCATCCTACATTACCCATCTGCCCTTCTCCAGCCCCATGCACTTCCTGCCAGCATCCCTGAAACAGCACAGTGTGCAAGAGGAAGCTGCCAGATCTGGGGCTTTTAGATCCACACCTCACAGTGATATGTTCAGAAAGGAAATAGGAGAAAGAAAAGGGGTGGCAATGAGAGAACAGGGGAGATCTGCCCTGATGCCCCAACTCTGGCAGAGATGGCAGAGATCCCAGACTCCCTCTCTGTGTTGCATCCCTTCATTTGTGCCCTTCCTCCTTTCCAGTGTCTCTGTTGGACCCAGAAGGAAGTACCAGACTCCTTCTCTGGTGCATCAGCTGAGTCTCACCTGCCATATGCCAGGTCTCCATTCCCATTCCTCCAAAGAGCAGGCAGGTAGTAACAGCACTTCTCTGGTTCCCTGTGCTGTCCCTGGGATCGCCTGGAGGTCCTTGTCAGAGCTCAGGGACTCACCCATGCCTGCACCAGTCCTGGAGCCTACATACTTGGGTATGAGAGGAGGGAGCTGGACCATACTGTTCAGCTGCTTCCTGATGAAGGGGGAGCTGAAGAGGAGCACACCCCTCTTAGGAGCTTTTTCAGCTAATGGAGAAGCACTACTTTATATTATGGCTGTGAATGAAATATTTCTTTTATCCTACAGATCTTCCTGAGTCCAAAAACTGTTCTGTTTTGCAGTGGAGCAAATGTCAGAAATAAAGTTTTTCCAGAGGGGAACTGCGGTGCAGGCACCACAGCTTGAGTGTCTTGCAGAGACCCAGATTTTAATCCTTCTGCTTGAGTCAGGCTAGGAATTTTGGACACAGTTTTCATGTCCAACCACAAAGTGAATCACCTTGTTAGACAGTTTGTCAGAGCCTTCCCTTTTGTGTAGAGCAAGGATTTAGACTACGGACTCCTGTAGTCCAGGGAAATGCTCTAATACCTGGGCAGCAGTAGTTCATACAGAAGAGAACACCTCTCTGAGAAGGGCTTGAGACACCCTTCCTGTCATCTGGTGATTATCACCAGCTTCAACTGCCCAGCTGTTGGATATGCTGTGGGTGTTGTGGCAAAGATACCCAAACTAATTGTAAACTAGCTAATTCACTTTACTACTGAGATCTAATCACAGATGAGCAAAGAGCTCTATGGGCAAATTTACCTAGTGAGCAAGGTAAATGAGTCCTTCCTGAGCACTGAGCTGTTGTGGATGGACTGTCTCTTGTCCTTGAGGTAGTTTGTTGGCAACTAGCTCATTTAATATGAACATGGACCTCTCTCCAAGTCACTGGAGTCTGCCGAGCAGTCAGGTGGGTTTCTCTCACTCTCCCTGACTCATTTTGATCATACGTTTTGTTTAGGAACTGAGGAGTCTTTTCTGCATACCTGGAAAGCTGGCACAGTCCTGCAGAAATGTGTAGACAAATCAGCGTTTTATGACCAAAACCCCCTATATTTTATTCAAACCTGCCTGTACTCTGGATCATAGTTTTATTCTTGGAGTGAATATTAAGAAGATAGAGAAACACCTTTGGTTTTAGGTGGATCATTATCTCCCCTGATCTAAAACAAAGGACCTTCTTTGCTGCTGGTTTGGAGACCTGCTTGCTCGTCCAGCCAGAGGCTAGAAAGTAATGGACACAGAGCCATTCAGGATGCCTTCAGGCGGGTGTTGTGCAGTTCAGGGAACACTCTGTCAATAGCCAGGAGGACAGTACAATTATATTTTGTCCTCAACTATCGACACAGTGGCTCCTAAATGCCTCCTCTCTCTGTGTTATCTTCACAGGTCACCTTGGTATTCAGATGGTCTGCGACAGAGGAAGCATGAAGGGAGGAGGCTAAGTGCCAGTGGTGGAAGTCACACTCTGAAGGTGATCTGTTGTGACCCAAAAGCTTTCTGACATTTTTTGCCTCGATTGTGATAGAGAGGAAGAAAATCTTCTTCTCCACACAGTGTCTGCAAAGTCCTACCAAGTTGTCTCCAAAACATAGAGTTTCCAGCTCCAAAGGATTTCCTACCTACTTCACTTGTGGAAGTGGCTAGGTTCAGCCCCTGAGGGTGGGTTTGACCCCAGGGCTGGGATCGCAAAACGACTAGGTTCAGACCTAATGAATGGGTTCAGGCCAAATAGCAACATCTGTGCCTACAGTTGCATGCAATATCCTCTCTCGCTTAGTTTTCTCTCAATGAGATTTGCTCTCACTGATTTTCTAAAGTTGCTTGGAAACACAGTGATGCAGGCTGATTTGCATGTGATACCTCCTGGTTAGTTATTTCAGTGGTGGGTGTAATCAGCTCCTGTAACAAATACCAAGGTGCCAGCATCTCTTAAGTAGGTCTTTGTTCACACAGCCATCTCTGCTGCTGATAAATCTGTTACATCCTGCCTTTAGCCTTCTGTCTTAGATGCAGGTTACTGTGATGAGATTCTGGAAATAGGAATGTTGGGAAAACTATATGGGGTCTATTCATTCTGCTTTCATGACAGGTTGTGCTGCAAAAATGTCTCAGGTGTTACAAGATAAGTGTCTTTCCTCAGCAAGGGCAGATTGTGCTGCTGCTTCCCATTCCACTAACTGTAGACTAAATTCTACCTGCCTAGCACTTGGACCCAGGATGTGTGTTAAACATGTACTCCTCTGCCATATGCATGTGCATAACTAGGATTAGCTTGTGTCAAGAAAGAAGTCGCCTTTAGCTGAAAGTCCATCCTCACTCAGTGGAAAAGTGAAGGAAACAATTAAAAACACAGTGTATATAACAACAGGAGACAGCTTCAATCAGGAGGACTCAAAACTGTGTTTTATGGAATCCTTATTGGAGGGACCAAAGACGAGGACATCCAAGACCACAGCACAAGGCTGTGGAGAGTGTGAGGCTGAAATCAGACAAGTTGAAACTGAGACGAGCAAAGAGGTTTTATTTTAGACATCTATTGACTAATGAAGAACTCCAGCCAGACCCTAAAAACTGGGACTCCTTAAGGAGTATTTCCTTAAGGCAATACTCAGAACAAAGCATGCAAGGGAAGATTGCTGATATTTAGGAAAGGTTAGCATCACTTACCAGATGCCCAGGAGCTTCTATAAATTAGAAGGCATAGAGTGCATAAAAGCAAGAATAGAAGCAAAAGATAGGAAGGAAAAATACATGGCTGTCAGGGAAAAATCATAAGAGGAATAGTTTGTTTAAGTGAAATGACAGAGTTATTCAGGATGATGAAGAAAGGACAGTAGTGCTCAATAAAGATTTCTGGCCAGTGTTTAGAAATGAGCAGGAGGATACACCAACATCACCCACAGATAATGAAATATCTGCAGTGCAGATATCCATTGGTAGGGCTTTGATGTGTATATCTTCTTTTCCCTGAATGCCAGTGACCCGGAGATGTTACACTTTGAAGGCAATTGTGTGAAATGTTAGAAATTGTCATGTCACTAACATAATCTAACTACAAACAAAACATCGAGTAGTCACATTATTCAATCATTATTGAAAATTCATGAGATTACCAGAGTGCTTATGGACTCTCAGTTAAACAAAAAGCCATGAGAATGTTCCTGCGAGACCAGAGCACAGAGCTCAGTCTTGGCCAAACACTAGGAAAGCTGGTATAGGATTCAGTCAATAAATTGCAGAAATATCATCAAGAATTTATGAAAAATTAATCTTGCCAAATCAACTTGTTTTTTCATTCTTTGGCAAATGTGGCTGATGAGGATAACAGACCTAGTGTAGTAGACTTGTGGTGTAACCCACTGTGTCTTTTTGTGCTATTAAAACATGACTTTGGCAAAATTTAGCAGCCAAAGCCATCCAAAAAGAGGGCAAACTCAGCAGCCATCTAACCATGAAGGCACCAAAAGTAATTTTGCAGTTATACTTTGTATCACAAGTTCCCACGCAGCCTGTGCTTTGCAGAAGAGCCCTGGTCTCATCTGAGCTCTGCTGTAATCCAGAGACTGCAGAGGCAGGTAGAGAGATGCCGTGAGCAGGCCTAGGACATATCAATAGCAGCAGGCAGCCAAATGACAGTCAACACTTTGTTTTTTTTTCCTCAAAAGCACATTCATGGAAAGAGCTAGTACCGATCTTGTGTCTTGTAGCCTGGTAATTAGGAGACTTGCTCTGGGCATGGGAGACAATTACATTTTCAGCTTAGCTTCAGGTGGTTCAAATCCACATTGCTGCAGTTAGGTTTGTGCAAGTGTTTAGCTGGCTAACGCAATGTTGGGCCTGGGTATTGCTGAAGCATCTTTTTCTTTGTTAGGTCAACTGATGGACGAGGGTCTTTCTAGTCCTTCCAGCTTTGGCCACATCTAAGTTTGCTGGTTGGCTGCCACAGCTCTACATAGTCCAATTTCATCTTCACCACTGCTGCGTGTCAATCTATATTCAATATTCTTTATCCCTGTGTAACCTGGACTGGTGCCTTTTGCCTCTGTTTCCCATGTTTATGCAATGATGAATCTGGACCTACAAGCTACATGTTCTGACCTCAGATGTTTTGGCTCTGTGCTAAATGACAAGAGTGTTAAACCATATAGAGGGCTCACCAAAGAAGAAACTCAACTCTTGGCAATTCCCCAGTGCCCTGTCTGTTGCTTTCTGCTGACTTTCATGGAAAGCGTAATACTAGGGTTGGGCTGTTATCTAGTCCATGGAAGAGTGTATTGTAGGACCACTTTCCTCCATTCTGCTTTTGTCATGATTATCTCTTAGCTCCTTTTTACCACCAACTCTGCTTAATTGCAGCTTTGTGTATTTTGTGCCCACAAGCTCACCCAAACGCTGCTGCAACCAAGTGTCGCAACCTTGAACACGGCACATCATACGTGACATTTTGCAGAATTTTTCTTCAAGTTCTCAATTGCAATCCCTCCAGTTCCCTCCCAGGAACTCTAATAGTTAATTACTGTGGCCATGTAGTTCCTGCTGCTAAAAGTGATTGGATCTGCTTAAACATCTTTCCCCAGGTGAGCTTGGGAATCTGTGGTGCTGCTGAATAATAAAGAATAATAAAATAAAAAAGAAAAGGATTTCTTTTTTAGATGCTGTCTTATTTCTACACCCCACAGTACTGGGTAATGAATGAGCATTCATTCCTAGCCAGGAGATACACTCTCTGGCTTTCTTCATTCATGACTCAGTTTTAAGTATATCTCTGTTTCATGAAGTCTCCTTTTCTTTCTGAACAAGATCCCATCTTGTGCACACACTTCCTTTCTTCCATGGTAGTAAAGTATAAGCACTGTGGCTGCTGAGTCAGGCATTGGAGTCAGTGAGGGAGTGCTTTGATTGTCTGCAATGATTCCTCCTGTTTGATGCTTTGTGAGTTCAGCTGGAACCTCCTGTCAGAGGCAAAATGGTGCTGTGACACACTGGAAGGTTAAACCAGTATCTGTCACCTGACTGATCTGCCTGCTTGTAGTCGTGACTTTCCTGGACCTTATATCCAGCTCATGGCACTATCATGCCACTTGAGTGGCCTCAACATTGACTTATTTATTGCAATCTGTAACAATTTACAGTTATATCTCCCTCTGCTGAAAAACCACCAACTCAGACAGCAGCACCTCTTGTAAGAGGATAGTCCCACCTTTCTGCATGATGCTACAGGAAGTGCTCTGGGCTGCTGGCATGCCCTCAGGGCAGATTTTCTTTATTCTTTCAAATATCTCTGGGTACCTTCATTGCACATTTGTATGTTAACTGTCTCAAGAGCTTCCTGGGCATCTGGTAAGTGATGCTAACCTTTCCTAAATATCAGCAATCTTCCCTTGCGTGCTTTGTTCTGAATATTTCCTTAAGGAGTCCCAGTTTTTAGGGTCTGGCTGGAGTTCTTCATTAGTCAATAGATGTCTAAAATAAAACCTCTTTGCTCGTCTCAGTTTCAACTTGTCTGATTTCAGCCTCACACTCTGCGCAGCCTTGTGCTGTGGTTCTGGACGTCCTCATCTTTGGTGCCTCCAAAAAATACAGTTTTGAGAGTCCTCCTAGTGCCCAGGTGGGCTTGTACTAGAGCGGGCGACCATGTGTGTAGGTGACAGGGAGCACCTTGCAGTGCTGCCTAGTGCCCATGGCAGCAGGAGCAGCTCCAAGCTCTGCTCTCGCTGGCGTCACAAGAGCACAAGCACTGACAACCGTCCAGCCATGACATAGCCCTGTCTGAAGCAGCAGGTGTTGGCTTCACCTCTGATGCATTTTCTTGGGCTGACCATGCCGTAAAGAATGGATCTGAGGGAAGACTTGGGGTTGGAGTCTGGTTTGAAGAGACGCTGGGAGAGTGTAGGGGGGTTGGAATGACAAATTTGTCTGTTTGTCTGTGGGGCTGAGAATGTACAGCAGAAGGAGAGTGGACTAGGCCTGAAGATATCATACGTGTAGCAGGAGTACACAGAAGATTGCAAGTGTGGAGTTGGAGTTCTGACCTGTAGATGTGGGTGCCCCAGACTGGAAAATTGGATAGCACAGGCAGGCAGCCCTGGGAGTTTTTGTCACTACCACTAGTGGTACTCAAGCTTGAGGAGGTTATCTTGGTGCTCTGGAGGTCTGCATCCACGCAAGTTGCAGTATCACCTCCAAAATGTGTGGGAAGCCTGTCAGTGCTGGATACCTCCTTCAGAACAATATGCCATAACTATTTTGGCCCTTGTAGATGGTGAATACATTTGGTGGCCGAGCTTCCCTTGTTAGTAGTGACTTGTGTTCTCTTCCCACTGCTATAGCAAATGCTTCAGTTCATGCAGATCTCTGGTTCACCTGAATCTTTTCTGATTTACACTGTCCTGATCTCAGTGTGTATGACTTTGATTCTCCCTCACAAGTTTATCACAGTCTCTTTCAGTGATATGTTAGGGCTCATGAAAGCCTTTATTTCAGTCTTCTGGGTGCTATTTCTACTTTCATCTTTTCTACAAAAGACTATGACAGACTTCAGGCACCCAAGCCTTAGAGAGTTGAATGTGACTGCTGTCCTGCAGCAGGGGCACAGCAGGCCATAACCTACTATACAGGTTGTTCTCTCTTGTGAATTTGAGCCCTTGCTGTAACTGAGTAGCTGATGAAGCTCCCCTGACGAACACAGACCTGTCCCTGGATTGGCTGCAGTGAGGCTGTCAGCATTGCTCTTCCATTGCAGGCCACCCCGTGGCCAGCTTACACAGGACAGGTAGGAGGTGCATCTCCTCCTTCTCCCCACCTGGCACCTCATCTCAGGACTGGAAGATGCTCTTACATGAAAAGAACTATGAATTTGAATATGAACTAACCTTTTCAATGCAATAAGGAACTCAAACAAATTCACTACCTTTTTGGGCAAGTGCTCTAACCACTAGGCTATTATATAAAAGATAACTGGACCAGCTTTTCCAGAAGAAGACTGAGCTAGTCACATGGCCCTACCCAGAATGATTTAGCAAATGACACAAGTTTTGCTGACAGTGAAACTGGCTTAATAGCTTCCCACTTTCCCTATCCCAGAGTACTTTCATTTGCTGCCAAGCCTAAGTTGCCCACTATGTGTTCACTGTAAACTGAGTTTAAGAAGTTGAGGATTTTTAACCTTGATCATTTCAGTAATGGCTTTGGAACAACTAAGGCAGCACATTAGTGGCATAAGGGCAGGCTTGGGGAGCAGGAAGGGAAAGAGCTTAATTGGGCTTCAGTGCTAAAAAATTCTTATATCAAAAATACACTCTTAAGCACCCAGAAGGAGAAAGGCAAATATTCAGTGTTTATGTTTGTACTGATTAAGTGCTATGAGCCTGTGAAATGACAATAAGAGATTGTTTCTTACTACCTTTCTGCCTTTCATGGTACTTGTCACAAGTGTATACACTGAACTGTGATATCCCATTCCTGAATAGCCTGATTCTCCAGTTTCCTTTACTTCTGTAGTTTTAACCCATTTAATACCTGTTCTTTTTTGTTACGGTTTTGATCCTTTCCCTTACTATTCAGCTGTTCTAACAGTTTGGCAATACTTATCTAAAATTAGACATGATTTTGTTTTAGATATCTCTGTAAACTGGAATTACATGCCCTACAAGCAACCTTATCTTTAATTCAGTGAATTTTTAATAACTCATGTTACATGAGATTCTTGGATATGATCACAATTCTGTATTCCCTATGCTGCACCTTGGTATCAGATAATTTCTCTTTGTGACCCCTCAGACACATTTATCATTATTGTGTTTAGATATTATTCCTCTCTCACCCCTTTTTCCTTTAAAATAGATAAAAGGTTTTAATTTCATATTTTCTTCTAACTGCCTATGGTCTTCTCTGAAAAATTATGTTCTTGCCTTCCTCTGCTCTCAAAGTGTGAAATTTTGGGCTTGTTATTTCTGATAAGCCAGAATTGCTGTTGATGTGAATATCTCTGTCTATTTGCTGTGTTTGAGCAGCAGAACAGTGCAGACTGGGCAATCACTTCGTTTCTCACTATGTGTCTTTCCACCTAGCGGTTTGAATACATAATGCATAGCGACTTCTTGGGTCTCTACCAGACAGTTCACTCTTACAGCATGTGCTCCTCTTTGCATTGCAGATTGCTGCACAAGTCACCCTGTTTAAAGGCAACAGTGCTTCCTGGAGCCCTCCTGATGATCATTTTGTAAATTTGCTTCTAGCTGCCTCTTGCAACACATGGCCCAAGCCCAGGCATACACTTCATGCTGGAACTGGTGGTGGTCTTGTGCAAATTACCGAATAGCTGTCTTACGAAAATGATCCACCAGATCAATTAAACTGACCACCAAAGAGACTTTCCTGATCTCTTTATAGCAGAAGAAACATATCCTTGATTTGGTCAGCGCACAGTAGTGTTAGCTTCTTGCAAGGGGAGGGAAGAATAACTACACCTCTGTCATGTGCTTCTGCAGCATCATTCAATAATCTCATTTAGAAAGATGAGCCTTGTATTAGTTTGTTGGCAAGGAATCCTGTTGTGTAGGATGTATATTAGAGACACTTCAATATCAGAGTGCACAACCTTATTTACAAAACACAGCAACTTGAAGACATATAGATGACAGTACAAGAGTGCAAAAAGGACCACACTGCTGTTTAAAGAGAGGGCTGCTGTGTGCAATAAGTCACTCATTATTGTTTCCTTGATTAGGTCCCAGCCAAAACCTATCTTTCCTTAACGGAAGCATTTCCTATCTTCATCAAGCATTTAAATCATTGGTTTTCAAACTTAACTTGTTCAGGTACTATCACTGGGGTCAAGTACCATTTTTGGCAGCCATTATAGGCTTCCAATTTCCTGCCCCTTTTAACTTGCCAAAGCAGGATCTGAGCACTGTGCTCCCACTTCCCCCATTTGCCATCTGTACAAACCAGGCTTTCTACATTTATGATCTATCTGGAACCTCTTTCCCCATTCCCATTCCTTCCTCTAAAGCATATCTCCACCATGTCAACTCAATCCTCCCTCAACTAGCTTTTCAGCCTGAACCAGAAGTGCCATTCCTTCAACCAGCAGCCAGCGTGCAGCTTATTGGAGAAGAGGGCAGTACACAGCCTGTGTGCATCACACAGTGCTACATTGCCTGTGTCTGTATTAGCAAAACAATATCCATAGCTATTACCAAGAATAACAGTAGCAGATCTATAGATAAAGCAGCATTTGGGGATGGTGTTAAGTAGAGTGCTGAGGACTTGTCATCCACACTGTATGCATTTTGGGGGTGGGGGTTACTTTGGACTATCTTCATCCTTGTCCTATGATGCCTATTTGCAGCTACAGTATATTAGATGTGCTCTGAAAGTGCATCTTCTGGTATAGCTTCATTCAAAAAGAGTGTAAATGACTGAGAGATTCTCTTCAAAAGGACACTCTTGATCTGAACTAAAACACTAATGTAGATGCACCCTCATTGACCAGCTAACAGGGGACTCTAGCCCTGCTGCTCCTATGAGAGACAGTGTCTGGAGAGCTCTGTTGCATAGCATTTTGGGAAATTCACAGACAGCAGTATCACAGTTTGGGAATTTTATTTTAAAGAACTTTATGGCCTTCTAAGATACTGGGCACTGCACAGCTGAGATGAAAGGGGATGAAAAATATACAAAATCAGTGCAATATTTTTATGCATTTAATGTAGACAAATTAGCTGATGGTTTTCCAAGAGTAATTATCAACAGGGAATCCTCATCTAAGGATTTCTGTGAGCAATATTCAAAATCTTTTATCAAAGTTCTGGAATAAAAGTAAATAAAAATAGTTGCTAATAAAAATTGCAGCTGGCTCAAAATATGACATGATGAGTACAAGTGACCTTATAGAAATATAATGATCCACTTGGAAAGCTCTAAAAAAGAGCTGCAAGAGTAAGTCTTAAGATCTCAAATACAAAAAAACCTTGCAGCAACAGACATAAAGAACTGACCTATTTCACTCATAAAGGGGAGGTTAAAGAACAACCAAGTCAAGACCTATAAGTGCTTAGATGTTGGAACACTTAGCAGACACTGAAAAGGAAAAAAATTACTGGATCTAAAGCTGCACAAATTCAGACAATAGGTAAGACACAGACTTTAGCAATGACATCACTTAATCATTGGAACAATTTACTGAGCATTACAGAGGATTTTCTATTGCTTGAAATCTTTAAACCTAAACTGGGTGTCTCTTCCTGGAAAATGTGCTTCATCTGTACCAGCAACACTAGGCTCATCACAGGCTTTGCTGGTGGAGGTTTCTGGCCTGATTATGCAGGAATTTGGACTATATTACATTATCTGAATGGTACCTTCTGCGTAGAACATCCATGAAACCTACAGACAATATTCTTAATGTTACAATCCTAATAAGAATTAAATGTGATGACTTTCTGTGATGACTTCTTTGTCACTATCTGTGATGATTTTCACTGATCTCAGCAACTCTTCTAGAACTTATTAAGTACTCATTCATTATAGGAACCCTTGGAAAATGTAATACTTACAGGCTAAGATGACATAGGTACTTGTGCACCTAACCATCATTTTAGGCACCATAGCTCAAAATGTTTATCTGTAAAACTCCTCTTCTAGTGCCACAGATGTCTAGATTCCATGGTTATCTAAAGTCTTACTTCTCTGGGTATGGTCAGACAATCATCCACAACAGGATAACTCCCCTTCAGCTGCCTGGGAGCATGATCCTAGTCCAGTGCAAGTGTAAAATAACATCAGCTGGTTTAAAGCCCATCAGTAGTGGTGTTGAACCCTAAAATGGTGAGACCACCAACAACCATGAAAGTCAGTCCCTATTCTGCCCACTGGTGGAGATTTTCCTGCAGTCTCTTTATATAGCATCTTAAAAAGCACTGTTCAGAAAGAGATGGAAAACATAATCCATGTAAATAAACAATCAAATACCATTTGATTACATCAAATATAAAACTTTCCAAAATCTTTGCCCTCTAGTAGCCTTCAGCTTATTGTCGTGCCAACTTGTGACCTTCTCTGAGAAGCAACAAGAAATCTTACTGTGATTCTCTTTATTTGGTTTGTTCCAGTTTTTACCACTTATTGTTAACAAAATGGCAAACTCCTATGGCACAGTCAGTTTAAAAGTAGACTTCTGCTCCAGGTATCAGTCACATATATTTTTATAGCTCTTTAGATTCCTGCAGCCTTGTCACATCTCAGAGCTAAGCTGGGTCAGAATCAAAAGGGAATTGCTTTGCAATTTCAGGGAATTGCAGTACTGTCATTTGTGAATACCAGTTTCCTAGGTGGTTCTTCAGGCTACTGTGCCATCATTTGAATGATAGCAAACAAAGTCCCTTATCACTTCAGAGTTCCCTTAGTATTCTAAGAGTAAAGTTTAGTGATAGAACTGTAATAAAGTAATTGTTTTATGATTCCTAAGTTCTCCATGCAGTCGCCCTTATATTGCAGTGTTGGGAATGTAATTAGTGTGTCTCCTCCTTTCCTTTATCTCCAGCCTCCTTGGGAAGACCTACAAAAACTTACTGACTCCTCTTCAGTTTTTATCACTCATCTATTTTGGAACATCTTTCACATGTGGATGCATCTCATTCTGCTTCCCATTTCTAGGAAATGGATTCTTATGTGTATATAGTGCATAAGGAATATATAGATTATTCAAAAGGACCTTTATCCAGCCCATAGACTTTTAAAACCTAAGGGGAAGCACAGAAAATCCAAAATTGTCCACCTGGCTAAACAATTTTCTTTTCACTTCTAGGTCCACCTGTTGAGCCACTGGAGCCAACTAGGCCTTTACCAACTCTTCCTGTTCGCAGAATTCATTCTACTTCGGAAAGAAAACATGAGAGACAGCCAAGACCTCCTAGTCCTCCTCTGGGTGATAGGCCATCTCCTCCAGGCACAAAACCGAACATCTGTGATGGCAACTTCAACACTGTGGCTCTCTTTAGAGGAGAAATGTTTGTTTTCAAGGTACTAAGAATTCTGGCTTAAGCATGAGGCTTTCCACTGGGAAAGAAAAATAAAAGTATAAGGTAGTTACAGTAAGATTTGAAATGTCCCCACAAATAACTCTGTTCCCCTGAAGCTAGTGAATGATTAATGTTAGCAGGAAGTGTAAGCAGATTGGATTTGTATATTTATAAACAATGAACCACACTGCCTGATGGGATTCACAAGCTAAACAAAACACCCAGGCAGCCTGTGCACCAAAAAGTGAACCAGCTGAATTAGCAGAGAGTTCAGATGCCATCAAGATGAGAAAGGAGTCACCTGTAAAGCCAGAAGGCAATGCCAGTAACAGAATGGGGATTAAGCCTCGTTCCTTCCAGAGATGGCACACACCAAAGCCTGGGCTTCAGAGAGAACGCTTTTTTATTGGGGATTCATAGCACTCAACCTGAAGCTCTCAGGGAGTTTGAGTCAGCCTTGCTCATAAACTACAGCTAGGGAGGAAAGAGAGGTTGTTTGCTCAATAACCTACATATTAGAGCACCTTGAATCTAGAAGACTGTGGTCCCACCCCCAAAATACCTGTACCTTGCACTCTGCCCAATGGGTATGAATGTGGACAGGGAAATATTGAAGGTCACTAAGTGGACAAACCCTGCCAGTTGCAGAAAATGCCTGAACTGGAAATAGTTGAAGTCTGGGACAGTATTTCAGAGAAGTATCACAAGTTCTTGCCCTGCTCTTACTCTTCCCTGACCATCCACTTTGACTGTTTAACTAACAATCTTGTATAGTATCTAAAGGGCTATTTAATAACTGCCTTTGTGCCTTTGGAGATTGAGTGCTTTACTCATTCCCCAGGTAATGGTAAAGGCTGTCCTGGGGTTTGATAGTTGAGCATCAGTTGCACTGGGCCAAGCATGACACCACAGCAGCAAGACATGCAAAGAGGTCACTCACAAATAAGTTCATAATGCTTTCTCCTGCTCCTCTTTCCTCTCCTTTCCTACTTTTCTTTCTGCCCTTTTTCACAGCACCAGCAATGAACTTCTCACCCTTTTTAGCAAAGCACACTGCCAGCTGCACCATGAAGCGTTTTCCTCACTAGAGACAGTGTTGGTCTGGGTTGGAGCTGTCATCTGAACCAGGACTTCGTGGTTATGGGACTTAGGCAGGAATTAGTAATGCTTGATGATGGACCCCCCCCAGTCTCATTTGGCTGCAAAATAAAAATACTCAAACAGTCTAAAGACCATTCTGTTTTTCTCAGGATCGCTGGTTCTGGCGTCTGCGCAACAACCGAGTGCAGGAGGGCTATCCCATGCAAATTGAGCAGTTCTGGAAAGGCCTCCCCGCAAAGATTGATGCAGCCTATGAGAGGTCTGATGGAAAATTTGTTTTCTTCAAAGGTACTGTATATTTCAGTACAAACCTACCATCCCTGCCTCAAATCACACTCTTCTTTCATGGCATAGATTGTGAAAACAGGTTAGCTGCATCCCTCTCCTTTTCCAAGGGGGCACTTGAAGCAGCCAGAGATTTCTGAACCACTAATCAACTTACCAACTTTGATTTTCTAATCAAAGACACAGCAAATAAGTACCATTAGCAGCATTTCCTTGCACAGAAGAGCCAGCCCCTGCCCCTTGCAAGTACTTCCTACTCTGGTACCCCGTCACCGGCAGGCTAAGCTGCAGGTTCCTGCAGAACTGTGCAGGTCACTGGGGCTGCACAGCCTTCTGCAGCTTTACAGCAAGCTCTTATGCCACTATGTTCAGGGGCTGAGCTACCCTCCCAGGACACAGACTGCTACGAAATGGGTCTTACGAGTCCACTGCATACTTCGGGTTGCAAAGTTCAACCTTAGGACTCCCTGCAGCTTGAAAATGTCCATCCACATGCAGAAGTGCATGGTGGCTGCTGGCCATCCCAGGTGAGACACGCAGGGTACTTTCTTTGCCCTGGGGGCACTAGGAAAAATGGTTGCTCTGGCAACATATCTGCAAAATCTGTAATAAACAAGGTGGGCTGTATAAGAATACATTAAATAGGGCATATGTTAAAATAGGCCTAGCCTTTTCTCACATATTCTCATTGCATTTTGACTAATGTTTGGTGGTCTCACTAATAATGACTGATCTATATGCAAATGTTCTCCTTTGCTTTTCTCTTTCCAGTATGACAGCCAGTCCTTAAAATACTGCTTAGTGGGGGCTGGCCTTGCCAGGAGAATCTCTGTATAAAGCTAATAAAGTTGGCTTCCATTTGATAACACAAAATAATTTCTATTTCTCAGTGGCTACCAGTGTCCTGCCTGTCTCACAGAACATGTTCAGGCAGGTTGTTAGACCTCTTAAGAGGTAGGACACTCCCAAATCACATTTCTGAGGAAGGATGAAAAATTTGCACCCTGGTCAGAAGAGCTGGGGGAGGTATTAGGAAGAGCATAGTCAGCATCCTTGAGGCAGGCCTTGAACCTTGTTAAATATGTAGGCCACTGTCCATTAAGCATCTGTAAAGAGAGATTATTCACAATGAGGTCAGATAGGCACCAATACAGTGGATTGACTTGCACATGTTGTGGCCTGTGTGGAAGTCCAATGTCAATTTAATTATGGTCCCTTTCCTTACATCTGGTCTAAGGAGGGAACACTGCTGTTAGTTACACATCACATACATTAACTTGATGCAACACAAGCTTCTATGGTAATGATCTGCTCGCGTGCCTTTTCTTGAGGAGATGGGAAAATTTGTTGTGCTTTTTCTAAAGAGACAAAATGTCCAGCCTCATGCTGAGGCCAATGTTAGCTCCTTGCACTGTGAGAGTTTCTGAACACGATCCTGTCATTTGAGAGCAAGTTGTAAGCAAGGAAGAATGGATGGAAAGCATCACCATGTCCCTGTACAAAAGCACAGTACCTGTTCTTCTGAAATAATTGTGCAGTTTCAGTCCCACATCTCAATAAAATATTAAAACTAGAGAAGATTCAGAGAAAGGAACAGGAACGCTCAAAATTATGGAATAACCTCCTACAAGGAACAATTAAATAGCCTAGAACTCCTTAGCCTGAATAAGAGGTGGCTAAGAGAGGCTATAAGCTAAGTCTTTAAGATCATGTCTAGCCTAGAGAAGGTGATGGGAACAATTGTTCAAAGTCTCTGCCAAAACAAGAACTAAGAAACATCAAATGAAACCAAGAGGTATGAGGATTAGAATAAACAGGAAGAAGCACCTTCTTCATATAACCCATAGTTAAGCTGTAGAAGTCCTCATCATGTTGTGGTTCATTGTGGTTATTTTATATTTTTATCGATTCACCTATTAATTAGGCAAATCCATCTGTTTGTGTCTCCCCTTCATCTCTAGGAGATAAATACTGGGTTTTTAAAGAAGTGACAGCAGAACCAGGATACCCACACAGTCTTGTGGAGCTGGATAGCTGTCTTCCCCGGGAAGGCATTGACACAGCTTTGCGTTGGGAGCCTGTAGGTAAAACCTACTTCTTCAAAGGAGACAGGTACTGGAGATACAATGAAGACAAGCGAGCAACAGACCCAGGATACCCAAAGCCCATCACTGTGTGGAGAGGAATCCCTCAGGCTCCACAGGGAGCTTTTATCAGCAAAGAAGGCTGTATGTATCTGCAATCACTACAAGTATTAGATTGGTAATAGTTTGCCTAGTTTGGGAGTTTGGTTGTGGGAGTTGAGTTGTTGCAAATAGTTGCACTGAGATAGAAATCGAGTCTCAGAAAACCCAAGGTCACCCTGACACCTGTGAACACAGGGAGTCTGTGATTCTTCCTGACCATCATCCCAACCCACGAACCTTCTCAACTGCTCAACAACGTTACTGTAATTCCAGCTCTTTGGGGCAGTGATGTGAGACAAGGGCTGTCAGGCTGGGTCTTCCAGTACCTCTGGAAGACTGCAGCAAGAGCCAGATAAGCAGGAGGTCAGAAGCAGGTGACTCAATGCTCCCTTCCTTTTCTTTTCAAATCACTTGAGACTGATTAGAAAAGGAGTTTTGGAGTCCTTTGGGGAGGTGAGGGGTAATTCAGGCAGTATGCTGCATAAACCACCAGCCTTTTATTAACAGCAGGACAAGACTGTTTTAATCTTAATGAAAGCCAGACCTTCCAGATGCTGTGGCCAAAAGGACTGATCTTATACAGCATCTGCTCCCTCAGATTGGGTGGAAGGAACCATACATATATAAGTATTCACCCAACCTCTATCACACCCAGGCAGACACTGTCATTCTGTCACTATGTGGCTCTGTAATGAGGAGCACATGTTTGCAGATGCTTTAGTAGAAAATAAATTACTGCAGCACACTTGCTTTAAAATTGGGGGGGGGGGGGGGGAGGCTAGTGTTTTTATTCTCAGCTTAAATCATGATCATCAATTTGTCTTGGCCAAGGGGGAACAATACAGGGACACTGTTGGCAACATAGCTCCCACAAGCCAGGGCTAGGGCTTCTCCTTTAAATCCTAGCTCCAAAACTGACTTAGCATGGCTGTATTTGTGGAATGCCCTTGATGAACATGTCTTATTTGCCTAAATAGCCATCATCTTCCCAGTCTTTCAGGTGCTCTGAACTTATGTACACACACACACACAGAGCTTATCAAGTTGGAAATGGTGTGGTGAGAAATCTTCTGTTTTGTTTTCTAGTTTATACCTACTTTTACAAAGGGAAGGAGTACTGGAAGTTTGATAACCAGAGGCTGAGTGTGGAGCCAGGCTACCCCAGGTCAATCCTCAAAGACTGGATGGGCTGTAACCAGAAGGACGTTGAACGAAGCAAAGACAGACACCTCCCCCACAACGATGTGGATATTATGGTGACAATAAATGATGTGCCTAGCACTGTAAATGCAATTGCAGTTGTGATCCCTTGCATTTTGTCTCTGTGTATCCTTGTCCTGGTGTACACGATCTTCCAGTTTAAAAACAAAGAGGTGCAGCAAAACGTTGTATATTACAAAAGACCTGTCCAGGAATGGGTATGACACAGCCAGCTGCACATTTCAACTCATTGCTCCGATGAGGACTACAGACAAAAAAATTTTAAAAACTTGCATTCAAAAGCCTACCAAACAGAACTACTTCAGTGACCTACAAATTTTGGACATCCTGGGACAGAAAGAAGCAGAAAAACTGGAAAAAATACAGGCAGCTTTGCAGTGTGGAGTCTTTTGCCTTCTTACTGCCTCAGCCATGTGTCAGTCTAGATGTGCCATTCTCCACAGGCTCGCTCTGCAAATGTCAGAGACTTCAAGACAGGTTTTCTTCAAACTTTTTCAACTGACCTGGGAAACTTCCCTCAGTGCCCTGCACCAGTGCTCCCTGTTAAACCCAGCATTCTCCAGTGTAGCTAAACCACCCCTCAAGACTCATTTTTTTAATAGCTGTCTCATAAATGAATTAAGATCATGAAATCTATGAACAGGAACACTTCAGTATCGTAAGCAGAATGCATTCTGATGCTGAACCATTCTAAAAGATCTTCTTAGTTTATTACAAAATCCAGGGAATTACCTGGATACAATTTTCCAATACCTGCTGGTCAGAGGTTTTGTACATTCATAATTAATCGACATTGCCAGTCAGCACAGTGCAAAAGGAACCATTAAGCACTCCAAGAGGTAACCGAGTGTAGAGCAGAAGCTCAAGAAGCACCAAACCAGACAACATAAAATTACCTGGTAACATCAAGTCCTAGATTGGGACAATCTGAAGACAAAGTAATTGGGTCTAAAGAAACCAGTCATGGGAATGCATGTTTTTGTTTTGGGAGCCATTCATGAAAGGGATATTTAAATATCATATGATGCTGTTTTAAGCTCCCATCAGCCGGAAACAATGAACTGATGGTTACGAATATAATGAAAAATATGTATAGGAGTACACTGTACTCTGCCCCTGTTAAGATGCTGGGAAAAGATGAATTATTGTTATGTGGCATGTGTAACTAGATTGTGGAATTTGTTTGTTGGGTATAAGGAGAATGGAAATTTTGTTTGGAGTGAGATCATAATTTTATTTTGCTGAAATGGTCAAGATACAGTAAGAATTAGGCCTGTTTGTAAAACGAAATCCAATCTCTGTAGATGTTACGAACATTGTATGACTTAGAAATTTGGTTTTTGTTTTTGCTTACCTCTTCACATGCAAATATTTGGCAAAGGTCAAGGGAAGCATGCCATACAGTAGAAGAGTTCATCACTAGCCACATTTGACAGAAGCACGAGAATCAGATAAAGGCTAGATAACTATTTGAACTTTCAGTTAGTAACTTACACAAGTCTCTTCCTACAACAGTAGCTTCTGCTCATCTCTCTTACAGTTGTGAATTGTTTAGGCTGTTGTGTCCTAACCACAAACTTAGTCCATTTTATTGTTGATGCTGATATTCCTACCATAAATAAGAGTGGAAGAAGAATCTCTTGTAATGCAATGTAATGGTGAAGTCCAGCCCTATATGGAAGTGCCATTCACGTAGCACATAAAGTGCTTTGCATGCTGGCAATAGGGGATAGGTGATTAGCATAGGCCCTCTACCAATAACTGAATTTTATTCAATGCAATGGAAGCACAAAGCACTGACTGTCCTGTTACTATACAAAAAGTACAGCTTCATGAAAAGTCAGCTATGAGAAAAATCAAAATATCTTTATTTTCTTGGCAAACAATTAATGCTATAAATATTTGTTATTACAATGATGAGGAATGAAGAACCAGAAAGATTTTTAGCATTCTGAATTTCTAACTAGCACTCAAACATTACTATGATGAAAGCTAAATACACAAATAGATACTTTTAGTGAGACACACTAGGATTGCATAATGTGTGGTCTCATACTGTGTTTTGTCCTTTATATTTAATTTTCATAGACAAGCAATTTATTGTGTTTAAACATAAATGAGAAGTAAGCAGATGCGAAACTTTGAATTTTGGTGAAAAATGTGATAATGTCTCATGATGGGTGAAGGAGTGCAAAGGACCAAATAAAATCAGAGCTACTAATAAGACCACCCCCACACACGCTACTCCATACGTTGCTATGTGTACTATATATGTGGTAGAATACACACTATGAATGCCACAGCCACATAGTACGTTGAACTCATCTGTATGCTGCCATATTTTGGGAGCTGTGACAGCCCAAATCTTTGAGCAAATTCCAACAGTCATCATTAAAAAAAAAAAAAAAATTACAATCCAGAGAAATGTCTGGTTTTTGCGTTTTTTTTTTTTCCTCTCGTGCCCAAAGGCAGAATTTGTTTCCTATAAAACTTTATACGACTCTGAGTAATCACCGTACATGATATCGGAAATCATGGGGCTATTTAGCAAAGCTCAGCAAACATACCTACAGTCTGTATGCGTTCTGTCACTGGAGCTCACTTAAAAACAACACACAACACTTAAAGAACTACACATCAATATATATTTAAAAAACACAAAAACACAAAAACACAACATTCTCTTCACTAAAAATCTACATAATGGAGGAAAGAGCTATAGACAGAGGCCTGAGGAAGCGCGGCGCTTCCTAGCAGCAGCCAGGGTGAAGGATGTTGTGGCCTGCAACAGAAAAGGAGGCATTTTTAGGGGAAAGGAATGTGTTGGGGGCATCCCAGCATTAACAGAGCCTCTTTCC
>NW_020447589.1:0-1329 GCF_003343035.1 Apteryx rowi
TTCTTTCCCTTCCTTCCTTCATTCTCTCCTTCCCTTCTTCCTTCCTTCCTTCTCTAACAACAAGGAGCCTCTCTCACATGCCAGAAAGCACTCACCTAGCTTTCCATGCAGTTGCCCTGCAAAAGAAAGCAGAAGGACTGTTACAAACTGCTGGGGGAGGGATTGCACAAAGTACTGGGGGAACGTGGTGCTAGGGTTTTGATCCTACCAAGAAAATGACAGACTCCATTGACTTTCCTAATGGTTTTACAAGCCTGACCTGCCAGGGGATTCTGCGTGATCTTGGATATATTGCTTTGGTCAGGAGAAGGCAGAGGGGGCCCCTCCCAGCAAGCTTGAAGTGTTGGATGAATTGGAGATAACACTGAAAGGAACACCTTGTTAAGGCTTTGATCCACCTGAGAAGTCAACAAGCCTCATCGACTAGTTCCGTACTGTGCTGACACGAAGCCTTGGCATTGGAAATATCTTGGCAGCTTTTATGAGCCAGCCAAATAAAGGCAAGTGCTCTGCATATTCACTGAGCCACAGACTGCTCACATGAGATCACTATTTCCTGAAAGAGTTGTTGATAATTTCCTTTTTTCCATCTCTCCCTTCCTTTTCCATTTCATTTTTACTTGCTTCCTTCTTGCCTTCCATCATTTATTGTCTCTTCCTTTTTTCCTGCCTCTTTCACTCTTTCCTCTTCTCTCCTATTCCAACATCTGTGGCATTTCTGCCATCRCTCTACAGTCTCCATTTGTGGACTCTGTTCAGCATCTCATACAATGGGACTGCACCTAGTGACATTCTCCTTCCTCTGCCCATGGATTCTTGTTCACCCTGTCTTCTAGAAATTGTATCTGACCTATTTACCGGTTTCAGTAACTACCAATGTTCTTGAAATGCCACATTGGTATAAACAAGTACTCTGTACTCCCACAGTGGAGAGGAAACAACCCACTCCAACTGAGTGCAGGGTGTCAGCACCTTGTGGACATTAGCCCACATATTTAAACACAATTTTCAAGGGCTTATTTGCAAAGAGAAGCAACACTTACCATCCTCTGCCAAGAGTGCCACTACAAAATAAAAGACAGTTTTTAAGATATGGTTGTTGCTACTTTGAATTGGCAAAAAGGAAACAGAGCTTCTCTCTGGGAAGAACACTGCCAACTTCTGTGGCAGGGCAAACCCTTTCCAACACGCCCTGGGCACCCAAACACCTCCCTCACCCACAGCTGTCTGTGTTGCCATTTCTGCCTGATGCCTACAGATCACCCCTGTGTGCACTGCCTGGCCTGCCACCCTGCTACCTCATGGATCTCCTGCTCAGATGAACAAAGC
>NW_020447589.1:3644-9845 GCF_003343035.1 Apteryx rowi
TGGGGGGAGAAGTAACAGGTGATAGCAGTCACCTCACCAGAGGCAGGAGACCTGGAGAATCATCACAGCTGCTCTTAAAATTGGGTGTTGTCTCTTACCTTGTTTATCCACATTGTTGATCTGTCCTTTCACACCTTTAATGGAAGTAGAGTTTGTTAGGCCCTTTTCATTCTTTACTACATGCATGTAGACAAAACAAGCTCATGAGTACCCGAAAGCTGAGTTTCATACCTCCAGCTTCTGGCTTCAGAGTCAGTATTGCTCCTCTCAGAGTGACCCCCTTCGACTGAAACCTCATCTTTCCTGCTGACAGTCATATCCCAATGCAAGGAGTTCATGTGTATGAACAACCTTCCCACCCTTCCCCATTCCCATCCTCCCTATCCCACCACATCACCAAGGGGAAATGTACGAGGAAGGAGGTAGGCAGACCCGGGCTGGTTTGCACAACAAGGGAAACAGCAAAGCCCCAATTGTCCTTCTGTTCTGTACAGTGTGGACAGTATTGTCCCTGCCTCCCAAAGAATGGGTATTCGCTAAAAGGTGTTTCTCTCCTTCCTCAGGCAGACAGCCTCACAGAGAGGAAAAGTCATTCAGACTGCACTTAGGTCTGTGCAGCCATGGCCAGACTGCTTCCAGGTTGCGTTGCCCACCCATTCCCACTGGGCTCTATGGAGTCACATTAGGTTTGTTCCAGAAGTGCCCAAACACTGATCAGATGGTTCTGTCAGACCATCAGCTGCTTCTTCCTGTTACTAATCCTTACAAATGCCTGTCAAACAAACCAGGCCCTGTGCTAACATTTGCTTGTGGAATCCTTGGCTCCACCTAATGGGAATGTATCTGACAGGTGTTGCATGCAAAAGACTTAGAAGACAGGTCACATGCAGTCCAGGAATGCTGTGCTGTAGATGGACTACTATTATGATACTGCAGTGTTAAGACTGTTTTTTGATGAGCTGAGCCCGAGGGTGTCCTGCTGCAGTGGATCATGTTTGCTGCTGCGCTCTGCAGGCCACTTGTGGCAATATACACAGTGCAGCAAGGGGGGATGGTTTTCCAGCTTTGACCCTCTTTTGCCTCATCAGCATTCAAACACACCCTTAGGAGCCCTGCTAGTGAGTAAAATGTCCCAAACTGAAGTTGCCTTTACAGCCTTTCTCAGAGTGTGTCACCTCTGAATCCTTTCTGATGTTCTTCCATCACAAGCCAGAGGAGAAACAGCTGTGGCTTAAGGGAGTTTCAGTGCAAAACTACTACCATCGAGAAGGCTATACTTTGAGTTAGTTTAGCTATGCTTAACTGAAAGCCTAGACTTTCCTTGTGTCTCATCTGTCACACTGACTTAATACTCAGTGGAGATGGCAGAATTTATGACGTCACCATCTCACCTGGTTTGGGAAAGGACTGCAAGGGCTCCAGTCCATCCACCCAGAGGAAACCCAGGACTTCCTGATCGTCAAGCACCAGTGGGTTCAAAAGATGGAGGGTAGGTAGAGGGGGTATGGCAAAGCCCATTTCTTTAGTCTGGAAGATGTGAGGGGCTTGGATGGGTATGTGTGTGAACAGGGTTGCTTGTTTCTATGTCTTTGGCTGGTTTGTGGATTCTTTTCCTCTTTGTTGAGAAAGCACTCTACATGTCACCAGTCTCTGCAGCTGGGCAGGAATATAGTCTTGCATAGAGTACAATGCAGATAACTACAGCAACTGCCTATAGAGATAAGCCCATTAGGCATGACTATGAAGAATAGGAAGGGAACATTTGAAGGAGGATTACTTACCTGATGAATGAAGACATATTAGAAGTAGAAAACAGAAGAGGAAACAGAGTGTTCCTTTGCTTCTTCCTTTCTGAGCCCAGAAATTCATCGTTTCTGATGTGCTGCAATGGAAGGGACAGTGAAAAATATCATAACAAAATCCTCCTTTAGCCTGAATACCACATCTCTCCTTTCTTTCCTTTAAATATTGTTTTTCACTTCATCCCTTGTCATGTTAAAGGGAAGCCCAGCTCTGCAGCTGTGCACCAAAGGAAGTTTCCCATATCTCATTCTGTGTATATACCCTTGGGGCTTGGCATAAAGATGAAGAATAAAGTTCCTATTAATAGCACTCTTCTTAGTTATTTTTCTTAAGTGTTCATAATAACATTATTCCCATTATTCACAATTCATATTATTATTCTTAGCAGCATAACGAATATAAATCTCAGCAGTAATAAAGAGTGGTCCAACGACCAAGAGCTCATCCTTTGCTACTGCCAAAGGATGATATGTAAATAATGGTAAACAACTTCCACCCTCCTCTTTCATGTTCACATGCACTTCTCAGAATGGTACTTCCAATTTTTTGTTAAAATGGCCATTGTTAGGGCCTTATTTTGCTTTGAGGTTTCTTTCCGCCTGTACATTCCTTTGTTCCTAATAAAAGTATGAACCATTCAATGAAGACACAGAAAGATGAGGAATTAAGAGCATTGGAAGGAATTAAGAGCATTGGAAGACAGCTGTTAACACATGTCCACCCTTTTGTCACTGATTTCTCCTCTTGAAGGACTTGCTTTGTGTCCAGCCTGGAGAAGCCATCACGCTACACTTCTTTGCTCTGGAATTAATCAGTCAAACTTTGGGATTACATGGCAGATCATAGCATCAACCAGCCAGTGCCGAGGTACAAAAACCGCTTGCCAGAACATGTGGCTAATCAACCCCAGCAGGTCTGCAGTGGTTTGAAGAGGAGACTCAGAGCTGATATGTGTAACCACAGCCAGTTTGGAATATTACACATCCCTTAAAAATAAAAAAATCCATGTGAGGAATAGTCCATGCACTAGCGATTTGCAGTCAGGGTCCTCCCTTCACCACAGTAAACACGCCTTTGACAATACTGAATGGAATAATTGGACCAAAGCAGACATTCTGACTTTCCTCGCAGGTTCACGGAAACTATCAAATTAATTGCCCTGCCGTGACTTTCCAGTGCTTTCTCACAATTAACACAGCAGCAATTACAAGGCATAATGGCTTGGTGTTGGCCCCTGTCCTTCCAAGCCTTCACAGCTGCAACTATGAGAGGGACCTGGAGTGGTGGTACAGAGCAACACAGCAGACTGGGCAGGTGGGTGTCCTGACTCCATCCCTCTCCTTTACCCCATCACAGGTGCCCAGGGGACTTTGCAGGCAGCCATTCCAGGCAGCTGCATCCACCCAGCAATTAACCCAACCAAGATCAGTTTCATCTCAATCACAGCAGCTYCCTGAACCAGCTAATGGCAAGATTGCATGATTGCTGAAGGTTACCAGTGCTAGCTACCTCATGCTGGGGGTTGGACTGGTGTAGTGAAGGGGCAGGATGTGTCCTGATGAAAGCTGGCATGAAGGGACTGTTTGGTGTGGCCACACTCACCATCTAACAGCTGTGAGGGAGATTTGCACTGCTGAGCACAACACCTGCCTTTCCCACATATTGGAGGGGGAAGAAGCAGATGCCCTGACTGAGCTTCCTGCCTTGCTGGTCACTGAGTGCTGGCACATCGCAGCTGGCAGAAAGGAAAGCTGAAAGAGAAGAGCCTGGCTGAAAGCCTCATAATGGTTTCAGCCTTCTGTCTCAGGGTCCAGTTTAGCRCCTCTGTGGAAGGGGCCAGGATTTCTGCCTTCTGCTGAAACTAGAAACCAGGCGGTTTCAGAATTTCTACCAGTCTTTGCAGAGCAGCCTAATGGAACTGAAAACACCCTTGTGAAGAGTCTTCAAACTTTTCACAAAGGATTATTTGCCACTAACTTACCATAGGAAAGTATATCTCAGAGAAAAGTGGAAGGAACTGTGAATGCTTTCAGTGCTAACCATAGTCAACATGGCTGGCTGGCAGATGCTGGAGATGTTTGATTTATTTCTCTTCTTTTCCCTATATACTCTTTTCCCAAGCTGAAACCTTGTGTTTTGTGTTGCATTCTCTCTAGACCAAGTGGATTACATGGGCCCACCATTTGTCTAATATTCTAGTAGATGGCTTAAAGTAAGCAGACTTCATTCGGTTGCTTTCTCAGCCTGCACGCTTCCATTGCTAGCGCATAGCCACAGTGATCGCATGGTTCAGAAGCAACTTTGTGCAGGTATGCAAAACAAAACTGCAGGAAACCTCCACAGAGTCACAGAGCTATATGAATTAACAAACAACTGCAGAAAAGTAGCCATGAGAAGCTCTCCTACCTTGGTAGATACTGTCTCTCCACCTGCGTCTTGCTGAGGGTGCTAYGTTTCACTTTGCTGCTACAGGAAAAGAGTGGAGGGCAAGTAGGGATCAGCTGCAGACTTTGCTGTAATCATCGATTCATAACCAGGAAGGAAGGGGAAGGAGTGTCATGGGCAGTGCTCCCTGAAGCTGCTGTTCCCTGCTCTCAGGGAGCCAAAGGAGTCATGGAGGGGTGCCAAGAGGAGGGAGGAAGGAGTACAGGTGTAAGAAAGATCTTTGCTCCCCTGGTCATAATGGTTAATTTTTGAACCGCTCAGTTYCTTTATTGTTGCTGAGGCCAGGGAGGGGCAAAGATGAAAGGACAAGCAGGGCAGGGACGACAGGCAGTGAAGGGAAAGACTTTTTTTTTCCACACTGAAACCATGCTATGCTGACTGGAATTGTTTGTTGGACAGCCATATCAGGTTATCTGTTTCTAATGATAGAGACAATCTCTTCTCATGCTTTCCTGATATTCAGAAACCAAGTGTTCTTTCTGGGAAGGAAACAGGAGTGGTATACCTCACCATCCCTGCTTGCCAGGCTGGTATCACAGGGAAATAAGATTTCCCTTCTCCTCTCTCTCACAGCCACCATTTAACCATGGTTCATTTGGAAAACAGATATAGGCAATTGTAGCCAGCTGAATAGTAGCTCAACATGCTACAGAGCCACAGTGCTTGGCCTTTGGGGAAGCAGGAGGTACCCTCAGCCAGGACTCAACCAGCAGCAAGGAAGGGCAGGTTCAGATGCCCAGGGGCCACTAGTAAAACAACAGCTTAAAGAGAACTTGTGAAATATGAGACGGTTATTCTAAAGTCCCTGCTTCACCATGAGCTGATTTTCCCATCTCTCAAGTATGCATTGATTCACTACATTCATTAAAGAAAGAACACTTCAGCAAGGTAAAGGGATAGGTGAATATGAAATATCTAAATCCTAATGAACAGATAGCTACAATGGTTTAACAGTGTTCTCTCATTCAGTGAGACAACTGAGAGACCAGTCAACTGCTTCTCCCCTATGCAATAGCTCATAACTTACAATCTAGAGTTAAATGTGGCTGCAGAGGAAGACTTGGTTCAAGCTACTGTTGTTCGTATGGTGTGGACTTGCTCCGAGCCACTCCTCAAAGCACTAGCCTCTCTCTGTTAGATTCTRCATGTTACTGCAATCAAACCTTTTTGCACGATAGAATATAGCTCTCTCCTTCATGGCAATATCCCTCAAATACTATTTAAAAATCCCCCAAACCAAAAACCCTCCGTACTCCATCTCAGCAAATGTTATGCTTACTCAACTGGAACCTGAGGTCACTTTATGGGACTGAGCCTTTAGGTCACCCTTGTTGGGGAGCATCAAGGTCAGGCTGCTCCAGAAGGGAGCGAAAAGGAAGAGAAAGCAGTAGCTGAAGGTGATTTCCAAGCAGGCATGGGCATGTCTGCTCACCAACAAAGATTGCAACCTCACTTTACCTGAATAAAGTGTGTCTAGCAGGTCTGGTGATGGTAACCAGAGTCAGACAACAGTGATCGCCAAACAGATCTGCTGGGATGAAGCAGGTCCAGTGTCAAGCTGCAGGTCAGAGTCAGGGTCAGGGTCCTGGTCCAGATCAATGAGGTACGTGACCAGGCATGGGCATGGCTGCAGAGTAGCTCAGGAAGGGCCCAAGGGTGAGAGCTTGAGCTTGAATAGAGCTCCCAAGAGAAGCAGGGAGCCTCTGCTGAGGCTTCTCAGACAGCTCTCTCTCAAATAGCTTCAGACCAGCTCAGTCTTTGGAGTCTAGACTCCAGAGACTGTAAATGGAGGTTTCTGAATTGAATTGCACATTCTGTTCAGGCATCTCGGTCTGGACCTTAATGTTATGAACAGTGACTGTCTCCCAGCAACTCTGTTCCTCTCTTTCATTTCATAAAATCTATCTTTTTTCCATCTTTGTTGGCATCTTTGTTGGCATTCTGAAACATGGA